>NC_090936.1:1201459639-1201759639 GCF_040938575.1 Ambystoma mexicanum | reverse complement strand
GCAACAACGGAGCCGGTAGCACTACTGGCACCATTGTTGCCTTACCGCCAGGGTCGTAATGAGGCCCAATGTCCACTGTGGACTGCCATATGCGCATAGCATGCCTGTACAGTGGTTATTCTTGAAAATACATTTGAATTGAATGACATTCTTCATGGCTAGGAAGAGGCTGCTGGAAATTATCCACTCTCAGGCTATGGTCAGTTGGGGCTTTGATTCCACCTCCACCCAGAAGTTCTGGTAGCCTCCTGTTAACACTGTTTCATATGAACACAATTGACTGAACCTCCAAACTGAAATCACAAACAAAACAGCACCAGATGCTCATTAACAAATTGCTAAAAATTGCCCTTTGTGACTCTTGGATTTCGTGATCCAACCCCTCGGTGTCCTGCCATTGCGCTCCAGCCAAGGGTATTGACGTGCCAGGAACCTTTAGCGCCTCACCAGACCATCATTTGATAATATCCTTCTGAAGGAAACATGGGCTCCTGAAATAATTCTAATGGTAGGATTTGCTATGTTCGGCCATTAAGTGAAGAAAATTGAATAGCCGGTCAAGAGGCTGCTACTGTTTGTTAGGATCACTCTCCCTACAACCCTTTTACTTTGCATGTGATCAAAGTATATAATACACACTGCAATTGGTTATTGAGTCCTGCAGTGCTGGGAGTGCTGCCGTTTATTCTGAAAATCTCACTGGCTTGTTGGGTTACACATTTCAGACTATCTGCTGAGGCAACCGCAGGGGGAGGCTTTAAAAGAGCTATGGGGCACGGTCCCTCATCTGATTATGTGGTAGGCCATCCCGGGTAGGTCCCTGGGGACCCTGCCTTCAGCTATAGGACTACAGAGCGAGGGATTAACATTACATTACTGTTGGAATTTCTAGATGTTAAACAGATAGTGGCAGTCCACCTTTGGCTAACTGGCAGATTACATATTTGTCCAAGGAATGCAGACATAAGTGATAGACTATGGCGTTCACCCATCCCCCAGCTGGACTTTAACGGCCCACCAGCGGGAGCCCCCCACAGCGAGGATGAAAGCCATTGGACCCCAGATTTATCTGCAAATGACGCCAATCTCCAGAGGAAAACAAATAATTACAAAATGAAGCCTGGAGATGGGAGCAGCACCGGGACTGGAGCACAAAGCTCCAGACCAGAAGGTAATTGGGGAGGGAGGGAGGTAGGTGGAAAGGAATATGGTTTGTTTTCGGGGGCTGGGGACTGGAGAGGCAACAGGGAGAGGCTCCATGTTGCCTCCCCAGATTAAAAAGATAAAACAAAATGGCACCAGCTGGGGAAGGGCCTCTGGTAGCTGGAAACAGCGGGTGGAGAATTTGTATTCTCGTCTGCTGTTCCAGCCACCTGGTTTGTTCAGCGCCCTTCCGCCGGTGCAAATATTTCTTCATTAACCTAACACATATATCTCTAGTTTTTGGATCTTTCTATGTTTGGACTACAGCTTGCATTATCCTTTCCTAGCAAAGCCAATGGTGAGGGGTCATGGTTGTCATAGTCTAAAACATCTGGAGAGGTGCAGCTGCAGACGCATGACTAACAGCACATGGGCGGGGTGTGTGATTTAAAAGGGGCATAAGGGATAGACAGTGACCACAATCTGAACCACCCTTTGATCAGGCTGTGTGCTGCCATGGACTTCAACCAGCCGCAGAAGCTTCTTGATGCAGGCGAGCGTGATACAGCCCCTACCAGTCAGGAAGTGAGTTTGTTGAAGGTTTATTCAATAGCTTCTTTGGAGGGAATTTTGGTCTTTGATTGACCAGATGCCTCTAATAATGAGTAGCAGTTCTGAATGTATTCAAGCTTTTTGCTACCCATACCGAATAATTACTGTCTCTTCTTTTTCTTTTGGGTAGAGCCTCTTGTTAGACATATAATCACAGTCCCTGAAATCTGAACACCCAGGTGCCTGACTGTGTGCTTGTGACCAGTCTCCCCATCAGTCCATCCTCTCTGTCTGTGGCCAGTCTCCACATCAGTCCATCCTCTCTGTTTGTGGCCAGTCTGAAAGTCATTCTGTGTGAGTGAGTGTGTGAGAGTCTAAGATTAAAACCCTGATTCGTGGGACTGTGCAAAGTGTATTTTAGCAGTGCAAAGTCAATGTAAAAAATTCCATGAATCAGGTCCCCCAGCCACCCACAAGTGACTCTTATAGAGACATTTCACTCACTGTGTTCCTGTGGAATATTCAGTTATTTAAATGTAGATACTGCATGAAAAACTCCCTGAAGACTGTAATTCCCCACCACGCGATTTGTTCCCAGTGCTTAACCAGGTTTTGATAACCTTTTCGGCATTCCTTTACCATACTTTCTCAAGACACAAAACAATAACAGATGAATTTTTAAAAAGTGCTAATTGTATGCAGGAGACCACCAACATTAGCATTTACATGCTGTCGTGGCCCCTGCATGCAATGTCCAAATTTTACTAAAACAGAGTGGAAATAAACACACTTTCATAAATCAGTCTCATACTGGAGGGGAACCTGGGGGAGAAAAGGAGGGCAGAAATGCTAATTCCACTACATCCCACGTCATATGCATTGGAAATCGCGCGAGGTGTAAAAGTAAATTGTTAACAGCTTAATCCTGGGATTTACACCTTAATAAAAGTGTAGGAAGAAGTTGAAACCTTCACTTTCAGTGCACTGCACTGAACGTTCCCTTAAACAGCAGGTGCAAGTGTTTGGGGGGGTGTATTGTGTGTGGGAGGGGTTGCTGCAATGGGGTTTGTGGGGAGCAGGGGCAGGCCAGCAGGGAACATAGTTCCACTACTTCTTTTCGTACACTTCGTCCACTGCTCATTTGAAAATTTGACCTGCTCCAGCCAGTGGAGGTGAGTGGTGTGCGGAAGGTCAATTTCCCCCAGCCCACTCTAGTGTGGGGCACTGATGGGCCATGTGTAATAGGTGGGCTAGATTGCCAATCCTACAAGACCCCCTTGTATGTAATGGGGGCCAACAACTCTAACTTACATTTTGTTGTGGATGCTTCAGGCTCAGGGAAGATGCTTCACCCATTCCCACCTGGTGATTTTGCATTTGTCCATGAACAGTTTTATTTTATGCCCAGTAATGTTCATATTTTTGTATGTGCCATTTCTGAGGCAATTCTTTTGCTAGCATGCTCCAGTGTCTGTATAAGTTACGGTTTAAACATTCATGGACTTCAGGGTGGCATAACTGAGGAAAGGGACCGGATTTGAGGATTTTTAGCAGTCATAAACAAACACATAAATGCCAATGAAGAGTTCTTTGAGTAGAAGGAAAGAATTGATGTGTCGAAAATGTCAGGGAGTTCCCATTACTTGCTTCAGTTGTTTTCATGCCTAAAACATCCCCTCCGGGCAAACCTCCCAGGCGCCGTTCAGATTCCCCAGGACCTCGAAATGGAGCCAGGCCTGAGCTACAGGATTCATCTTCGGGAAAGTGAATCCACTGGCACATTTAGGAAAGGCTCGAGTTATAAAGAGCCAGGCCTGAGCTAGAGGATTCATCTTCAGGGAAGTGAATCAACTGGTATATTTAGGAAAGGCTCGAGTTAAAGAGCTAGGCCTGAGCTAGAGGATTTCATCTTCAGGAAAGTGAATCCGCTGGCATATTTAGGAAAGGCTCGAGTTAAAGATCCAGGCCTGAGCTAGAGGATTAATCTTCAGGGAAGTTAATCTGCTGGCACATTTAGGAAAGGCTTGAGTTATAAAGAGCCAGGTCTGAGCTAGAAGATTCATCTTCAGGGAAGTTAATCAACTGGCATATTTAAGAAAGGCTCGAGTTAAAGAGCCAGGCCTGAGCTAGAGGATTATTCTTCAGGGAAGTTAATCAACTGGCATATTTAGGAAAGGCTTGAGTTAAAATTGTTTGTTTCTTGAAACATTTCAGAAGAATATTCCTAAGAACCATCAACATTTCATGACACATTTTTACGTGTTTGCTGGTACAAGGTGAACTAGGAAGCAGTGTGTGTCTCATGAACGTGGCATTGCTCCGTTTTTGAAGGATCAACATTTGTGACTTCCGAAGGCCCCTCACGCCGCCCCCTCATCTCACCTGACCGCGCGGTGGACGGCGCATGCTGAGCCGGGAACACTTATTTTGTACATTTGGCTTTGAAGAGATGATTATGTTGTGAGTTTTGTGCAAGTCCTTTGACAGGGGTCATTTGGCATGAATGCCGCCACTGGCAGAAGACCACGCTGCAACTAACCACAGGATGTGTGATTTTTGTGACAACATGGCAGCTCTCGGGGAATTTGCACACAAGGATTGCCTGAATAAGAGAAAGGCAACAGTACGATTTTTCGAGAGTGTTATTGCTTCTTGTTAGGTGAATGTTTGAAAATAGTTTTAGAACTTTCTTTCTTTATGGTGACTTCAAACTTTTTATACTGATTAATTGATTAGCAGATTTAGCTAGTACTCACAAAATATAGCCCATATGCTTTCTATAGGAGCCAATTACAATCTATGGGGAATACATACTGTCATCATCTACATATAGGAACTTAATACCACTTACTGGGTATTGATGGGGGGGTGAGATCATCCATATCTGGCAGCATTCTGCAGTGGGTGATGAGGGCTCTGTGTGTGATATCTGGATCTGGTCTCTGGTATGGGGGCTTATAGAATTATCAAAATATTGAATGTGAATATGGGCACAACGCAGAGGTGACAGGACGCAAAGTGACACACTTCCAAAAAGATTTATGATTGAAAAGGCCAGTATGCGTGGGTAAAGCTGGAGACCATAATGAAGCATATTTGCCTTTCCACATACCTGTAAGAGAAGTGTTAAGTACTGAAAAGGTCCTTAAAAGGGTTAACAACCTTTTCGGTACTTAAGACCTATTCTGAAGGTGGCTCATTCTTCCAAAGTCGAAAGGAATGCGTCACTTTCAGACTACATGTGGCTGTTGCTAGGATGGGTTGGAAACCAACCTAGCAACCGCCACATCTGTAACCTGGCTTCTTTGAAGGGTATTCTTGTGGCACACCTCCAGTTTCATATGTGTGCTAAAATAGCGCAGATATATGGTATCATTTTGGTGCCGTTAGAGTGAAAGAGTGCCACAAGAAGCGGGTGCCAGTGCAGGGGGTATGTGAACACGTTCATATACGCCAAAGCAAGCAGCTTCAATGTAGTTCTGCAACATCAAAGCTGCTTACTTCTGTGTTCTCGGCAGCATTTTTGTAAAATAACAAATATGTCGTTATTTTACAAAAAATGCTGCTGAGATTTCATGATTGCGCCCGTTATGACAAAAACAGGCGCAATCCTGACGGTGCACTGTCGTGCACTGCAAGGACGCCGAGGCCTACTTGAGAATAATGGAGGAGCCTGGGCGTCCCGATTTGGTGCAGTAAATCGTGCTCTTTAGCACGTTCACTGCGCCAAGTTAAGATTCGGGCCCAGGACTTTACATATGCCTTTGGTGAAGTTTAAACCTGCGCTGATGATACAGAATGGCCAAAAGCCGGATGTACCTCAAGGAGGGCAATTGCAATCACATTACAGCTTCTGATTAAATATAACCACTCACACAGAGTTAGGGGATCAAGGACAATTTAACAGCCAATCCCCCCCCCCCCCCCAAGTCATAACCTGGCAGAAGGCACACACGCCTCTTAAACTTAACTCTTATAATCTCCCATACATGGACTTCGGTCCCTGAGGGTGTTCCACCCACAACGCGCATTGAGGCCATACATATGGGGAAAGAGCGCTATGTAAATGACAATTACTCTTACAATAATATTGTTAAAGTAAAACATGTTTAAACAGTTTTGTGCAGTGCAAGTCCTATAGCATTGTATTGTATAGTTTTGTTTCCGCCTATACAATGTCGTTTTGAGTTTATGGTTTGCAACATAGTTTTGAAATCCCAGCACATCAGCGTGTTTGTGCACACAACTGCGACGCCCGCGCTTCAAACAAAGTGGGGTTCACAACAGAGCGCCCCCAACAGGAGGCAGCCATTTTAGAGCACACGGAAAGAAACGCTTAAGGACAGAGACAACCTGTGCAAGTTGAAATAGGAGCTTAAGGATTGTGTTCATGAATTTCTAATTTTCAGAATACAGCTCTTATAGGATTATGCAATAATGTTAAACTGCAAAAGCTCACGCAAAACAAGCTATCATTTCATTTCCCTTTTATTAACAGAAAATGAACAAAAGAGGCTCCCCCTCAGAGACACGGTAGGACATGCTCTTTGGCGCAAGGACTTAGCAACATGCAATTAACGCAATAGCCACCAACGTTACACTCTAACAATGTATGTTTTGGATTCGTATAGTTTACACTCAAAATACAAGTAATTGCGGAAGCTTTAAAAAAGCTCTTTACGAGTCGAAACACGTGTCAGCATTTTAGCCACAGTCGGAATTGACACCTTATCATGGAATTAACTCCTAAAACCAAAAGGTGTTGAGGAAGAGATCCTATAACATTAATAAGTTAGAAAGTAATATTGAAGAAATGGAATGGAAGCAAATTGACAATATGTACACCTTATACGGAAAAAGTAGATCACGACTCAGTGTTATTTTGACATTTCAACACAATTAGAATTCTTGAAATCAAAGAAATTATATTTAAAGTATTTTAGGCCTCTAAGAACTGTTATGTTGGTTATTAATAGACATATACAGACACCATTAACTTTAGTTTCTTGTTTATCATGTTTATATATTGGAAAAAATGTAATGCATTCATTTTATCTTTATGTTTTGAAAGGTTGATTTAATTCGGCTAATTCAAATAAAAATAATAAATAAATAAATAAATAAAGGCACCACAGTGCACGGCGTGAACGGCACAGCATTATAAACAGGTGCTACATTGTACAAACACAGTATCCATAAACAAAGTGAGAACAATAGAACTGTTAATCAATAGATATTGATCATCTAATCAGGTAGTTGTGTGCCAGTGGTTAGAATGAGTTGATATCTCCTATACGAGTGTAAGATACACAGATTCTCACCGACAGGGTTTACGTACATGGATACACGGTAACCAGAAATCGGCCACTGCCACTGTAATGTATTATAGGATTTGGTTATAATTGAGATTGTTAGCAAATGTTTCTAAAAGCAGGAATGTGATGTCCTCCCAAATGATCGGTTTCGTTTTGTGTGTATTGGAGTCTGACTTTCAGCTGTGGTTAATCTTGACCTCTGCTAAACTCAACTAACATGGCAGACCGCCTTTGTCCTCATCGGTGGAAGGAGACGCGGCACTGATACTGGGGAACTGTATCCAGCACAGTACTGTCCGACAGCCTCGTTGGAGACCAAAGAGAGTCACTGACACAAAAGTAGGCTAGAATTTTAGTTTTATTTCATTGGGAATGGGGGCAAGGTGGGAGTGGCCCTGTGGAACACAGAGTGACTTTGCTTCTATAAGGATAATACTCCATTTGGACAAAGTGTTAGTGGCTTAAAAGTGGCATTGCCCACCTTTGTACCGTTTGATTTCCCCGACGTTTGTAGAATTCACCTTTTAAAAAGTAGTTAATTTATTGAAAACTTTCTTTCTCCACTAATTTCCTTCTCTGTTGTGTTTTGGGTTCAGCTGCATGCTACATGTGTATTGACCCCATTCTGCCGGGATTCGAACCTCTGTTGCTCTGCGCGGTCTTGCTTCCAAGACCACCACGTTGCCCCTGTGCTATCCTCCGTTCATGTGTCTGTCAGTGATGCATGTTTTTCCAGGTGCGTCGAGATGTTGTTGATGGTATGGGCAAGTGTGACGAATCAACTTCCGGGCCACCAGTGGTCCAGGGATGAATATCGGTTTCTAAACCATCAATCAGCCCCACACCTCTAGTACACCAGAAGGGATCTGAAAAGTTTGGAAACAAAAGCAAATTAGCAACCTCCTTGTTCAATTTTGGTAACGTGGACAGAACGGTAGGCTCATCTCCAAAAGGTCATGGATCATAAGTTGCAACACAGCGAAAATAGAATTATTACCCAATGATAAAAGGGACCGTCCAGACAAGGTTTTATAAAAATATCTTCTTTATTATTATTACAACAGACAGTTCTAGCAACACTTCAAAATGCAACCCACACTGTAGAGGACAGACAGTTTCAAAGAAGGAAAAGGGATGCACTCTGGATACTGACCGGAGGGCTGTCGGTATAGCAAATAATCACAACAGTTCAAAGATACTTGGGTTCAGCACAAAGGCAGCAATGTGTCCTAAAATGTCTCTAGGGGCCTTCGGAGAAGGACCAGGGTGACAGAACCAAAATGTACCTTGTGCTGAAGATGTTCTTGGTGGTCGACAGTATCGAGTCGGTTTCAGAGTGCTTTGCAGCTTCTATGACAGAGTTCAAGATGGGAGATAGCTGCCATTATCAGATGGCAAGACAGTTCGGCGAGCAAAGCTGGAAAAACAGCTGCAGGCTGGCCTACACTCCGGCTCGTGGTCAGGAATTGTTGTCTCAATGCTGGTCAGCGGTTCTGACGCACTGGTCGAGACGTCTTGGATGTCTTTAAGTGACTGTAGCATAACAAAGGTCAGCACTGCAGTCAGTTGCTGCTCGAGGAACTCGACTAGCTCAAAAAAATGTCTTTTAACGGACGCCAGCACATGCTCATCGAGGCACTTCCCATCTTTTTCAATGGGCTTGTGTCGTCCTTTAAGGCAGATGGCCCAAAGATGAGGAGTGTGTTGCAGGCAGCTGCCTTGTCCTTGGTATCAGGTTGAGAGGCCTTTGGGCACTTCCCAGCTAGGAAGCTTACTGCAGAGTCTAGCCGGGCATGCTGTGTTCTGGAGCTGCTGGACGGTCCTCTGGTTCCGGTAGTATTATTATAATTATTGCGCTGTGTGAACTAGTGGGACATTAACTAATTGATAAATTGCTTTTCCTTTATTGTTGTTAATTGAGGTTTTATTGTATTTTGAACTCCTGAACGGCCCCTTAGTAGGACTTTTAAAAGAACTCTTTTTTTATTGGATTTTATAAATCAGCGCTTTTTGAATTGTGCTCTGAATTGCACCCCTGGTTTCATAAAAACCTGCAGTTGGCCATCTGGAAAATCATCCCAGGCTTACACCAATTGGCGAATAACCCACAGATTCAATTGATGTGCGGCTGGATCCTGAACTTTTGCGGCATATGTACCTAATACATTTAAATGATAAATTGATTTTTGTATCTTTTTTTTTCTTTTTTGAACATTTTTATTTTATTCTATGATACTATTTGATATACCTATATATTGCTTGCACATACTCTACTTCTTGCACCTGGCTTATTTACACCTGCTTGTAGGTTGGCACAGGCTTTCATTTATAGGAGCCTATAGTGGCCTAGTGCTTGCAAGGGGTGTGACCAGAGTTGGTTAAAGGGGTCAAAGTGAAGGCCCTACTGGATTATGCTGACTAAGAGGCTATGGCATATTTGAAATTATAGAGGCAATTGTACTTAATCTTTATATTGAATGATACTAAAGAGCGATGTTTGAGCAGCCCCAACCCCTCGGTGTGCCTTGTACAACTCCTTTTGCTTAGGAAATGGTGAAAAGGAAGGCAATTCACCCTATCTCAGCGGCATACGGCCAGAAGAAATTACCCAAACGTTTTCACCCGATAAAAGATGCTATGACAACAACGGTTAAGGTCCTATTGGGTGATGTTGGGGCAGCTGACGCTGGTGTTGCAATCTTAGGCACGAGTGTAACTAACAGTGGGAGAACTGAAAAACCCTTTGCGGCGACCAATTGTAGTGTCAACCTTAGTACACCAGAATTAGAAATACAGCCTGACCCGCACGTGCCTTGTTGCGGAGGTGTCCCACCCACAGTAGCACATAAAAGCACTATAGATCAGCAAGCTTTCAAGCAGGGGAATAGAAAAGTAAATCCGCTAGATGTGTTTAAGGTGATAAATCCACCCTCCCAATTAGAAGGTTTCAACTATGAAATCCCAATTCCGTGTGCATAGTTGTGACCTGGAAGGGGCTCCGTAGAATGTCACCTGATTCCCTCTTCACCTGTAAGATCTAAAATAGGAGAGGAAGCGCTTAGTGCGGCCGATAGAGTGAGGGAGGGTGGAATTAGCCAATGTGGGGCGGACTTTGGCTAATATCTAAACCTGATCAGAAGATCTTGTTTGTATGCTACAGTCATCGGTCCACAGTAACAGCTACTCGTCTCTGGAGGATAGCTCAGGGGCAACATGCTCGCCTTGGAAGCAAGACGACACAGAGCGACACAGGTTCGAACCACGGATCTGCGCTTGGAAACCTCTGGGTATTAAGCGCGTTATAAATAACCAATCATATCATATCAATCATATCACCAATTCTCTTGTCGGGTGGAACTAGTCAGTGCCCTAGCCATGGCCCCAAGCAAGGAAAATTGGGTGTTGTGGATCCTGCCCTAGAAGACGCACCGTAACCAGCAATATCTCCTTCTCAAATCGGTTTATTAGCCTGTGTGAGGAGGATATTCAGGAAAAAGACGATCAGGGTTGAGTTAAGGGTGGGACTAAAAGGGGGGGAAGAAGGGTTGGGGAAAGACCCCTGACCTATGGTGACCCAACTGCCCAGTTTTAATAAGGGGAAGGGGAAGTCGTGACTGGACCAAGTCTAACTAATGCAGTATTGCCTAGTAAGACTGTAAAATCTAACTGCAAGTGTTATGATGAAATGTTCGTGGTGCTTGCTAACATTACTAAACAAATTAATGATTTGAAGAACGTAGTAGCGAGACTGGCATCTAATGTGGAGGCCGGGAAGACTGGCCCTGGTGCGAAATCTATAAACTCTGGAACTACATCCCTAGTGTGTGTATCGAAGCCTGGAATAGAGTATATGAATCCTCACACTAACCCTAAAAATAACACCTACGAGGCTAGAGCTGTGGCCATCATGGGGATTGGTGGATTGGAAGGATCAGTAAATAGTGGACCTGGTGGTGCCATGGAACCTGTTGCGCTATTCCACCAGATTTGGTATATAGGAACAAGGAAGCGGATGACCCTGGTGGGGAACTGAACTGTGGTAATCAAGCACAACTAAACGCAGGATTTCTTGTGAGCGAGGAGGGGAGGGGGCGCACTGGGAGTAATGGTGGGAATATGATATAATATGATATGGCATTTGTAACGTGCCTATACACAAGTGTTTCAATGCATGACGAGGCAAGGAAGGGGGAACAGGGGGGGCAGAGACAATGATCTTACTAGGCCAGGTGACATTGAAATCGCGCAAGTGCAGGGGAGGTGGGAGGGGAAAAGTGCTAGGGGAAAGTGGAGGGGCAGTGCTGTACATGGGATCAAAACAATGACAAGAAGTGCAGCCAGCAAGTGGCAAGGGTAAGTGCAGACAGCAGGTGTACAAAAGTGCAGGTAGGGAGACTGTAGGGTTACAGATACAGACCCAAGTGCAAGGGTTGCCGGGAGTCAGTGCAGGTTTGCAACTAGGCGGTAGTGACCAAAGCCCAAAATCAGAGGGTAGCCAGGTGACCAGTGCAGTATCAGACAGGAAATCAGCAGGGGAGAGGAAGAGAGAAGGCAGAAGCAAAGAGGAAGGTTTTGAGGTGCTTCCAGAGCCAGAGATGGTGCTCCTCAAGTTTCAGAGAGGCAAGGAGGCTGTTCCAGAAGGAGGCCCCAGCCGAAGAAAGAGATCTACCACCAACTCATTTCTTGGAGAAGCGACTGATCCTGAGGGAGGTGGCGGAGCAAAGAGCTTGAGTGGGAAGGTATTTACAAATAGACAGTTGGAGGTATTGAGAACCCAGGCCCCAGAAGGCCTTGTGGACAATGCAGAGGGTCCTGAACTTAATCCTTGCCGCCACTGGGAGCCAATGCAGAGATTTCAGGGCTGAAGAGATACGATCCCTGGGCTTGAGGCTAAGGAGAATTCTCGCAGACCTGTTCTGGATGAGTTGCAGAGGGGGGAGAGTAGAAGCAGGCAGATTTAGAAGGAGGCTTTTGCCTAGTCCAGCCTAGAGAGAACCAGAGCTCTAGAGACAGTGAGCTTCTGGGGGAAGGAGAGGAAAGGAAGAATACCTCTGAGGAGGTGCAGTTGGTAGTTTGACTTCTTAGAGACATCAGAGATGTGAGGCAAAAAGGAGAGTGTGGAGTCGAATATGATCCTGAGATTCTTAGCCTCACGGGTGGGAGCAGGAAGAGGGCCAAGGGAGGCCGGGCAAAGAGAGTGACAGGAAAGGACGGTGCAGGTGTGCTGATAAGGAGAATCTCTGTCTTACTGGCATTAAGGCAGAGATTGTTGGCAGCACACCAATCTTGGCTAGCGGACAGACAGTCAGAGATGAGAGAAGGAGAAGAGGTGGCAGAGGGGAGCGTGAAAATGAGCTGAGTGTCATCCGCATCACACTGAAAGTTGGAGCAGAGAGTGGCAATGCAGTGGACGAGAGGTGCAAGTTATTGGTTGAACAACCAGGGAGAGAGGTTATACCCTTGGGGAACACCAAAGGTAGAGAGTGAGAAAGGAAGGACCCAAGTTGGACCTGCGAGGGTCCATCAGAGTGAAACGAGGTCAGCCAGGCAAGGTCCTGATTGGTGATACCCAGGTCATCACAGAGAAGATTGAGCAGGGTGGCATGGTTGACTGTGTCAAAGGCAGAAGAGAGATTGAGTAAGATGAGGACAGAGGGCAGATTAGAATCACGGTTAGAGAGCAGGTCGTCACGGATGTTCAGGAGAGCAGTTTCCATGCTTCTGGCTGCTCTGAAGCCAGAATGATGGTCATGGAGACAACCAAAAGATTCAGTATGAAGATTAAGCTGGGAGATGGCCAGCTTTTCCAGGAGTTTGCCCAGGAAAGGAGTGATGGAGATCGGGCGATAGTCAGCCAGGCAGGAGGGGTCGGCTGAGGGTTTCTTGAGAAGAGGGTGCACAAGAGGGTACTTCATGGGGAAGGGAAGTCTCCAGTGGCAAAGGAGTGGTTGCAGAAGTCGGCCAGGGCAGGTGGGAGGGTGTCAATGTGGTCCTTGATGGCTTTGGAAGAACAGGGAAGAACCTGTTTTGACGAGACTTTCATAGATCGGACTTGTCTAGAAACCTCGTCAGGGGAGGACAGAGGAAAGGAAGAGAAAGAGGGAGGAGAGCTGGCCACAGGAGGGTCGGAAGTAGAGGAGAGAGTAGAGGGAGGAGGAGGAGAGGACGAGAGGGTGAACAGGATGTCCTGGGTTATCGAGATGGAATGAGAAGCCAGGCCGTGCAGAGAGCATGGGAGGGGACAGGAGAGGTAGAGACTGCAGCAGGATTGGGCCAGCTCCTTGCAGATTTTAAAGAGTTCAGCTGAGTTGTTAGATGCCGCAGAGATGCAGGCTTGGATGTGGGCTCTCTTCTTAGTGCAGACAGAGAGCCGGTATTGCCTTTCCAGCAGGCGGCGGGCCAGTTTGTCAGAGGATGCACAGGAAGCTATCCATTTCCTCTCCACCACCCTGCACTTGCGTTTAAGGGTGACAAGGTCAGAGTCATACAAGGAGTTGCACTTGCCGTGGGCCTTCAAGCAGATCCTTATGACATGGGCAAGTACATCAAGAGTGCCCGAGATAAAAGAGTGGAGCATGGAAAGGGCTGTGTCAGGATGTGAGTCAGCCTGAGGAGTGGGAGAGAAAGTGGCGGCAAAAGCCTCAACTGGCACACGCTTCATAGGTCGGATGACCGAGAAGGTAGGTGACAGTGCTGGCGTTGGCTTGGCTTGAGGGGTAGAATGGGAGAGATGGGAGGAAAGGAGAAAGTGATCACTCTAGGAGAGAGGAGTGTTGAGGGGGATAGAGAGTGGGAGATCTGAGGAATTCAGAACATCCAGAGTGTGCCCTGCAGAGTGAGTCAGATGTATACTAATATGATTTCCCAGGTCTGGAGAGGGGAGGCTATGAAGCACAAACAGCCCTGGTAAATAAATGCATCCATTGGATTAGGAATACGAGGGGCTGTAAATCCGTAATTAGGGAATATATTCCCTAATGTGTGAGGTAGCATGCCTGGGGGAGTTAAAGATGTGCTCCAAATCACTCTAAAAAAATATCTAGCAAGCTGGCCTTTTAGCAATCGAACTTTACTCCTATCCTCCTGTAAATACTTCAGTTACTATTCGCCCCAGAGCTCCTCACCATGCTGATTAGGTAGGAAGAGCTACTCACCAAACACATCCACCAGCCGCCCCAGATATATCAAGCTGGAACGGGTTGTTTGACTACTATGTCGTTGGGGAGGTTCCAGCTGTGTCAGCCCAAAGAGATCATCCACTAAAGGGAGGGGCAGATGAGGAGCTAAACGTAAAAGTTCTATAAAGGAATGTGGCAGGGATCAACAGACTGCTGTCAGATTCCGAGTGGGTACGGTTTATCCATCCCTATGATATATTCTGCTTCCAAGAGACATAGATAACGGACTCCCCGGAGGTTATAGGCTTTTGTTCATTTAGTGCAAACGCAACAAAAGGCCCAAGAGGCTGGTCAAGTGGTGGGCAGGTTAATATCTATAAATCCGGCCCTAGATATGTCAGCCAAACTGATCCCAACTGGGAGGGCAGACCTTCTGTGCCATGAGTTGTCTAACAGGGATGGGAACCATTTGCTGTTATTTAATATTTATAATAGAGTGGGCGGATTTGGTTAGTATTAAATGAATGAGTCAGCTAAATAACCAGGCACAGGCTACTTTTACCCCAATAAATATGGCAATGGGGGACTTTAACATTCAATATGAACCACTGGCACTTCTTGATGGCCTTTGGGATGCCCAGGATTCTGCATTTGGGACCCCCGCTAGAGCCAGCGAAACCAATTTCGAACACACCCTACTGCAGTGGAAGTAGCAGGGTTGATGCGTGAGTTGGGATTGGTTGCATGCCATTGGAGAGTCTCCCCGGATACGACTGTGAGTTATACCTATGTAGGCTACCAGGGAAGCTCTCGGATTGATAAGGTAACAGTAAGTATGGCTCACTGGGATAGGATTAGCAGTTTGGAGGGAGTCAAACGCACTGACAGTGATCACTATCCCCTGAGTTGCTCAGTGACGCTTGGAATAAAGAGCAGCATTAATCTAGGGGGCCATAGGGATGGGAACGCTGTTGTGGTAACGGGGCATTCTATGTGAGTATTGTAGGACTCGTTAAGAGTATATGTCTAAGTGATGGGACGGCCACAACTGTTGGGGACCAGTAAAATAATGTGACAATGATATTGTCCCATTTCTTCCCCAAACAAACAGGGAGAAGTAGGAAACAGGCATAAGCTAATAGGGGATGGTTTGATAGCGATTGCCAAGAGGCAAAGGAACTTCCATTAACCTACCTTAAGAAAACTACTCGTTAGATAAACCATATTTGAAGAAGTTAAGGGAATCCTATAAGAAATTGGTTGCCATAAAAAAGACAGAATTTCAAGAGAAGAAATGGGAAGATCTGCCGAATTATTGGAAGAAAGGAGATCAGGTCAACTTTCTGAAGTCAGCCACCGGGGATGAAGGGAAAACGGGTACTCAGCTGACAAGCCATATCCCCCCCAGTGAGTGGTTTAGCTATTTTAGTACACTGTATGGTAAAGCCTGTGGTGTCCACGAAGCGCCGAGGGAAAGTGATGAAATGACAGTAGATAGAAGCACGCCTGAAATGTTCTCACTGGCCAAGGTGACTGATGTAATTACTGGTCTGCGTAGGGGGAATGCTCCGGGCCTGTATCACCTCCCAATTGATTGTTTCCAAGATTAAATAACTGTCTGGACCCCACTGTTAAAAGGTCTGTTTGATTATGTGGCAAAAACGGGGGATGTTCCAATCTCTCTGCGGAGTACGATTATCGCGTACATTTTTAAAAAAGGGGGATTTTAGAAAGCCGGGTAATTATAGACCCATCTCGTTATTGGATGCACTCAGAATTTCTTTTCAAAAATGTTAAACACACGTTTAAAAGAATGGGTTATTGAGAAGAACGCTGTGAACCATCTCCAGGCGGGGTTTCGCCCTGGTATTAGCACTGTTGACCAATGCCTCAGATGAAATGCAATCTTGGCTGAATACATCACAATCAAGCACCCTAGGACTTATTCGGTCTTTGTGGACCTTTGCATGGCCTTTGATAGTGTTTCCCGTGATAAACTCTGGACAATATTTAGAGACAAGGGCATTTCAGAATTACTTCTGTTTAATTTTCAATCCTTTTGTTGTAACAATAGTGCTTCTATGAGGTGGGGGCTGGATGGGGAGAACACAGAGTACTTTGCAGTTGAAAGGGGGTGCGGCAGGGGTGTGTGCTAGCACTCATTTTGTTCTACTTGTATATAAATGCAAGAATAGAGGAGTTAATGGCTACAAGTAGTGATGCTCCAAAGTTGAGGCCGGACAGGTTCCCAGCACTCCTTTAGGCCAATGATGCTGTATTGCTATCTACCACACCGATGGGACTAAGACATAGGGCCTCATTACGAGTATGGCAGTAGCCGTGCCTGTATGGCAGGCACGGCTACCGCCATGCTCGCTACCGGCACCGCGTCCCTCGATTGGGAAATACCGGCCCATTACAAGATGAAGGGGCCGGTAATCACGAGTTCTGCTCGCAGGTGCCGCACAGCCTGCCAGGTCAGACTACTGTAAACACGCAGTCCAAGACATGACAGTGTACTGTCAATCAATACTGAGGGTGGTAGCTGGCTTCAGGTTGCGGCAGTTGCATAATCAAAAGGTTGTTGGGGTTTCCTGCTTCCTTTGTTAACCTCTGCAGCGAGGCCCCATGTGGGCCTGGTTGAATTACCCTCTGAATGTTATGTGAATCGCTGCCACCAGCTGCAAGGCCCAATCAAAGGACAGAGCTGCTCCATGGAGCCTTTGTTAGCAAATCAGGCTGGCCATGGCAGAGGGAAGGTTTGGTCCTCCCTCTTCTGGAGATGCATCGTGTACTCTTCCTGTCATATCCCAATGAAATATGACAGGAGGGACTGCGGCTGTAGGCTGTGTCTGCCTAGAGTACACAGGTCTATGCATATGTTATGCAGTGAGCATAGGAAAATGTGTGCGGTTTAGCCCCACACATTTCCCAGAGGTTGAGCTACCATCATTCAATTTACTTTCAAATTTAAAAAATCCCATGCGAGCACACATCCACTGTGCAGATGGTCAAATTTCTCACAGCAAGTATCTAAGTGACTGTATAAATGGATTTTGCAGATGCGGATATGGTATGTGTGTGTTGTCTGCATATGTTATTTCTAGTGTGTTGATGTTGGGTATGGATACATCATTAGGCAAGGCTCCTTGGTCTATGTGTGTGTCGGGTTTTCATACACAATGGGCCTCATTACGCGTTTTGAGGTATCCATGCCATTTTTAGTGGCATGGCTATCCCCAAAATCAGGTCCGGGTCCTGAAACATGGGAATTACCGGGCCATTCCAAGCTTTGCGGGCCCGGTAATTCCCATTCGCGGGACCCAGACCCGGTACATCCCCATTCCCATTTGAGCCCCCAGAGGGCTCAATGGGAATGGGGAGGATGCTAACAACGGTCCCGTTATCGGGACCGTTGTTAGCATCCTGTTCGGCTAGCGGGTGGTCTGACCAGGCGTACAGGGCGGCCCCGTGAGCAGAACTCATAATGAGGCAGTGAGGCAACAACGGCGCCGGTAGCACTACTGGCACCATTGTTGCCTTACCGCCAGGGTCGTAATGAGGCCCAATGTCCACTGTGGACTGCCATATGCGCATAGCATGCCTGTACAGTGGTTATTCTTAAAAATACATTTGAATTGAATGACATTCTTCATGGCTAGGAAGAGGCTGCTGGACATTATCCACTCTCAGGGTATGGTCAGTTGGGGCTTTGATTCCACCTCCACCCAGAAGTTCTGGTAGCCTCCTGTTAACACTGTTTCATATGAACACAATTGACTGAACCTCCAAACTGAAATCACAAACAAAACAGCACCAGATGCTCATTAACAAATTGCTAAAAATTGCCCTTTGTGACTCTTGGATTTCGTGATCCAACCCCTCGGTGTCCTGCCATTGCGCTCCAGCCAAGGGTATTGACGTGCCAGGAACCTTTAGCGCCTCACCAGACCATCATTTGATAATATCCTTCTGAAGGAAACATGGGCTCCTGAAATAATTCTAATGGTAGGATTTGCTATGTTCGGCCATTAAGTGAAGAAAATTGAATAGCCGGTCAAGAGGCTGCTACTGTTTGTTAGGATCACTCTCCCTACAACCCTTTTACTTTGCATTTGATCAAAGTATATAATACACACTGCAATTGGTTATTGAGTCCTGCAGTGCTGGGAGTGCTGCCGTTTATTCTGAAAATCTCACTGGCTTGTTGGGTTACACATTTCAGACTATCTGCTGAGGCAACCGCAGGGGGAGGCTTTAAAAGAGCTAGGGGGCACGGTCCCTCATCTGATTATATGGTAGGCCATCCTGGGTAGGTCCCTGGGGACCCTGCCTTCAGCTATAGGACTACAGAGCGAGGGATTAACATTACATTACTGTTGGAATTTCTAGATGTTAAACAGATAGTGGCAGTCCACCTTTGGCTAACTGGCAGATTACATATTTGTCCAAGGAATGCAGACATAAGTGATAGACTATGGCGTTCACCCCATCCCCCAGCTGGACTTTAACGGCCCACCAGCGGAAGCCCCCCACAGCGAGGATGACCCCAGATTTATCTGCAAATGACGCCAATCTCCAGAGGAAAAAAAATAATTACAAAATGAAGCCTGGAGATGGGAGCAGCACCGGGACTGGAGCACAAAGCTCCAGACCAGCAGGTAATTGTGGAGGGAGGGAGGTAGGTGGAAAGGAATATGGTTTGTTTTCGGGGGCTGGGGACTGGAGAGGCAACGGGGAGAGGCTCCATGTTGCCTCCCCAGATTAAAAAGATAAAACAAAATGGCACCAGCTGGGGAATGGCCTCTGGTAGCTGGAAACAGCGGGTGGAGAATTTGTATTCTCGTCTGCTGTTCCAGCCACCTGGTTTGTTCAGCGCCCTTCCCCGGGTGCAAATATTTCTTCATTAACCTAACACATATATCTCTAGTTTTTGGATCTTTCTATGTTTGGACTACAGCTTGCATTATCCTTTCCTAGCAAAGCCAATGGTGAGGGGTCATGGTTGTCATAGTCTAAAACATCTGGAGAGGTGCAGCTGCAGACGCATGACTAACAGCACATGGGCGGGGTGTGTGATTTAAAAGGGGCATAAGGGATAGACAGTGACCACAATCTGAACCACCCTTTGATCAGGCTGTGTGCTGCCATGGACTTCAACCAGCCGCAGAAGCTTCTTGATGCAGGCGAGCGTGATACAGCCCCTACCAGTCAGGAAGTGAGTTTGTTGAAGGTTTATTCAATAGCTTCTTTGGAGGGAATTTTGGTCTTTGATTGACCAGATGCCTCTAATAATGAGTAGCAGTTCTGAATGTATTCAAGCTTTTTGCTACCCATACCGAATAATTACTGTCTCTTCTTTTTCTTTTGGGTAGAGCCTCTTGTTAGACATATAATCACAGTCCCTGAAATCTGAACACCCAGGTGCCTGACTGTGTGCTTGTGACCAGTCTCCCCATCAGTCCATCCTCTCTGTCTGTGGCCAGTCTCCACATCAGTCCATCCTCTCTGTTTGTGGCCAGTCTGAAAGTCATTCTGTGTGAGTGAGTGTGTGAGAGTCTAAGATTAAAACCCTGATTCGTGGGACTGTGCAAAGTGTATTTTAGCAGTGCAAAGTCAATGTAAAAAATTCCATGAATCAGGTCCCCCAGCCACCCACAAGTGACTCTTATAGAGACATTTCACTCACTGTGTTCCTGTGGAATATTCAGTTATTTAAATGTAGATACTGCATGAAAAACTCCCTGAAGACTGTAATTCCCCACCACGCGATTTGTTCCCAGTGCTTAACCAGGTTTTGATAACCTTTTCGGCATTCCTTTACCATACTTTCTCAAGACACAAAACAATAACAGATGAATTTTTAAAAAGTGCTAATTGTATGCAGGAGACCACCAACATTAGCATTTACATGCTGTCGTGGCCCCTGCATGCAATGTCCAAATTTTACTAAAACAGAGTGGAAATAAACACACTTTCATAAATCAGTCTCATACTGGAGGGGAACCTGGGGGAGAAAAGGAGGGCAGAAATGCTAATTCCACTACATCCCACGTCATATGCATTGGAAATCGCGCGAGGTGTAAAAGTAAATTGTTAACAGCTTAATCCTGGGATTTACACCTTAATAAAAGTGTAGGAAGAAGTTGAAACCTTCACTTTCAGTGCACTGCACTGAACGTTCCCTTAAACAGCAGGTGCAAGTGTTTGGGGGGGGTGTATTGTGTGTGGGAGGGGTTGCTGCAATGGGGATTGTGGGGAGCAGGGGCAGGCCAGCAGGGAACATAGTTCCACTACTTCTTTTCGTACACTTCGTCCACTGCTCATTTGAAAATTTGACCTGCTCCACCCAGTGGAGGTGAGTGGTGTGCGGAAGGTCAATTTCCCCCAGCCCACTCTAGTGTGGGGCACTGATGGGCCATGTGTAATAGGTGGGCTAGATTGCCAATCCTACAAGACCCCCTTGTATGTAATGGGGGCCAACAACTCTAACTTACATTTTGTTGTGGATGCTTCAGGCTCAGGGAAGATGCTTCACCCATTCCCACCTGGTGATTTTGCATTTGTCCATGAACAGTTTTATTTTATGCCCAGTAATGTTCATATTTTTGTATGTGCCATTTCTGAGGCAATTCTTTTGCTAGCATGCTCCAGTGTCTGTATAAGTTACGGTTTAAACATTCATGGACTTCAGGGTGGCATAACTGAGGAAAGGGACCGGATTTGAGGATTTTTAGCAGTCATAAACAAACACATAAATGCCAATGAAGAGTTCTTTGAGTAGAAGGAAAGAATTGATGTGTCGAAAATGTCAGGGAGTTCCCATTACTTGCTTCAGTTGTTTTCATGCCTAAAACATCCCCTCCGGGCAAACCTCCCAGGCGCCGTTCAGATTCCCCAGGACCTCGAAATGGAGCCAGGCCTGAGCTACAGGATTCATCTTCGGGAAAGTGAATCCACTGGCACATTTAGGAAAGGCTCGAGTTATAAAGAGCCAGGCCTGAGCTAGAGGATTCATCTTCAGGGAAGTGAATCAACTGGTATATTTAGGAAAGGCTCGAGTTAAAGAGCTAGGCCTGAGCTAGAGGATTTCATCTTCAGGAAAGTGAATCCGCTGGCATATTTAGGAAAGGCTCGAGTTAAAGATCCAGGCCTGAGCTAGAGGATTAATCTTCAGGGAAGTTAATCTGCTGGCACATTTAGGAAAGGCTTGAGTTATAAAGAGCCAGGTCTGAGCTAGAAGATTCATCTTCAGGGAAGTTAATCAACTGGCATATTTAAGAAAGGCTCGAGTTAAAGAGCCAGGCCTGAGCTAGAGGATTATTCTTCAGGAAAGTTAATCAACTGGCATATTTAGGAAAGGCTCGAGTTAAAGAGCCAGGCCAGAGCCAGAGGATTAGTCTTCAGGGAAGTTAATCAACTGGCATATTTAGGAAAGGCTTGAGTTAAAATTGTTTGTTTCTTGAAACATTTCAGAAGAATATTCCTAAGAACCATCAACATTTCATGACACATTTTTACGTGTTTGCTGGTACAAGGTGAACTAGGAAGCAGTGTGTGTCTCATGAACGTGGCATTGCTCCGTTTTTGAAGGATCAACATTTGTGACTTCCGAAGGCCCCTCACGCCGCCCCCTCATCTCACCTGACCGCGCGGTGGACGGCGCATGCTGAGCCGGGAACACTTATTTTGTACATTTGGCTTTGAAGAGATGATTATGTTGTGAGTTTTGTGCAAGTCCTTTGACAGGGGTCATTTGGCATGAATGCCGCCACTGGCAGAAGACCACGCTGCAACTAACCACAGGATGTGTGATTTTTGTGACAACATGGCAGCTCTCGGGGAATTTGCACACAAGGATTGCCTGAATAAGAGAAAGGCAACAGTACGATTTTTCGAGAGTGTTATTGCTTCTTGTTAGGTGAATGTTTGAAAATAGTTTTAGAACTTTCTTTCTTTATGGTGACTTCAAACTTTTGATACTGATTAATTGATTAGCAGATTTAGCTAGTACTCACAAAATATAGCCCATATGCTTTCTATAGGAGCCAATTACAATCTATGGGGAATACATACTGTCATCATCTACATATAGGAACTTAATACCACTTACTGGGTATTGATGGGGGGGTGAGATCATCCATATCTGGCAGCATTCTGCAGTGGGTGATGAGGGCTCTGTGTGTGATATCTGGATCTGGTCTCTGGTATGGGGGCTTATAGAATTATCAAAATATTGAATGTGAATATGGGCACAACGCAGAGGTGACAGGACGCAAAGTGACACACTTCCAAAAAGATTTATGATTGAAAAGGCCAGTATGCGTGGGTAAAGCTGGAGACCATAATGAAGCATATTTGCCTTTCCACATACCTGTAAGAGAAGTGTTAAGTACTGAAAAGGTCCTTAAAAGGGTTAACAACCTTTTCGGTACTTAAGACCTATTCTGAAGGTGGCTCATTCTTCCAAAGTCGAAAGGAATGCGTCACTTTCAGACTACATGTGGCTGTTGCTAGGATGGGTTGGAAACCAACCTAGCAACCGCCACATCTGTAACCTGGCTTCTTTGAAGGGTATTCTTGTGGCACACCTCCAGTTTCATATGTGTGCTAAAATAGCGCAGATATATGGTATCATTTTGGTGCCGTTAGAGTGAAAGAGTGCCACAAGAAGCGGGTGCCAGTGCAGGGGGTATGTGAACACGTTCATATACACCAAAGCAAGCAGCTTCAATGTAGTTCTGCAACATCAAAGCTGCTTACTTCTGTGTTCTCGGCAGCATTTTTGTAAAATAACAAATATGTCGTTATTTTACAAAAAATGCTGCTGAGATTTCATGATTGCGCCCGTTATGACAAAAACAGGCGCAATCCTGACGGTGCACTGTCGTGCACTGCAAGGACGCCGAGGCCTACTTGAGAATAATGGAGGAGCCTGGGCGTCCCGATTTGGTGCAGTAAATCGTGCTCTTTAGCACGTTCACTGCGCCAAGTTAAGATTCGGGCCCAGGACTTTACATATGCCTTTGGTGAAGTTTAAACCTGCGCTGATGATACAGAATGGCCAAAAGCCGGATGTACCTCAAGGAGGGCAATTGCAATCACATTACAGCTTCTGATTAAATATAACCACTCACACAGAGTTAGGGGATCAAGGACAATTTAACAGCCAATCCCCCCCCCCCCCCCCAAGTCATAACCTGGCAGAAGGCACACACGCCTCTTAAACTTAACTCTTATAATCTCCCATACATGGACTTCGGTCCCTGAGGGTGTTCCACCCACAACGCGCATTGAGGCCATACATATGGGGAAAGAGCGCTATGTAAATGACAATTACTCTTACAATAATATTGTTAAAGTAAAACATGTTTAAACAGTTTTGTGCAGTGCAAGTCCTATAGCATTGTATTGTATAGTTTTGTTTCCGCCTATACAATGTCGTTTTGAGTTTATGGTTTGCAACATAGTTTTGAAATCCCAGCACATCAGCGTGTTTGTGCACACAACTGCGACGCCCGCGCTTCAAACAAAGTGGGGTTCACAACAGAGCGCCCCCAACAGGAGGCAGCCATTTTAGAGCACACGGAAAGAAACGCTTAAGGACAGAGACAACCTGTCCAAGTTGAAATAGGAGCTTAAGGATTGTGTTCATGAATTTCTAATTTTCAGAATACAGCTCTTATAGGATTATGCAATAATGTTAAACTGCAAAAGCTCACGCAAAACAAGCTATCATTTCATTTCCCTTTTATTAACAGAAAATGAACAAAAGAGGCTCCCCCTCAGAGACACGGTAGGACATGCTCTTTGGCGCAAGGACTTAGCAACATGCAATTAACGCAATAGCCACCAACGTTACACTCTAACAATGTATGTTTTGGATTCGTATAGTTTACACTCAAAATACAAGTAATTGCGGAAGCTTTAAAAAAGCTCTTTACGAGTCGAAACACGTGTCAGCATTTTAGCCACAGTCGGAATTGACACCTTATCATGGAATTAACTCCTAAAACCAAAAGGTGTTGAGGAAGAGATCCTATAACATTAATAAGTTAGAAAGTAATATTGAAGAAATGGAATGGAAGCAAATTGACAATATGTACACCTTATACGGAAAAAGTAGATCACGACTCAGTGTTATTTTGACATTTCAATACAATTAGAATTCTTGAAATCAAAGAAATTATATTTAAAGTATTTTAGGCCTCTAAGAACTGTTATGTTGGTTATTAATAGACATATACAGACACCATTAACTTTAGTTTCTTGTTTATCATGTTTATATATTGGAAAAAATGTAATGCATTCATTTTATCTTTATGTTTTGAAAGGTTGATTTAATTCGGCTAATTCAAATAAAAATAATAAATAAATAAATAAATAAAGGCACCACAGTGCACGGCGTGAACGGCACAGCATTATAAACAGGTGCTACATTGTACAAACACAGTATCCATAAACAAAGTGAGAACAATAGAACTGTTAATCAATAGATATTGATCATCTAATCAGGTAGTTGTGTGCCAGTGGTTAGAATGAGTTGATATCTCCTATACGAGTGTAAGATACACAGATTCTCACCGACAGGGCTTACGTACATGGATACACGGTAACCAGAAATCGGCCACTGCCACTGTAATGTATTATAGGATTTGGTTATAATTGAGATTGTTAGCAAATGTTTCTAAAAGCAGGAATGTGATGTCCTTCCAAATGATCGGTTTCGTTTTGTGTGTATTGGAGTCTGACTTTCAGCTGTGGTTAATCTTGACCTCTGCTAAACTCAACTAACATGGCAGACCGCCTTTGTCCTCATCGGTGGAAGGAGACGCGGCACTGATACTGGGGAACTGTATCCAGCACAGTACTGTCCGGCAGCCTCGTTGGAGACCAAAGAGAGTCACTGACACAAAAGTAGGCTAGAATTTTAGTTTTATTTCATTGGGAATGGGGGCAAGGTGGGAGTGGCCCTGTGGAACACAGAGTGACTTTGCTTCTATAAGGATAATACTCCATTTGGACAAAGTGTTAGTGGCTTAAAAGTGGCATTGCCCACCTTTGTACCGTTTGATTTCCCCGACGTTTGTAGAATTCACCTTTTAAAAAGTAGTTAATTTATTGAAAACTTTCTTTCTCCACTAATTTCCTTCTCTGTTGTGTTTTGGGTTCAGCTGCATGCTACATGTGTATTGACCCCATTCTGCCGGGATTCGAACCTCTGTTGCTCTGCGCGGTCTTGCTTCCAAGACCACCACGTTGCCCCTGTGCTATCCTCCGTTCATGTGTCTGTCAGTGATGCATGTTTTTCCAGGTGTGTCGAGATGTTGTTGATGGTATGGGCAAGTGTGACGAATCAACTTCCGGGCCACCAGTGGTCCAGGGATGAATATCGGTTTCTAAACCATCAATCAGCCCCACACCTCTAGTACACCAGAAGGGATCTGAAAAGTTTGGAAACAAAAGCAAATTAGCAACCTCCTTGTTCAATTTTGGTAACGTGGACAGAACGGTAGGCTCATCTCCAAAAGGTCATGGATCATAAGTTGCAACACAGCGAAAATAGAATTATTACCCAATGATAAAAGGGACCGTCCAGACAAGGTTTTATAAAAATATCTTCTTTATTATTATTACAACAGACAGTTCTAGCAACACTTCAAAATGCAACCCACACTGTAGAGGACAGACAGTTTCAAAGAAGGAAAAGGGATGCACTCTGGATACTGACCGGAGGGCTGTCGGTATAGCAAATAATCACAACAGTTCAAAGATACTTGGGTTCAGCACAAAGGCAGCAATGTGTCTTAAAATGTCTCTAGGGGCCTTCGGAGAAGGACCAGGGTGACAGAACCAAAATGTACCTTGTGCTGAAGATGTTCTTGGTGGTCGACAGTATCGAGTCGGTTTCAGAGTGCTTTGCAGCTTCTATGACAGAGTTCAAGATGGGAGATAGCTGCCATTATCAGATGGCAAGACAGTTCGGCGAGCAAAGCTGGAAAAACAGCTGCAGGCTGGCCTACACTCCGGCTCGTGGTCAGGAATTGTTGTCTCAATGCTGGTCAGCGGTTCTGACGCACTGGTCGAGACGTCTTGGATGTCTTTAAGTGACTGTAGCATAACAAAGGTCAGCACTGCAGTCAGTTGCTGCTCGAGGAACTCGACTAGCTCAAAAAAATGTCTTTTAACGGACGCCAGCACATGCTCATCGAGGCACTTCCCATCTTTTTCAATGGGCTTGTGTCGTCCTTTAAGGCAGATGGCCCAAAGATGAGGAGTGTGTTGCAGGCAGCTGCCTTGTCCTTGGTATCAGGTTGAGAGGCCTTTGGGCACTTCCCAGCTAGGAAGCTTACTGCAGAGTCTAGCCGGGCATGCTGTGTTCTGGAGCTGCTGGACGGTCCTCTGGTTCCGGTAGTATTATTATAATTATTGCGCTGTGTGAACTAGTGGGACATTAACTAATTGATAAGTTGCTTTTCCTTTATTGTTGTTAATTGAGGTTTTATTGTATTTTGAACTCCTGAACGGCCCCTTAGTAGGACTTTTAAAAGAACTCTTTTTTTATTGGATTTTATAAATCAGCGCTTTTTGAATTGTGCTCTGAATTGCACCCCTGGTTTCATAAAAACCTGCAGTTGGCCATCTGGAAAATCATCCCAGGCTTACACCAATTGGCGAATAACCCACAGATTCAATTGATGTGCGGCTGGATCCTGAACTTTTGCGGCATATGTACCTAATACATTTAAATGATAAATTGATTTTTGTATCTTTTTTTTTCTTTTTTGGACATTTTTATTTTATTCTATGATACTATTTGATATACCTATATATTGCTTGCACATACTCTACTTCTTGCACCTGGCTTATTTACACCTGCTTGTAGGTTGGCACAGGCTTTCGTTGATAGGAGCCTATAGTGGCCTAGTGCTTGCAAGGGGTGTGACCAGAGTTGGTTAAAGGGGTCAAAGTGAAGGCCCTACTGGATTATGCTGACTAAGAGGCTATGGCATATTTGAAATTATAGAGGCAATTGTACTTCATCTTTATATTGAATGATACTAAAGAGCGATGTTTGAGCAGCCCCAACCCCTCGGTGTGCCTTGTACAACTCCTTTTGCTTAGGAAATGGTGAAAAGGAAGGCAATTCACCCTATCTCAGCGGCATACGGCCAGAAGAAATTACCCAAACGTTTTCACCCGATAAAAGATGCTATGACAACAACGGTTAAGGTCCTGTTGGGTGATGTTGGGGCAGCTGACGCTGGTGTTGCAATCTTAGGCACGAGTGTAACTAACAGTGGGAGAACTGAAAAACCCTTTGTGGCGACCAATTGTAGTGTCAACCTTAGTACACCAGAATTAGCAATACAGCCTGACCCGCACGTGCCTTGTTGCGGAGGTGTCCCACCCACAGTAGCACATAAAAGCACTATAGATCAGCAAGCTTTCAAGCAGGGGAATAGAAAAGTAAATCCGCTAGATGTGTTTAAGGTGAGAAATCCACCCTCCCAATTAGAAGGTTTCAACTATGAAATCCCAATTCTGTGTGCATAGTTGTGACCTGGAAGGGGCTCCGTAGAATGTCACCTGATTCCCTCTTCACCTGTAAGATCTAAAATAGGCGAGGAAGCGCTTAGTGCGGCCGATAGAGTGAGGGAGGGTGGAATTAGCCAATGTGGGGCAGACTTTGGCTAATATCTAAACCTGATCAGAAGATCTTGTTTGTATGCTACAGTCATCGGTCCACAGTAACAGCTACTCGTCTCTGGAGGATAGCTCAGGGGCAACATGCTCGCCTTGGAAGCAAGACGACACAGAGCGACACAGGTTCGAACCACGGATCTGCGCTTGGAAACCTCTGGGTATTAAGCGCGTTATAAATAACCAATCATATCATATCAATCATATCACCAATTCTCTTGTCGGGTGGAACTAGTCAGTGCCCTAGCCATGGCCCCAAGCAAGGAAAATTGGGTGTTGTGGATCCTGCCCTAGAAGACGCACCGTAACCAGCAATATCTCCTTCTCAAATCGGTTTATTAGCCTGTGTGAGGAGGATATTCAGGAAAAAGACGATCAGGGTTGAGTTAAGGGTGGGACTAAAAGGGGGGGAAGAAGGGTTGGGGAAAGACCCCTGACCTATGGTGACCCAACTGCCCAGTTTTAATAAGGGGAAGGGGAAGTCGTGACTGGACCAAGTCTAACTAATGCAGTATTGCCTAGTAAGACTGTAAAATCTAACTGCAAGTGTTATGATGAAATGTTCGTGGTGCTTGCTAACATTACTAAACAAATTAATGATTTGAAAAACGTAGTAGCGAGACTGGCATCTAATGTGGAGGCCGGGAAGACTGGCCCTGGTGCGAAATCTATAAACTCTGGAACTACATCCCTAGTGTGTGTATCGAAGCCTGGAATAGAATATATGAATCCTCACACTAACCCTAAAAATAACACCTACGAGGCTAGAGGTGTGGCCATCATGGGGATTGGTGGATTGGACGGATCAGTAAATAGTGGACCTGGTGGTGCCATGGAACCTGTTGCGCTATTCCACCAGATTTGGTATATAGGAACAAGGAAGCGGGTGACCCTGGTGGGGAACTGAACTGTGGTAATCAAGCACAACTAAACGCAGGATTTCTTGTGAGCGAGGAGGGGAGGGGGCGCACTGGGAGTAATGGTGGGAATATGATATAATATGATATGGCATTTGTAACGTGCCTATACACAAGTGTTTCAATGCATGACGAGGCAAGGAAGGGGGAACAGGGGGGGCAGAGACAATGATCTTACTAGGCCAGGAGACATTGAAATCGCGCAAGTGCAGGGGAGGTGGGAGGGGAAAAGTGCTAGGGGAAAGTGGAGGGGCAGTGCTGTACATGGGATCAAAACAATGACAAGAAGTGCAGCCAGCAGGTGGCAAGGGTAAGTGCAGACAGCAGGTGTACAAAAGTGCAGGTAGGGAGACTGTAGGGTTACAGATACAGACCCAAGTGCAAGGGTTGCCGGGAGTCAGTGCAGGTTTGCAACTAGGCGGTAGTGACCAAAGCCCAAAATCAGAGGGTAGCCAGGTGACCAGTGCAGTATCAGACAGGAAATCAGCAGGGGAGAGGAAGAGAGAAGGCAGAAGCAAAGAGGAAGGTTTTGAGGTGCTTCCAGAGCCAGAGATGGTGCTCCTCAAGTTTCAGAGAGGCAAGGAGGCTGTTCCAGAAGGAGGCCCCAGCCGAAGAAAGAGATCTACCACCAACTCATTTCTTGGAGAAGCGACTGACCCTGAGGGAGGTGGAGGAGCAAAGAGCTTGAGTGGGAAGGTATTTACAAATAGACAGTTGGAGGTATTGAGAACCCAGGCCCCAGAAGGCCTTGTGGACAATGCAGAGGGTCCTGAACTTAATCCTTGCCGCCACTGGGAGCCAATGCAGAGATTTCAGGGCTGAAGAGATACGATCCCTGGGCTTGAGGCTAAGGAGAATTCTCGCAGACCTGTTCTGGATGAGTTGCAGAGGGGGGAGAGTAGAAGCAGGCAGATTTAGAAGGAGGCTGTTGCCTAGTCCAGCCTAGAGAGAACCAGAGCTCTAGAGACAGTGAGCTTCTGGGGGAAGGAGAGGAAAGGAAGAATACCTCTGAGGAGGTGCAGTTGGTAGTTTGACTTCTTAGAGACATCAGAGATGTGAGACAAAAAGGAGAGTGTGGAGTCGAATATGATCCTGAGATTCTTAGCCTCACGGGTGGGAGCAGGAAGAGGGCCAAGGGAGGCCGGGCAAGGAGAGTGACAGGAAAGGACGGTGCAGGTGTGCTGATAAGGAGAATCTCTGTCTTACTGGCATTAAGGCAGAGATTGTTGGCAGCACACCAATCTTGGCTAGCGGACAGACAGTCAGAGATGAGAGAAGGAGAAGAGGTGGCAGAGGGGAGCGTGAAAATGAGCTGAGTGTCATCCGCATCACACTGAAAGTTGGAGCAGAGAGTGGCAATGCAGTGGACGAGAGGTGCAAGTTATTGGTTGAACAACCAGGGAGAGAGGTTATACCCTTGGGGAACACCAAAGGTAGAGAGTGAGAAAGGAAGGACCCAAGTTGGACCTGGGAGGGTCCATCAGAGTGAAACGAGGTCAGCCAGGCAAGGTCCTGATTGGTGATACCCAGGTCATCACAGAGAAGATTGAGCAGGGTGGCATGGTTGACTGTGTCAAAGGCAGAAGAGAGATTGAGTAAGATGAGGACAGAGGGCAGATTAGAATCACGGTTAGAGAGCAGGTCGTCACGGATGTTCAGGAGAGCAGTTTCCATGCTTCTGGCTGCTCTGAAGCCAGAATGATGGTCTTGGAGACAACCAAAAGATTCAGTATGAAGATTAAGCTGGGAGATGGCCAGCTTTTCCAGGAGTTTGCCCAGGAAAGGAGTGATGGAGATCGGGCGATAGTCAGCCAGGCAGGAGGGGTCGGCTGAGGGTTTCTTGAGAAGAGGGTGCACAAGAGGGTACTTCATGGGGAAGGGAAGTCTCCAGTGGCAAAGGAGTGGTTGCAGAAGTCGGCCAGGGCAGGTGGGAGGGTGTCAATGTGGTCCTTGATGGCTTTGGAAGAACAGGGAAGAACCTGTTTTGACGAGACTTTCATAGATCGGACTTGTCTAGAAACCTCGTCAGGGGAGGACAGAGGAAAGGAAGAGAAAGAGGGAGGAGAGCTGGCCACAGGAGGGTCGGAAGTAGAGGAGAGAGTAGAGGGAGGAGGAGGAGAGGACGAGAGGGTGAACAGGATGTCCTGGGTTATCGAGATGGAATGAGAAGCCAGGCCGTGCAGAGAGCATGGGAGGGGACAGGAGAGGTAGAGACTGCAGCAGGATTGGGCCAGCTCCTTGCAGATTTTAAAGAGTTCAGCTGAGTTGTTAGATGCCGCAGAGATGCAGGCTTGGATGTGGGCTCTCTTCTTAGTGCAGACAGAGAGCCGGTATTGCCTTTCCAGCAGGCGGCGGGCCAGTTTGTCAGAGGATGCACAGGAAGCTATCCATTTCCTCTCCACCACCCTGCACTTGCGTTTAAGGGTGACAAGGTCAGAGTCATACAAGGAGTTGCACTTGCCGTGGGCCTTCAAGCAGATCCTTATGACATGGGCAAGTACATCAAGAGTGCCCGAGATAAAAGAGTGGAGCATGGAAAGGGCTGTGTCAGGATGTGAGTCAGCCTGAGGAGTGGGAGAGAAAGTGGCGGCAAAAGCCTCAACTGGCACACGCTTCATAGGTCGGATGACCGAGAAGGTAGGTGACAGTGCTGGCGTTGGCTTGGCTTGAGGGGTAGAATGGGAGAGATGGGAGGAAAGGAGAAAGTGATCACTCTAGGAGAGAGGAGTCTTGAGGGGGATAGAGAGTGGGAGATCTGAGGAATTCAGAACATCCAGAGTGTGCCCTGCAGAGTGAGTCAGATGTATAGTAATATGATTTCCCAGGTCTGGAGAGGGGAGGCTATGAAGCACAAATCGCCCTGGTAAATAAATGCATCCATTGGATTAGGAATACGAGGGGCTGTAAATCCGTAATTAGGGAATATATTCCCTAATGTGTGAGGTAGCATGCCTGGGGGAGTTAAAGATGTGCTCCAAATCACTCTAAAAAAATATCTAGCAAGCTGGCCTTTTAGCAATCGAACTTTACTCCTATCCTCCTGTAAATACTTCAGTTACTATTCGCCCCAGAGCTCCTCACCATGCTGATTAGGTAGGAAGAGCTACTCACCAAACACATCCACCAGCCGCCCCAGATATATCAAGTTGGAACGGGTTGTGTGACTACTATGTCGTTGGGGAGGTTCCAGCTGTGTCAGCCCAAAGAGATCATCCACTAAAGGGAGGGGCAGATGAGGAGCTAAACGTAAAAGTTCTATAAAGGAATGTGGCAGGGATCAACAGACTGCTGTCAGATTCCGAGTGGGTACGGTTTATCCATCCCTATGATATATTCTGCTTCCAAGAGACATAGATAACGGACTCCCCGGAGGTTATAGGCTTTTGTTAATTTAGTGCAAACGCAACAAAAGGCCCAAGAGGCTGGTTAAGTGGTGGGCAGGTTAATACCTATAAATCCGGCCCTAGATATGTCAGCCAAACTGATCCCAACTGGGAGGGCAGACCTTCTGTGCCATGAGTTGTCTAACAGGGATGGGAACCATTTGCTGTTATTTAATATTTATAATAGGGTGGGCGGATTTGGTTAGTATTAAATGAATGAGTCAGCTAAATAACCAGGCACAGGCTAATTTTACCCCAATAAATATGGCAATGGGGGACTTTAACATTCAATATGAACCACTGGCACTTCTTGATGGCCTTTGGGATGCCCAGGATTCTGCATTTGGGACCCCCGCTAGAGCCAGCGAAACCAATTTCGAACACACCCTACTGCAGTGGAAGTAGCAGGGTTGATGCGTGAGTTGGGATTGGTTGCATGCCATTGGAGAGTCTCCCCGGATACGACTGTGAGTTATACCTATGTAGGCTACCAGGGAAGCTCTCGGATTGATAAGGTAACAGTAAGTATGGCTCACTGGGATAGGATTAGCAGTTTGGAGGGAGTCAAACGCACTGACAGTGATCACTATCCCCTGAGTTGCTCAGTGACGCTTGGAATAAAGAGCAGCATTAATCTAGGGGGCCATAGGGATGGGAACGCTGTTGTGGTAACGGGGCATTCTATGTGAGTATTGTAGGACTAGTTAAGAGTATATGTCTAAGTGATGGGACGGCCAAAACGGTTGGGGACCAGTAAAATAATGTGACAATGATATTGTCCCATTTCTTCCCCAAACAAACAGGGAGAAGTAGGAAACAGGCATAAGCTAATAGGGGATGGTTTGATAGCGATTGCCAAGAGGCAAAGGAACTTCCATTAACCTACCTTAAGAAAACTACTCGTTAGATAAACCATATTTGAAGAAGTTAAGGGAATCCTATAAGAAATTGGTTGCCATAAAAAAGACAGAATTTCAAGAGAAGAAATGGGAAGATCTGCCGAATTATTGGAAGAAAGGAGATCAGGTGAACTTTCTGAAGTCAGCCACCGGGGATGAAGGGAAAACGGGTGCTCAGCTGACAAGCCATATCCCCCCCAGTGAGTGGTTTAGCTATTTTAGTACACTGTATGGTAAAGCCTGTGGTGTCCACGAAGCGCCGAGGGAAAGTGATGAAATGACAGTAGATAGAAGCACGCCTGAAATGTTCTCACTGGCCAAGGTGACTGATGTAATTACTGGTCTGCGTAGGGGGAATGCTCCGGGCCTGTATCACCTCCCAATTGATTGTTTCCAAAATTAAATAACTGTCTGGACCCCACTGTTAAAAGGTCTGTTTGATTATGTGGCAAAAACAGGGATGTTCCAATCTCTCTGCAGAGTACGATTATCGCATACATTTTTAAAAAAGGGGAATTTTAGAAAGCCGGGTAATTATAGACCCATCTCGTTATTGGATGCACTCAGAATTTCTTTTCAAAAATGTTAAACACACGTTTAAAAGAATGGGTTATTGAGAAGAACGCTGTGAACCATCTCCAGGCGGGGTTTCGCCCTGATATTAGCACTGTTGACCAATGCCTCAGATGAAATGCAATCTTGGCTGAATACATCACAATCAAGCACCCTAGGACTTATTCGGTCTTTGTGGACCTTTGCATGGCCTTTGATAGTGTTTCCCGTGATAAACTCTGGACAATATTTAGAGACAAGGGCATTTCAGAATTACTTCTGTTTAATATTCAATCCTTTTGTTGTAACAATAGTGCTTCTATGAGGTGGGGGCTGGATGGGGAGACCACAGAGTACTTTGCAGTTGAAAGGGGGTGCGGCAGGGGTGTGTGCTAGCACTCATTTTGTTCTACTTGTATATAAATGCAAGAATAGAGGAGTTAATGGCTACAAGTAGTGATGCTCCAAAGTTGAGGCCAGACAGGTTCCCAGCACTCCTTTAGGCCAATGATGCTGTATTGCTATCTACCACACCGATGGGACTAAGACATAGGGCCTCATTACGAGTATGGCAGTAGCCGTGCCTGTATGGCAGGCACGGCTACCGCCATGCTCGCTACCGGCACCGCGTCCCTCGATTGGGAAATACCGGCCCATTACAAGATGAAGGGGCCGGTAATCACGAGTTCTGCTCGCAGGTGCCGCACAGCCTGCCAGGTCAGACTACTGTAAACACGCAGTCCAAGACATGACAGTGTACTGTCAATCAATACTGAGGGTGGTAGCTGGCTTCAGGTTGCGGCAGTTGCATAATCAAAAGGTTGTTGGGGTTTCCTGCTTCCTTTGTTAACCTCTGCAGCGAGGCCCCATGTGGGCCTGGTTGAATTACCCTCTGAATGTTATGTGAATCGCTGCCACCAGCTGCAAGGCCCAATCAAAGGACAGAGCTGCTCCATGGAGCCTTTGTTAGCAAATCAGGCTGGCCATGGCAGAGGGAAGGTTTGGTCCTCCCTCTTCTGGAGATGCATCGTGTACTCTTCCTGTCATATCCCAATGAAATATGACAGGAGGGACTGCGGCTGTAGGCTGTGTCTGCCTAGAGTACACAGGTCTATGCATATGTTATGCAGTGAGCATAGGAAAATGTGTGTGGTTTAGCCGCACACATTTCCCAGAGGTTGAGCTACCATCATTCAATTTACTTTCAAATTTAAAAAATCCCATGCGAGCACACTTCCACTGTGCAGATGGTCAAATTTCTCACAGCAAGTATCTAAGTGACTGTATAACTGGATTTTGCAGATGCGGATATGGTATGTGTGTGTTGTCTGCATATGTTATTTCTAGTGTGTTGATGTTGGGTATGGATACATCATTAGGCAAGGCTCCTTGGTCTATGTGTGTGTCGGGTTTTCATACACAATGGGCCTCATTACGCGTTTTGAGGTATCCATGCCATTTTTAGCGGCATGGCTCTCCCCAAAATCGGGTCCGGGTCCTGAAACATGGGAATTACCGGGCCATTCCAACCTTTGCGGGCCCGGTAATTCCCATTCGCGGGACCCAGACCCGGTACATCCCCATTCCCATTTGAGCCCCCAGAGGGCTCAATGGGAATGGGGAGGATGCTAACAACGGTCCCGTTATCGGGACCGTTGTTAGCATCCTGTTCTGCTAGCGGGTGGTCTGACCAGGCGTACAGGGCGGCCCCGTGAGCAGAACTCATAATGAGGCAGTGAGGCAACAACGGCGCCGGTAGCACTACTGGCACCATTGTTGCCTTACCGCCAGGGTCGTAATGAGGCCCAGTGTCCACTGTGGACTGCCATATGCGCATAGCATGCCTGCACAGTGGTTATTCTTAAAAATACATTTGAATTGAATGACATTCTTCATGGCTAGGAAGAGGCTGCTGGAAATTATCCACTCTCAGGCTATGGTCAGTTGGGGCTTTGATTCCACCCCCACCCAGAAGTTCTAGTTGCCTCCTGTTAACACTGTTTCATATGAACACAATTGACTGAACCTCCAAACTGAAATCACAAACAAAACAGCACCAGATGCTCATTAGCAAATTGCTAAAAATTGCCCTTTGTGACTCTTGGATTTCGTGATCCAACCCCTCGGTGTCCTGCCATTGCGCTCCAGACAAGGGTATTGACGTGCCAGGAACCTTTACCGCCTCACCAGACCATCATTTGATAATATCCTTCTGAAGGAAACATGGGCTCCTGAAATAATTCTAATGGTAGGATTTGCTATGTTCGGCCATTAAGTGAAGAAAATTGAATAGCCGGTCAAGAGGCTGCTACTGTTTGTTAGGATCACTCTCCCTACAACCCTTTTACTTTGCATGTGATCAAAGTATATAATACACACTGCAATTGGTTATTGAGTCCTGCAGTGCTGGGAGTGCTGCCGTTTATTCTGAAAATCTCACTGGTTTGTTGGGTTACACATTTCAGACTATCTGCTGAGGCAACCGCAGGGGGAGGCTTTAAAAGAGCTATGGGGCACGGTCCCTCATCTGATTATGTGGTAGGCCATCCTGGGTAGGTCCCTGGGGACCCTGCCTTCAGCTATAGGACTACAGAGCGAGGGATTAACATTACATTACGGTTGGAATTTCTAGATGTTAAACAGATAGTGGCAGTCCACCTTTGGCTAACTGGCAGATTACATATTTGTCCAAGGAATGCAGACATAAGTGATAGACTATGGCGTTCACCCCATCCCCCAGCTGGACTTTAACGGCCCACCAGCGGAAGCCCCCCACAGCGAGGATGAAAGCCATTGGACTCCAGATTTATCTGCAAATGACGCCAATCTCCAGAGGAAAACAAATAATTACAAAATGAAGCCTGGAGATGGGAGCAGCACCGGGACTGGAGCACAAAGCTCCAGACCAGCAGGTAATTGTGGAGGGAGGTAGGTGGAAAGGAATATGGCTTGTTTTCGGGGGCTGGGGACTGGAGAGGCAACAGGGAGAGGCTCCATGTTGCCTCCCCAGATTAAAAAGATAAAACAAAATGGCACCAGCTGGGGAATGGCCTCTGGTAGCTGGAAACAGCGGGTGGAGAATTTGTATTCTCGTCTGCTGTTCCAGCCACCTGGTTTGTTCAGCCAGGTGGCTGGAACAGCACCGGGTGCAAATATTTCTTCATTAACCTAACACATATCTCTAGTTTTTGGATCTTTCTATGTTTGGACTACAGCTTGCATTATCCTTTCCTGGCAAAGCCAATGGTGAGGGGTCATGGTTGTCATAGTCTAAAACATCTGGAGAGGTGCAGCTGCAGACGCATGATGGGAGGGGTGTGTGATTTAAAAGGGGCATAAGGGATAGACAGTGACCACAATCTGAACCACCCTTTGATCAGGCTGTGTGCTGCCATGGACTTCAACCAGCCGCAGAAGCTTCTTGATGCAGGCGAGCGTGATACAGCCCCTACCAGTCAGGCAGTGAGTTTGTTGAAGGTTTATTCAATAGCTTCTTTGGAGGGAATTTTGGTCTTTGATTGACCAGATGCCTCTAATAATAAGTAGCAGTTCTGAAAGTTTTCAAGCTTTTTGCTACCCATACCCAATAATTCCTTTCTCTTCTTTTTCTTTTGGGTAGAGCCTCTTGATAGACATATAATCACAGTCCCTGAAATCTGAACACCCAGGTGCCTGACTGTGTGCTTGTGACCAGTCTCCACATCAGTCCATACTCTCTGTTTGTGGCCAGTCTGAAAGTCATTCTGTGTGAGTGAGTGTGTGAGAGTCTAAGATTAAAACCCTAATTCGTGGGACTGTGCAAAGTGTATTTTAGCAGTGCAAAGTCAACGTAAAAAATTCCATGAATCAGGTCCCCCAGCCACCCACAAGTGACTCTTATAGAGACATTTCACTCACTGTGTTCCTGTGGAATATTCAGTTATTTAAATGTAGATACTGCATGAAAAACTCCCTGAAGACTGTAATTCCCCACCACGCGATTTGTTCCCAGTGCTTAACCAGGTTTTGATAACCTTTTCGGCATTCCTTTACCATACTTTCTCAAGACACAAAACAATAACAGATGAATTTGTAAAAAGTGCTAATTGCATGCAGGAGACCACCAACATTAGCATTTACATGCTGTCGAGGCCCCTGCATGCAATGTCCAAATTTTACTAAAACAGAGTGGAAATAAACACACTTTCATAAATCAATCTCATACTGGAGGGGAACCTGGGGGAGAAAAGGAAGGCAGAAATGCTAATTCCACTACATCCCACGTCATATGCATTGGAAATCGCGCGAGGTGTAAAAGTAAATTGTTAACAGCTTAATCCTGGGATTTACACCTTATAAAAAACCTTCCTTTTACACTCCACCCCTTATAAATGGCATAGACATAGACGGTTCCCTCCAAGGGACCTCGGAATTGGGCGGTAAGGGATTACCGGCACCGCTCTCCTTACCGGTGCCTGGTATCCCTTACCGCCCAACTTGTAATGACCCCCAATAACTCAGCCACTCCGTAATGGCCCGCTAAGCACAACTGCACAAGTCCTAGATGCACCCAGACAACCCGATAAGCCAAACCTCATACCCCAGTCTACACAAGTAAAACGCTTCCACCTCAAACAGTCACAGAGCCCTGGAGGAAGGCATTACAATATCAGCTCTCCTCGTGCCTTGTTCCCACACCCAGACAAGCACAACGTTTATTTATTTATTTTGCATTTGTAAGGAGTTTATACATCAAGAAATTGGGCCTCATTACGACCCTGGCGGAGTGGGTTTACGCCAGCGGTATTCGCGGCGGACCCGTCCGCCCTACTACGAGTTCCCGTAGCGCCATGGAGCGTTTTCCGCCTGGTTTTTCCGGGCGGAGAAATCCATGGCGCTACGGGACCTTGTTGTTAATTACGCCACCGTATTTTACGGTGGCGTAATTAACGCCTTCCCCACTCCCATTATACCCTATGGGGCAAAAATGGGAATGGGGAAGGGTAAAATGGGGAATGGGGATTTACCGCCCCGCCAAGGTCGGAATGGGGCGGTAAATCCGCCAACCCCCATGGCGCTATCGGCAGCTTTCCGCCGTGCTCCATGGTGCATTTGGCGCCACGATTTCCGCCAGGGTCGTAATGAGGCCCATTGTGTTTCAAAACGCCCGCAGGGCAAAGGGGAGGGAACAAGGGAAGAAAACAAGACAATGGAATAAAATAACAATGATGAGCAAAAGGCAGAGGCGGTCCTACTAGGCCTTGTGAACATTCGGAACGTGCAAGTGCAGAGAGAGAGAAGGGACAGGGGATGGGGTAAGTGCTAGCAGTTCCACAGAGAGGGAAGTGCCAGTTGCAGTGTAACTGGTAAGTGCCAGACAGTGACCACTAGGTAGGAGACTGGTCACCTGCAAGGACATTGTCATCCAAAATTTTGAAGCAGAATAACTGTTCAGCCCTTCAAATCCCGAAAAGAGAACACATCTCTGAAGGCAGAAGAGATGCACACTGGCTCCCATACAGGAGCGCATCACCTTTAAAACACTCTCCATCTACCACAAGTGTGTTTCCAAGACAGCGCCCACATACCTCACCCAAAGAATCACCAAGGCCAATTCCTCAAGACCCACAAGGACCCCCTTCACTGATTGACTAGTTGCGCACAAAATAAAGAGATGCAAAGCCGGAGGCTCAAGCTTCCCCTACCAGCCAAACTTGTAGCTCTCAAAGCTCAGCTCTTCTCCTAACCCACAGCCACACCGGTACAGCCTGTCGGCCCCTCATACACCACCTCTTATCACCACCATGTTGCACTACAAACAGGTATGATAATGCACTGCTTGTATGTAATTGTGCTATCCCCGCCCTGTGACAAATAATATCACAACTGTATTACGAATGTTTGCTGTTTGACTTGTAAACTTCAACAGCGCCTCAATGCCTCCGGGCTGTATGTGCGCTTTACAAATGAAATACATACATAAATTCATAAATAAACCCTACAAAAGTGCGAAGGTGAGTACTCCAACACAAATGCAAAAAGAAGCACATTACTGCTCCGTACCGAGTGACTAGCCAGAATACCAATACCTAAAACCTACTAACCACCTGCTTTTCTATACCACTCTCACTCACCACATCCTTTACCATACACGCCCGAGAAGGTAGAGATATCCCACCCGATAAACAACCCTAAACCACACATCCTTCTTCCAACCAACTCAAAAACCACCCTACTACCCTGAAACACCTGACAACTCAGACACTGGATCTCACCAATCTAAAAACAATACACGGCCAGTGTGCCAAACAAAACCACCCAGAAATCACACACGCACAGATGCCAGTTACTCCTGGCTCTGCACATGTCAACAGCTGAGCACAACACCTGTCTTATCCCTCTTTCCACCCTAACGAATACCATCCCACTTTGCCTTTCAGATCCAGGAGAGCGCCTGGAGACCATGAATATGGCAGCGGTGCGTAGTATAAATCAACATAACATAACATTATATGACTTCAATCAGTCTGTTTTACATGTCTATGGGCCTCATTACACGGTAGGCGGAGAACCATGGCGCTAATAGCGGGTAAAATACCAGCAACGCCTTGGTGGAAAGGGGAATTACCGCCCCATTCCAAGGTTGGCGGGGCGGTAATTCCCCCTTCCACCATTGTCCTTCCCCCTTCCCATTTTTGCCCCATAGGGCATAATGGGAATGGGGAAGGCGCTAATTACGGCACCGCAAATTGCGTTACCGTAATTAGCTCCCTGGGTCCCTTTGCGGGTTGGTTTTTAAAAGCAGGCGTTAAATTCCCCAACCCGCAAAGGGACCTCGTAGTAAGGCGGTAAGGATTTACCAGTACCGGTAAAATACCGGTACCGGTAATCCCTTACCGCCTACTGTGTAATGCGGCCCTATTTCAAGTTCCTACACTAGAATAGCAATCAATCAGATCTTACCATGATGTTTTGGTCTCAATGAGTGCTGTAGTGGACGTTGTCTAGTAACTCCTGTTTTGAACCCCAAAGAGCTTGCATCCTTATGACTGCTCCAGAGTTCGAATGGGAGAGATGCAAAGCGTGTGGTGCTTTGCTTCCCCCCCATTCCGATGCTGGCTATTGCACTTTGGATGTGTCCATCGAGGACATGAGTTAAGTGTGTTAACAAACAGGGGCTCATATTGGAGTGGACCTGTAAAGTGTACACTTTCAAGTATACTTTCATCGACGCCAGCGCAAATGCTGGAGTATCTGTATGGCGGAGGTGAAATGTGGGTTACGCTCCTCCCATTCTTTTCACCTTACAAATGAATGAAAATGCAGCGTGACATAAGAAACATGCCTAAAAGCCTTCCGCAAGGCTTATACGCATGCACAGCTCAACAAGAACGCCACAGTCTTTTATTCCTAGATAGGCTGCTGAATTCTGCAGCTCACTTAAACATATTTTCATGCATTTGAAGTTCAAGTTCAGGAATTGCCATTTCTGTTTCATGTTCAGTGACTCTTCTTGCACATCTGACACCCTACATATAATTGGTGAGCAACTGAAAGTGTCAAGTGTTTGGTGACGTGGTGTTGGACTGGATAGCCTGATACGGATTGTGCAGTCTTTCATCCATTTCTATTTCCAAAAGGAGGAGTTGCAATCTTAAAACCATTGAACCCTAGCACAGTGATCGGAGTGCCGAGTGTTTGGTGACTTGGTGTTGGACTGGATAGCTGGATGCGGAGTGTGCATTCTTTCATCCATTTCTATTTTCGAAAGGAGGAGATGCAACCTTAAAACCATTGAGCCATAGCGGAGCAAGCAGAGTGCCGACTGTTTGGTGTTTGGTGCTTGTGTCTTGCTGCTTGCCGCCGGTTGTTTCTGGCGCAAGGCAGGATGTCCTGCTGTGTGAAGTCAATCGAAAATCAACACAGACTAAGAATACTCAACAAAACAGTAAGTGTGCGATCCATTGTGACTGTCATCTCCACTTAGTGAAGTAATGCAGCTGAAAAGCCGCTACCCTCCACGATGTAATAATCACTCTAAGGGCCTCATTACAAGTATGGCGGCAAGGCAACAATGGTGCCGGTAGCGCTACCGGCACCATCGCTACTGTACTGCCATACTAGGAGTTCTGCTCGCGGGTGCCCTTGCAGCCACCAGGTCTGACTTGGTGGCCGTACCGGCACCCGCGAGCAGAACATGATTGTAGCACCGGTACCGTTATTAACGGTAGCGGTGCTACCACCCTCTCCATTCCCTTTGAGCCCTATCGAGCCGAATGTGGATGGGGAGTCCCTTATTACCGGCACCCGCAAATGGGCAATTACCGGGCCATGGCCAAACTCAGCATGACCCGGTAATTGCCCATTCGCGGGTGCCAGAAAATAATGGATACCGGCGGCAGCCATGCCTGTACTACAGGCACGGCTACCACCAGCCTCGTAATGAGGCCCTATATCTTAGTCACAATCACGAAGCAGGGAGTGATAATGGCAGATCGATATTATGATAGCTGGTGACATCAATGCAAGATTCCTAGAATACACCAAAACCGACAAAGGAATGTTTGGAAGTATTAAAGGAGGCACTAAGAATATCTTACAGAGGGTTGCCATGTGGACCAATTCTTTCTCAATGCTAAAACTGCTAATTTGTAATGGAAATATAAAAAGTGACCTTCCTCCATCAAAAAACATGGTGAGTAGGAGTAAAAAAAAACACAATAGATCATATTTATGTGTCCCAACAACTATTTCAGGTCATAATTGAAATGGAAATAAAATGTACAGAGTTTAGCGACCATGGAATTTTATCTATTAGGATGCTAAATGATGAGAACATGGCCACCTCCAAAGAAATGATGGGAAAAATACTAGTGACTAATGTTAAGAACAGAGTGGGTTGGTCAAGTGAGAATATAGAGGCCATCGCAAAATATATGACGACCATAGATGAAGAATGTAAAAGGTTTGATTCTTCTAACAATATACTCATGTGGATTGGATTCATTACCAAAATATTCTTAATGCGAGAGGTGCCTTTTTGTATCAAAGATACTACTCAGCATATACATCCATATGACAATGATACAAAGAAAGCGAAAAGACACCTAAGTCAAGAGATTCAGAAAGTGAGTCTAATAGATCTGAAAGTGGAAGATAAACAGATGACCATTAGAAGACTAAAGAATAAATACAGATCATAGGTCAGGAATCATCTTAGATCACAAAAGGTTGTAGCGTGGCAAAAAACATATGCAGCAAAGAGAAAGAACAACATTAAGCAGTTGTGCAAAACCTTTAATAAGAAAGAGGCAAATGTTACATGTGTCACCAGCAAAACATCTGGAAATATTTGTCCTAGAGAAATTCAGGGCAACCCAAGGGCTCGCAAAAATAGAAAAGGGAATGTTGCATATGAACATTCCATATGATCACATTCTATTTCTAATTACAAAATGTAAATGTTCCAGACCCAGATGGAGTATGTAACCTTGTAATGCTAAAAAATCCAGAGAAGTGGGCCAATATCATGAAACATCTGTTTGATTGAGTAATAGAGACAGGACACACACCCATATCTTGAACATTATCCTATTCATAAGCAGGGTACAAGGGATAATCCCAGCAACTATCGCATCCTATGCCTACTAGATGGATCAGGGGAAATATTTGTGGGCTGTATCCTAAGGGAAATAGAAAAGTGGATTCTCAAGGAGAACCCATTAAGTAAGTTCCAACTGGGATTTCAAAAGGGACATTCATGCATATAGAACATCTTTATTGTAAACACCTTAATACATCAAGCCACCATAAAGGTTGCACCCCCCACACACCCTGTACATAGATTGTGCAAGTGCCTTCGATACCATAAATAGAGACAAATTGTGGGCAAAGCTGGTAAAGATGTTTATGGCTGCCCCATTTCCTATATGCATGCCAATTACTACATCAAGGAAATAGGATACAGGGGAGACTTGGTGGCTCTGGAGAAATGACTGCCCCTATTGAAACAACACGAGGAGTGAAAAAGGGGTGCGCCTTGCCGTTGATTTTGTGTAATCTGTTTATGGCAGATTTAGAAGAGCATATGATTGGAGTGATCACCTGTGCTCCTAAGATTGGAAGTGTAAGGTTTACATACATTGCCTATGCAGATGATCCTGCTATTTTTGATACCACATATGTAGGCTTAAAAAAAGAGTGCTGACAAAATAATGAAGTACGCTACAAGAAATGACTTGCACATAAATGTGGAAAAAACAAAGATGATGAATTTTGAACATACTAGGGTAATGGCAGCAACAAAAAATAAATAAACATTAGGATAATAAAAAAAGGTATGGTGGCTAGCTAAGAATGGATAGAAAATGTGGATGGGATATGAAATAGGGCTAACACAAAATTAGCAGAATATGTCATCTCATCGACGCACCAAAGCAACAGGCTTAATGACTATTCTAAAAAGAATTGCATCGAATAACCTGGGATACAGTTTGATAGGTGTAATAATGCTATACTACACCTAGTGGCTGTCGTTGCGTATGCTATTCAATGTATGTATTTGAACTTAGATAAGTGGCAAGATGGTCTAGAGGGATTAATATGGCATAGAATTCTGAGATTGTCCAAGGCCAACCCTAGACAAGCAATTTGCATAGAACTTGAATTAACATCATTGAGCACCCAGATAAAAATGAAAAGAGGAATTATGTTTTTATGTATGTTTCTAATGTATTAGATAGGCTAAAGTTTTGTATCATAACCATATGCTTGAATAAAAAAATATATATATAACGTGTGCAAATTCAGAGAACATCTTATTGTCAATAAAGTGGGAAAGGTTAGATGGAAAATGTAAGAGACTAACTAAATTCCAATTAAAGAACGAAGAATACTTCAGAGAGATAGATTGGACTCCTACATGGGCCGATGGTCTTGGGGCATCAAGGGCTTCCTTAAAAAAGCATTCCATTGCCTGGGATGGGGGCACAAACTCATGATCATGTAGGTAAACTAAAATCCCTACAAGCCTACTCAAATTATATTTCAGATATATGTATCCTCAAAATTATAGATACCAATTTCTGGATTCAAAATATAGAAGAGTATTCATCCTACGGCAAATGAATAAATTACCAGTATTGCCTAATACAGGAGTTTGGCAAAAAATTGCTAAAGAAAAAAGAACATGTAGAAAGTGTTCAAAAATCTAATGAAATTGAAACCATAAGGCATGTATTATTTTTTTATTTAAACCCATGTTATATAGCCTTATAAGCAACAGCTTTTTAACACGATCATAAAAGAGTAATTAAGATCCCATATCACAGGAAAAAGAAAAACAAATCCCAATCTGAAAAAAAAACACAACAGAAAACTCCCACAAGTGTTATGGCCCAGTCTACATCAATTAATGACAAGATCATCCAGGATACACAAATGTTTTTCCAGCAGATTATAAAGAAACCAATACAGGTTCATTGTTCCCCCTCCATAATCAATTCACACAAAGCATCACCAGTGAAGTCAGACCCCAACTCGGCTGCGAGAGAGGCCACAGATCTGCTGGAAACCAATAGGCCACAATGGACAAATAGATGTTTGCAGATTCAAGTTACCCAGTGTTACAGGAACAGCATCCCCTTAATGTCCTTGGTGTATTATTCCAGGCACCGATGACTAGTCTTCACCGAATTGGTTTGACCTTTGAGTTAGTCCCATACCACTGGCCAATGTAATTTGGGATATAGTTCCTTGACAAGATATTGTCCGTACAAAGCCTGCTGTTAGATAACGAAGCAACATCAATGATCTATTGCTCATGATAACAATCAAGTACAATGGCTCGCGTAGCAGCTTTGTACCGAGGCAGGGTCCAGCTGGAGGAAACACCATGGCCCATTTAGTTGCCGCAACAAAGATGTAATGTAGAGCGCTACTCTGCATGAGGGAGGTGTTAGCCTGACCACCATTGAATAAAATAAAGTTCCAAGAGCCAGGTCTAGCGTTTGCTAAACGCCAGTGGGTGGTCAAAAGGGATATCTGGAGTCTCGCCTTACAGGAGAAAATAGCCTCTTAAGAAGAAAGGATTCCAATTTCGCCACTCCCACGTCATTAGTAGGATGTCAATCTTCAGTCCCATACAAAAGGATCAGGGTAATCTTAGCCCGGTATAATTGGGCCAAGAACCCAACCGAGTAGCCCTCTCCAGAGCGAGCCAATTTTCTCAGATGTCCAACTGCCTGTGAGGACCCCAATTTAGTCACAACTAAGTGAGAGGTACCACGAAGAGTATCATCGAATAGAATTCCAAGATATTTGTATTCATGAACTACCTCTAGCATCTTCCCATCCAGTTGCCGGGGGAAAGTGATATTTTTCTTTTTATGGCCCGGTGGCTGGAATACCATAACCTTGGTTTTATGGATGTTAATCACTAATTCCAAAGAATCAGAAACTGTTTCAACATGTCCAAGGTAAATCACAAAAAAGTGATTTGGTTAGCTTTATTATCTAAGCAATGTATAGGTTTGGAATGATGATGTATTTGAGGCTTGAAGGTCACGTCTACGTCAAGAATAATTTCTAGATTGATGTAGTCTTCCAACCGGGTTTGGTGGCTAGCCATCACGAACGGCCATTTAAAATGATAGGGTTGCCAGACTTGGTACCCTAAAAATGATTATTTCTCTTTTGTTGGCACTGAGTCAGGGTTTACTCTCATTAATGCTGATCTGCACTGGCTGGAGGCAATTGGTATTGGTTAGGCTGGGGGCTTGGTTAAAATCTGTCTTGAAACTCATTCTAGTGTCATGTATGTCTAGGAGAAATGTTCAAGTAATGCGGCTAGGTGTTGAATGTAGGTGTTGGGGATCCAAGCAGCGCGAGGGAAGCCTTGCGCGAGTCTGTTACTTAGAGCAAAAGGGAGCTATCCGAATCCTCCAGCGTTAAGCCTGGCCCAGGGCTCATTGAGGCTTCAGGAGAGCTATGCAGGCCTTTCAGATGTTGGGCCTGGATTGCACTGGGGTAGGGTTGAACTGACTGCCACTATGCCTATGTGCACCTGACTATGGTTGCAGTAAGTGTCACTGTACTGACTTAGAGCCCTCTCCTGAGTGTCCCTAGCGGGCACAGTTCTGAGGGCCGTTGTACAGTGACACCGTCACAGTTCACACATTTTCTGCCAGCAATCTCTGTTCATTGAGCATCAGTGGCAGTAGCCAGGGAGCTGAAAAACACAAACTAACCTTCAAAAAGCAATTGCCTAAAATCAAGTAACAAAATGCAGACATGACTAGGACCCAAATTAAACTGGCAATAGCATATTATGTGGACCATTCACTGAGGCAGGGAAAGGAATTAATCCCTTTTAAGAAGACATTAATACAGGCATTGAATCTATGAAAGTAATGATGTAAATTAATGTAATGTTAAAATCTGACCAGGCTCTCTTCCACTGAAATTATTTCTGCTTGAAATAATCAGGTACAGATTTTGGAGAAAGTCTGTAACTAATTACTGATTGCACTTACAAACATAAGCAATGTCATAGGACCTATATATATATATATTAACTGCCTCAATAAGTGGGACAAAAGTTAAACCGCGCAAGACTGATAAATTAGTTTCCTGCTGTGATTTGAATTTAACTCCAGCCAGAAGAATTGCAATAATCGAAAAATCCAAAGCTTCTGGTGTCTTCACTGTTTACTAAAAAGAGCAAGTATCTTCATTTTACATCATCAACAAAAGGATTCTGCAGGAGGAGGTGGGGTGGTTGGCTGACCGACAAACACTTTCATCAGTCCATCAGTCATAAGTGCACGACACCCAATGTCTGAGATTTCTAAAGTTGACCACATCTACCTTCCTTAGGCTGTGTATGAGGGCATGGATACTTCAGTTTAATGACTTCACAGGTCACTATACCGCCGGGCCCCGCACTGTTACTTTGGAATTGCTGGAAGTGCTGATGTAATAGACTAACTGCAGCTGTGTTTTAAGCAGACAGGAAAATAAGCCACACTGTAGAACCTGTTGACATTGCCAATTCTTGTTAAAGAGCATCCCACTGTCAGCTCCAGGGAACAGTTAATGACGCCTGGCAGTGGGATGTTCTGTTGTGTCAGTGTCAAAGTATCACCCATGCAGCATGCGATGAACACGAGAGTGGCTTCCGCAAGATACACATCTGGAACCTTGCATTCAACTAAAAATAATTGCCATGTGCTTGTGCTATTGCAGTCTTTGGGATTCCCAATCCTTGCCACAGGAGGATGATGGGGTTTGCCTCAAATGAGCAGCATTTTGCTCCCCTGCTAGGATACACATCAGCTTCTGAAAGTCCCACTCTCATGGCAACCTGGATCTGATGATGAACACCTGCCAGGCCAGATGGCCTGCTGAGGACGTCTCTTCTGCAGAAGAAAGTTATTTTCCAGGATTCTCTGAAACGCTCTTTAACAGTCATCTTGCCAAGAGAACAAAAAAAAATATACAATGGTAATGAGGAGCTCTGAAAAAGGTGTTGTGGCCACATATATGGCTTGTATAAATGTTGCCACGTTGCCCATCTGCTCTGTGATTGGAACTAAGATGGAAGACATCTGTGTACTGTTTTACCTACAATAGTAATTATTAAACATAGCACACACATTATTCACACAACTCATCTGTATGCACATAGAACACTCTGGCAACTCTATTTTCCACTGTCTTGTAACTACATCTCTGTAATGCAACAAACCAAGCACAGCATCGCCCTAGTCAATTTCCATTCGACCCAGGGCAGCTAATTGCAGGATCTTCATTTATTTATGAATTATTTTACTCATGATTTACTTTTTATGTTTATTTAATATGTTTAAGTTATTAAATATGTGAAGTGCCCACTTATCAGACATCCAGTATCATTAGACTTTGGAAAAAGGAAACACGAAAATCCTTTTTTTAATTCGCTTGTTTGCTTGTCTGTTCATGTATTCCCTTTCCTGGTTCTTCTTCTTAGGGCGGTGGTCGCGTTTCGGACCTTCGATCCACGGATGCTGTGGCACGCCAAAAAGTCTCCCGTGAGCCAAGAGGGGCAATGCTCAGCTGTTTCACAGTATGCCACAAAGAAATATCAAGCAAGGCCAAAGCCAATCGTTTTGGCTGTTTTATGGTGAAAACATTTTCTGAGATCATGCTCTCAGTCACACCTAGGCAGAGAGTGGAGAGAGGGTGCAGGAGGGGTGGATGAATTAATCGGAATGTGATGGATGATAAATGAACGAGAGCGAGGACGTGTGGATGAATAATTAGGAGGTGAAATGAATTTATAAGGTTACAGTCTGGTGCTTGAGAGATGAATGAAGGATTTGGGAGATGGATGAATGAATGAAAGTTTGAAGGCATGTGTCAGTGTGAGAGTGTATTCAAGGATAAATGAATAAATGCATAGGTTGTGGCAGGCTCTGAAGGTTGCGCAGCATTGGTCCTCCTTGATCTGTCAGCAGCCTTTGACACCGTTAACCATGCGATCCTCCATGACCGCCTCCACTCCCTAGGAATCTGTGGTTGTGCACTCAAATTGATCACCTCCTCCCTCAGCGACAGGAAACAAATCACCCTCCTCCCCCCTTTTGTCTCTACTGCTCGTGCTGTGAACACTGGAGTACCCCGAGGCAGGGGTGTTGCTAGGTCTGGAAAAGACCCGGGCTATGCTAATGTCGGAACTGTCGGGACTGGGGGCTAGCTGGCCTTTTAGTTGTAGCTCCTGAGATTCTATCTGGGGCTACAACCAAAAGACCAGGGCCTATGCCCCCCTTAGCCACCCCCTAGCAGTGCCTCTGCCCCAAGGTGCCTGCCTCTCTGCTCTCTTTTTCAACCTCTATCTGACCACTCTACCAGGAATCATCCGCACGTGCAACCTCACCTGCTACAACTATGCCGATGATACTCAAATCATCCGAAGGATTCCCAAAACAAGCACCAACCCACGTCCCAACCTTGAGGCTTGTCTCAGTGATATTGACCGATGAATGACAAGTAACCACCTCCTTTTGAACCTTGATAAAACTTAAATCATGGGGTCTGGCAAACTGCCCTTCTCCCACAACCACTTCCTTGCCCACCCTCTCTTGGCCCCCGCCCCCTCCTTCCAAAATAGTCAAAAACCATGGCTGCACTATGGACTCAGGCCTAACCTTCTCCCATCAGGTCAATAATGTATCAAAATCCATGCACTACCAGCGGAAACTCCTTTGACGCATTTTCCCTTACTTCATCTATCCCAACAGATGCACAGCTGTTATGTCTATAGTTATCTCGAGACTGGACTATGCCAACTCCTTTTACCTGGGAGAACTGGCATACCAACTTAACAAACTACAAAGAGCCCAAAACGCAGCAACCAAAATACTTCTTGCCCTGGGACGCAGAGACCACATCTCCCCCGCTCTCCGTACCCTGCACTGGCTCCCTGTTGGATGTAGAGCCACCTTCACAACCCTATGCATTACCTACCAAGCAGTGAACAAGACCGACCCAACGTACCTACAAGAGAAGATAAAACCCTCCCTCCCATCGCGCACCCTACGATCAAGCACAGCTCTGTTACTAGTAATACCATCCTCCAATTCTGCCAGGATTGAAGGATCTGCCTTCTCAACCTTGGCCCCAACTCTGTGGAACTCACTCCCCCCACACATTCGACATACCCAAGACTACATGCCCTTACACAAAGCTCTAAAAACCTGGCCCTTTCCATAATGCCGCTTAAGAACTTCAAAGGCTGCGAAGACCCTACAACCTACGACCTGCTGACAAATGTTCAATGAAATACCAAGCAGGGACACCACTGAATACGAATATTAAGTCACTAAGAAAGCCAATCTGAATGCAGCAATCGCAAAAACGCATAATGAAACCCAGAACAGTGGGCTTGTAAGAATATAACCTCCACTCCAAACATTTGCCTCTCCTATCACATGCTCACTCTCTACTCTACACACAATAGAGCACAATAGAGCACATCAACACCCCTCAATCAATTTTGGACTATCTGCTCACATACAAACTACACCCCACGAACACCTCAACATCCTGCTAGAACTCAGCTATACCCCATGAAAAATTGGCCTAGCTGCACACATAAGCATCCTACACACGCCTAACACAGCCAGAATCCAGTCTCAGAGACCAACCTCCTGACAGCACACATTCAACTGATCTCAATACCACCACACCTAATGCTAACATGCAGATACCGTCAGGCAATACCATCAGATGTGCATATAATGAGTGCACCCAAGCACCCTATGATACCTTACTCTCTCTACTGACCTCGACTACGGTCCCCGAGGGCGTTCAACCCGCAAGCTCTTTGAGGTCATACCAATGATATATAGAGCACTTTATAAATGGCAAATAACATAACATAACATAAGTGAAATCGATGAATGCATTTCTGAATGTCAAGTGGCCAGGAATTTCAAGCATACATAGCACACAGTGTGAGGGTGCGAGAGTTATGCACCCATAATGTATGCCAGCATTCTCAAGGTAAAATGTAATGATGTTTGTGCTTGCAACATATACCAGCATTCTTAATCTAAATCACTTTCATGAAGCTGGTTTCCCCCTTTCAGAGGCAATTACCTTTTTGGAAAGGTACGCATTTCCAAATTGACCAGTTCTTCCCACATCATCGGTGTGCAGCTTACACATCCATCCTGTCCTCGACCTCAAATGCGGACACCTACAGCATTGCTTATTCCCTATGTCAATGTAAATCATTAACCTGTATGCTTATCTTACAAAATGTGTGTACCCTCATCTTTAAGAAGACCAATGTTAACATGTTTGTAACCTGTAACCGTGTATCCTTGCAATCTGTAACCTTCTAAGAATATCAGCGCCCAGATGCCCAAGGGCTAGGCGCGCTTTACAAATGCCAAAATAAATAAATAACAAATAAATAAATAAATAGCCGGTAGTTCATCAACACATATTTTCACATGCTGCCAAAATACATAATGAGCCAATTAGTAAGGGATTTCCATGAGCGTAGGACCCTGGATTGGGTGATAGAACAGTCCACGATGATCTATGTGGTCCAAAAGCCCCCTGAAAATAACAATAACCAAATAAAACTCAAACTATCAAACACACCTGCCGCTGTAAAGGTAGCAGAGGTGAAAAATATTCCCCCATTGGACCTGGAGATGGGGGGGCCTAAAAATGCTCCTCCCACCAATCAGCAGAACAAGAGTCAGAGGAGACCCTTGGGTCCAACCCAATCGGGTGAGAGCCAGGCAGGATACCGGACCGACACTCCATCTGACCATGCCACCTATATCAGTCTGAGATACAAGGTTAACAGACCCTTCCTGGGGTATGTCTATACTCCCCCGGCGCAGAAAGGGAGGCCTGACCAGGTAGGTTCAACTCTTGGAAACTTCCCTCCAAATTTCTCTCAGGAGGGAAGAAATACTCCACCCCTAAACTACACTTCTTTCCAACATACCCTTCAAACCCTAATTTCCAGAATAATCCTCCTCTCTCTCCCCGCTTTCAGTGAAATAGATTTCTGAATCTGGGAGAAGGGCGACCTAGGATGGAAGGTTATCAGGGAAACTCCCAATACCCAAGCTACTCTGGGAGAAGGGACAGCTACCCTTTCGGGAGTAGCAAAGGTGTGATTCCAGATCTCGCTACCAACTAGATAAAATGTCACAACTGGAGCAACAAGTCGAACAATTAGCCCATGTCCTGAGGGGGGCAATGACGGGACGAAACCTCTGACAACCAACATGTTCCAGAGGAGGGGGCCGGGTGGACAGGAGATGCAAAGCCCTAGAGGAAACTTTCTTTCCTACCTGAACAAAACCCCTGTAAACCCCTGAACCTGAACCGGAATCTTCAACCCCTAAAAAGCTGGAATCTAAAGAACAGAGGGTGAGTAGGAGAAATCGAAAGCCAAAGACAGCCCACTTTGTGGAGGAAGTCCGCATAATCCTTTTCGAAGGAGAAGAATCTCTGGAGGATTCAACGAACAAAATCTTCTCTTTCAGAGATGGAGAGATCCCTATCAAGGCAAAATTGGTCCCAAGAGACCCAGATTTTGACGGGCTAAGTATGGAAACCGACCCAGAGCAAGAATCTCTCAAACCAAAACAATGTCACCCAGAGGAGCCATAAATCACAGAGGTATCCTCCCCTAAACAGGTTTGGGTAACTGCCTCCAGGAAAAGGGGGACAGCAACGAATCAGGGGAACAAGGGGACTTCCCAATCACACCTGTTTCTGGGTGCAAAATCTTTTTTACAGATTCCTGTAGTATGGCACAGAAAACTGTCCAAGATTACACAGTGTTGGAGTTCAATATAAAATAAAAAAAAATCCGGCTAAGCTGACACAGAATGTCCATTTTGTTTGCCCCCTTGAGGAGAGAGAAGGAAGATCTTATCCTCCTGTCAAGATACAGGGTCAGTGTGCATTATCAGCGCTGGTGGATACTGGATCCCAAGCCACCATCCTGTCCAAAAAGGCCTTCGACCAGCTAAATTCATGAAGGGGGAGAGTGACCTCCCCTCAGACCTTTTCCCGGACAACTCCAAAACTCCGATGGGAATGATATTTCAATTGAAGGGACTGTGGATCTGGAGATAAAAATTGGGTGACATAGGGTGAAATACCCTGCGATTGTCGTCACTCCAGAGGGCACACCTTGTCTACTGCGGAATGACCTCCTTCGGAGGTTACCACCTCTGATTGACTGCGTGAACAAGGTCTTCTGGACTCAGACTAACCATCCAGTTAATTTAAACCAAAGCACAAATAACGTAATTTTGAATGGCCCATGGCACATAATTGAACAATGTTCTAACAAAATAGAATTCCATTTTAGGAACAATCAAGTCCCAGACATCACCGTCTTCTCTGTAGGAGAACAAACTGGTGATGGGAACCCTTCTCCGTTCTTGAAAATCAACCTTCCTCCCAGTTATAAGTGGCATATCACACTGGAAGCGAATACTCTGAAATTGTATACTAGTTCAACATCAGAGGAAAACCCAAATCCCATGAAAAAAGATGATGGAAAACCTGAGTTTGACCGACATCCAGATAAAGGGTGAACAGCTGTCCTTCCCCATTCAGGTAAATGAGGTGCCTGTTTTCGCCAGAGTATGTCTGAATAACGGAACAAGCTTCGTCAACAAAGCATTATTCAGGAAATTCCCAAAAGATCAGACCATTCCCACATTTAAATTGATTTATATGTGGGAAATGGGCCTGGAAACTCCAAATTCCAAACATCTCCTGCCTAGCAGGTGTATGCTAAACATTTCCATTTGCGACAAAAGCATAGAACATAATTATTGCGTAGTGAGATATGTCCCCTCTGCCTTTTACTTAGACAGTGACATTCCCAATTGATTTGTAATTAATTTAGACCTCCTAAATAACAAAGCCTGGTCCCGGCTGGGGGGTATCCACCAGTGCTTTGACAACACATGGAAAGCATTCTGGTTGGCTCAATTGCTGCATATGCGGTTGAATTTCAAGTGAGGGAAGAGGTTACCATCCCAGGACAGGTGCGATAATTTACAATTCCCCTAAAAATTAAGCGAGGACAGAACCTCAAAAAGCAGGACGCCGATATAAATTTGAATTATCATCTCCAACAAGGTTTGTATTTACATCCGACACCCCTAGTTGACCTAGAACACAACACCATTTGAATATTGATGGAAAACAGTATCACTTTTGCCGCAGACACCTTTATTGGAATGGCGGTTGAAGACAAACGTTATTACATTGATTTAGGTAATGAGATCCTTGGGTCAATTCCAACTGACTGCTACAATTTTAACGACGGGCAAGGGGTAATTTCTATGGTGTGGAAGAGGTGACCAGTGACACCAGGATGGATGAGGTGGTATTCCGAGTCAACAGTGACTACCTCCCATGCTTGGAAACTCCTGTCCAGGTCAACACCATCACAAGAGATCTCTCCACCCAACTGGAGGATACCACCGAAATTTCCAACCCCAAGGTTTGTCCACGCTTTAAGCAGATGGTCGAAGAACAAATCAATCTTGCTGATGCCTGTGAGACAGAAGAGCAAAAACAGGACTTGAAACAGATATTTCTAGATTTTCAGGATATCTTTGCGGTGGATTCATATGACCGTGGACGCACAGAGATACATTCAACCACCATACCCATGGACCCCGAAATGGCTCCAGTATTTGTGAAGCAATACCGGTTACCTATGGCGTCCATGGAGTCACTCATGGAGGTTGTTAAAAATGTAGAATCCTGTGGGATAATTTGACCAATCCACAGTACTCTTAACAACCTTGTACTGGGGATACTGAAATCCAATGGCAATGGAGAGTGTGCACAGATCTAAGGGAGTTAAATAAATGGGTCCACATGTCTAGATTTCCTGTTCCCTACATCGATCAGGGACTGCCTCAGATCTAAGGGTCAAAGGTGTATACCGCCATTGACCTGACCAATGGTTACTGGACAGTACCCGTGAGTAAGGAAAACTGGTATAAGCTTGTCTTTACCTTCGGTGGGCAACAATACACCTGGACCCGAACCCCCTTTGGATACATAAACTCTGGCAATTAATTTAACATCTTCCTACATAGGGCCATGCCAGATTTGGGAAACCTGGCCTATGTAGATGATTTCTTAATCAAGAGCACAACTGCGGAAGACCATATAGCGGAAATACACTATGTTCTGACCCAGTTGCAGAAAGCCAGAGCAAAACTGTCCTTTCAGAATGCACAGTAGTGTAAGACCCGTGTGAACTTCTTAGGGCACAAAATCACTCCTGTGGCTCTCAGTCCCCAGATGAAAAAATGTGGAAGCATTATTGAAATTGAAAGACCCTACTACTCTGTGAGAACTAAGAAGCATTTTTGGACTTGCTAATTATAGCAGGAAGTTCATTGAAGACTACGCAGACGTCACTTGACCCTTGGACCATTTATTAAATGCCAGGGTTAAGTGGGAGTGGGGTCCCGAAAAATTTGAGGCAGTAAAACAACTAAAGATAAGCTTTTCCCAAGCCCCTTGTTTGGCTAACTCAATAAAGAACAAGGAGTTGTTCTTGGAGACACGGTTCTCGGATACTTGCTTAAGAGCAGTATTGTACCAAAAGCACAACAAGGTCAATAAAGTAATCCGGTACGCGAGCAAAACATTGTCCTTTGTGAAGTACAAAACTCAACGATTGTGAAAAGGCACTCCTGGAAATGGTGTGGGCATTGAAGAGTTACTGCCCATTCATCCAGGAGATGCACATCTTTGTCTTGACTCCTCACCATCTCTTGTGATATCTCCAAAGTGACTGTATCCAAACAGGGAACGTGAGTAATTCCAGATTTACTTCCTGGATTCTGTCCATGCAAGGCTTTCCTGTGGAGGTCAAATATGATATGATATGGTGTTTATAACGTGCCTATACACAAGGTTCAACGAGGCAAGGGAGGGTGATCAAAGGGAAGACAGAGTCAGCGATCTTACTAGGCCATGTGACATTGAGATTGCGCAAGTGCAGGGGATAGCGGTGGGGAAAAGTGTGAGGGGAAAGGAGAGTGGGCATTGCAGTACATGGGATCCAAGAATAAGATAAATGCGGCTAGCTGGTGGCAAGTGAAAGGGTAAGTGCAGACAGCAGGTGTCCAAAGTGCAGGTAGGGGGAGTGTAGGGTTACAGATACAGACCCAAGTGCAAAAGATGCTGGGGGCAGTGCAGGTGTGCAACTGGCAGGGAGGGGACCTCGGCCCGAGATCAGAGGTTAGCCACGTGACCAGTGCAGTCAGGAATTCAGCAGGGTAGGGGAAGAGAGAAGGAAGAAGCAAGGAGGAAAGACTTGAAGTGCTTCCAGAACCTGAGATGGTTCTCCTCAGATTTCAGAGATGTATGGAGGATGTTCCAGAGGGAGGCCCCAGTCAAAGAAAGAGATCTACCACCAACTCGTTGCTTGGAGATGTGACTGACTCTGAGGAATTTGTATTTGTATTTGTATTTTATTGATTACATAGAGCTTTAATCCAAAGTGCTTTACAGTTTAACAACAAGGAAACATCAAACATGGAACATTAGAAGCAATAACAGTATACATGAATCAAACCCGAAAAACAGCATGTGGAACAATTTGCATTTGAGAAGGAAGAGGAAACGAGGGGGGGGGAAGGAGAAGAGGGAGAGAGAGTATGCAGTAAAGGTAGTAGTAGGGAGGAAGGAGATCATAGGAGAGACAGGGAAAGATAATGGAACAAGGAAAGGGTATTAGCAGGTGAGAGAAAAGGTGAAAGGGGAAAGGTTTCAGGGAGGGGAGTGAAGAAGGAGTGATTTTAAGGTAGGAGCTGAAGGAGGAATAGGAGGAAATGGAGTGGATAGTGAATGGTTGTAGGGGGTAAGGAGCTGAAGGGAGTGGTAATGAGAAGAGGCACAAGGAGGTGGGGGGACAGAAAGTAAGAAGAGATCATCAGAACAAAGGGAGTGAGAGGGGGTATAGAATGAGAGAAGAGAGGAGAGGTAAGGAGGGGCAAGGTCATGAAGAGATTTAAAGGCAAGACAAAGGAAGTGAAATTTAAGTTGGGAGTGCAAAGGAAGCCAGCCTAGGTTGGAAAGTGAGTTGGAGATGGAATCATGGGGAGAGAGAAGACAGAGGGTACGGATGGCAGAGTGGTAGAGGGATTTAAGTGGGGCAAGAGGGGAGGCGGGGAGACGGAAAAAGAGAGAAGAACAGTAGAAAATGCAAGTAAAGTTGAGGGAGGAGATTAAGAGCTTGGTAGCATGGAAGGTTAGAGAAGAATGGACTTTACATATATTGAAGAGGTGGTAGCGACATGTGCAATAAGTAAGGGAAATATAATGAGTAAAGGAGAGGAAAGAGTCAAAGTAAATTACTAGATTCCGGGCAAGGGTGAAAATTGGAAGATTAGAAGGGGGAAACTGAATAGAAGGAGGGGAGAGGGAGGAGGAAGTGTGTTAGACAGGAAGAATAAGACCTCAGTCTTGTCAGTGTTAAGAGAGAGATAATGCGATGATATCCAGTTTTTAATGGCGGTAAAACAGGAAGAGAGATTTAGATCTAAGTCAGGGGTAAAGGAAGAAAAGGTGAGGAACAGCTGAGTGTCATCAGCGTAGAAATGGTGAGAAATTCCAAAAGAGAAGATGAGAGGAGCGAGAAGTGAAGTATAGAGAGAGAATAGGAAGGGTCCGTGGACGGAGCCTTGGGGAATGCCGTAGTCCAGAGGGAAGGTGGTGGAGGTTCGTCTGCTCCAAGATATGGCAAAAGAGTGGTGGGAGAGATAAGAGGAGAGCCAGTTAAGGACTGAGCCTTTGAAGCCAAAGGAGGAAAGAGTATTGAGAAGTAAGGGGTGATCGACAGTATCAAAAGCAGCAGAGAGGTCAAGGAGGATGAGGATTGAGGATTGCTTAGCGTAGCGAGTGGTAAGGAGGGAGTTAAGGGCTTAGTTAAGAGCAGGTTCAGTGGAGTGTTTGGGGTGGAAGCCAGATTGAAAGGGGTGAAGGAGAGAGAGGTTAGAGATAAAGGTCCAGAGTTTAGAATAGGCTAGGCATTCGAGTAGTTTAGAGAGAAAATGTAGAAGTGAGATTGGGCAAAAGTTAGAAGCAAGAAGGGGATTGGCAGAAGGCTTCTTAAGGATAGGGATAATAGTGGCGTGCTTGAAGGCAGTAGGGAAGGTGGCCATGGAGAGACAAGTTTTGGAGAAGGAGCTTAGATAGGGAATAAGAGGGAGGCAATCCTTGGGAATAAGAAGGGTAGGAATGGGATCAGAAGGGGCGGTAGTAGGGTGGGATTTAGTTAGGAGGAGAGAGGGGAAGGGGGAGATAAGAGAGAGGAGATGGTCAAGTGTCATGATGCCTACCTCCAAGGAGCCAGGTCCGACCCAGCAACCCCAGAGGCAGGCATCATTTCCCCCAGGGGAGTGCCAGCGGGCCCAAGCTGGGGCCCTTTGGACGCAGTCCTGGCGCCTTAGGCGCCAGGCTCATGTTGGACCTCTGTCCTGGCGCCTTAGGCGCCAGGCTCATAAAGCTAGACGTGTTCAAGTGTTTTAATGTGCACTTACCTGATGCAGACCATGCTGCCACATCCAGGCCCACTTGAGGCCTGAATGGAACTACTTTACCTGTGGGACTACTTTCCACCCGGGTGTGGTCGGGGAAGGATACATACCTGATCGGAGGAAGGATACACACTTGGAACTTCTTCCAAAGCTATTTAAACCACACCCGATCAGCAACTCACGCTTCGCGTTGTTCTGCTCCTCGCAGCTGGACGCTCACCGTGTCAGCTCCTGCATCTGGACTTCAGCCACGCCTGTCAGCATCCTGGGTCACCTGCAAAGGGAGACAAGAGACCTTACCAGCAAAATCTGCACCACGGAGACATGACCGACGATCCTGAAAGGGAAGACATTATTTTTAAAAGCATTTCGTTACGATCGCTGCAGCGCTGCATTTCACTCACCTTTCCTGGGTTCCTCCATCTTCAGCAGCGATCATCCGGATACATAGCCACTTCCCAGAGCCTAGAGAGAAAAAGACAAGAATAAGAGGTGAGAGAAGGAAGGGAATAAGACTTACCTGTTGGGTCATTCCCATTTCATTTCGGGTCTTGCCGCTTCCAGGCATTTTCCGGACCCCGGCCCCTATGGGGAAAAAAGACAAAGACATTGAATGAGCGAATGCAAAGACATTACCCGAGCGCTCATCCAGAACTAACCTGCCATTTACTGGAACTGGAACTGCACGTTTCACTTCGGGTCGGCACCATATCTCTGGCATTCCGAACCCCGACCCCTAAGGGGAAAAAAGACATAAGCGTTGGCGCTTGCTGCAATAAGACAATGAACATTATTATTAAGCTTGGACTTTTGAACTTGCAACAGAACTTTTACAGAGCCTTACCTGAATAGTCAAGCTTACCTGAACTCCCATCAATCCTCAATCCACTGAAGTAACTGGGTTTCAATGCACCCCTGCATCTGAAGCAGGATGGAGAGCTCATCCTTCCTGACCCTAAGGTGAGACTTCACGGGGAATCGTGGAAGGGTATCGTGGAGGGTTGAAAGAGAGTGGGAGGCTTGAGCATAACCCAGTCAGTAGGTAATACTCCCTTTTCACGCACAGGGGAATATTCCTGCGAGCCGGAGAAGCCAGAGTAGAGGGGCCCTTCCTGTCCATCTTCAGAGTCCTGTGCTTCACCATTGAAGAAGCATCAGCATTCGAAGCCAGACCTGCGCCTCCGTGGGAATCAGGTGAGCGTTACATCAAGGTCATTGTAAAAGCAGGAGAGGTGGCCAGGAGGTCTATAGATAATTAGGAAGGAAATAGGGTGAGGGAAAGTAAAGGATTTATACAAGTATTCAAAAGAAGGGAACGTAGTAAGGGACAATAAAGATGAGAGGTATTTAGGATGGAAGAGGAGACCAACCCTCCACCACGACCAGTGGGACGAGAAACATGAGAAAAGGAGGAGGAAGAGGTGGAGAGAGAGGCAGGAACAGTAGAATTTTGAGGTGGGATCCAAGTTTCAGTTAGACAGAGAAAGTGACGGTTCCGGCGAAAGAACATGCCTAAAACAGCAGCAGTTTTATTGCAAAGAGATCTGGCATTCCAAAGAGCAATGTTAATTTGGCTGGGAGGTTAGATTGGAGCGTAAATGAGGTTAGGACGATAAGGAGGGGAAGAAAAGGAAGTAGGTGAACGGGGAAGGGGGTGAGGAGGAGAGGGAGAAGGGAAGGGGGGAGCGGGAAGGAGGGGGCAGGAGTTAGGTAGGTGAGAAAGGAGAAATCTAGCAATGTGCATGACAGGGAAGGGAAGAGATTGGAGAAGGAGAGAGTGGAGAGGGAGGAGGAGAGTGCAGAGGCAAGGTGTGATAAAGAGAGATAGAGAGGAAGGAGAGTAGATGAAGTGATGGGAGTTTAGATGGGGAGGGGGAAGAGGGGATGTGGAGGCAGTCAATCCCAGCCTGGAGGCTCAGGTGGAAGGAGCCAAAAGCAGGGGTAGAAAATACCCGCTTTGGGACACTAAGTGGTGATGGACAGGGAGAGGGAGGAAGAGCTGATAAGGAGGCGGAGGTCAGTACAGGAGCTACTAAGGGTAAGATGGGTAGTAGGCAGTGGTAGCTAGATTTTGGAAAAGTGGATAGAAGTGGCTGCCAGCAATGCAGCCACTATGACTAGCCAGAAGTGAGGGCTAGGGAGAGAAGGTCACATTAGAAACAGGCAAACAATGAAGAAGAGAGGCAATGAAGGTGTAGAAAGCACTGGAGTCAATTTCCTGTGTCACCAGGAGCAGGAGCTTCACGGTACAGCAAATAGGAACAGTTATAGTAGGTGATTTCGGAGAGACCATGGAGGTGAGGCAGAAAGTTAGGAGGAGAGAGGCAGCAGGTGCAGTGAGATCCTGAATCACTTAGGAGTTGTTAGGAACCCGGGTCGACAGGATGCGAGGAACGAGAGACAGCCGGAGAGTGGGTTAGGAAGTCAAAATAGTCAGTGGAGGTGAGCTTCCAGCCAGAGGTAGAGTGCAGTGGAGGTGGGCTGTTGGCCTGAGGAGGAGAGAGCGGATGAGTAGCAGAGAGTACTTGGCAGGGAGGTAGAGTTCACGCTTAGCGGGCATTAGCTGACCAGGAGGCGCAGGAGTCCCAGGTGGAGAGCCGGGGTCAGGGCCCAGTCAGGAGCTGACACAGTAGGTAGAGGAAGACAGGCGGCGGTCCTCCACGCTACAGCAATAGATTTACGGCAAGGAGCAGCCGCAGTAGCCCCGATGGGATGGAGGAGGTGCGGGAATCCCTCGATGAAGAGTCAGGATTAGGGCTCAGTCGGAAGCTGTCACGTCAGGCAGAGGAAGACAGGCAGCGGTCCTCCAAGCTCCAGTAATAGACTCCGAGGCAGGGGTAGTCGCAGAACTCTCAGCAACACAGGATCCAGGCCAGCCGATGGAAGGGAGGCGGCCAGTAGATAGCAACAGAGCCTAAAAGGACTCGCTGACCAGCTGCTGGCAGTGCTGCAGTAGGCAAACGGCAGCGGTAGGTTGAAAGAGGTGCCTGCCCACTCAGGATCAGATTGGGAGGCCACACCGATGCCGACGAGCCTGAGGTGGAAGGGTCAGACATGGAGGAGAGGCCCCAGGGCAAGCAGAGCAGAGCCAGATGAGGAGGCAGGGAGGCACAGGCCATGGCTCCCAGGTAAACCGGCTACTGCAGGAGCGAGGCAGACCTCAGACGGAAGGTAATAGTAAGTAGTTCACTGGAGGAGCTACAGAGTAGTCGGCAGAGGCCTCATGTGCCGGTCCTGGGATGTGAGCAGGTAGGCCTAAGAGGGGAGGGAGAGCCGTAACACAGGATGGAGGGTCTGAGTTTCGGTGAGGCTGCCGGGTGCCCAGGAGGTAAGATCATAGAAGCGCAGAGTGAAAACGATAAGAAATTGTAATAAATGTTGATTTAGAAGGTTTGAATCAGCCTGAATTCATGGAGACGTCGGTTCAGGCATAGGAGGCAGAGGAGCAAAGAGCTTGAGTAGGAAGATATTTACGAAGAGACAGTTGGAGCTATTGATGCCGAGACCCCAGAAGGCCTTGTGAACAATGCAGAGGGTCTTGAACTTAATCCTTGCAGCCACTGGGAGCCAGTGCAGAGAGTTCAGTGCTGGAGAGACACGATCCCTGCGCTTTAGGCCAAGGACAAGTCTTGAAGCCCTGTTCTGGATGAGTTGCAGAAGGCGGAGAGTAGAAGCAGGCAGATTTCGAAAGAGGCTGTTGTAGTAGTCCAGCCTAGAGAGAACCAGAGCTCTGGAGACAGTGAGCTTCTGGGTGAAGGAGAGGAAAGGAATAATATCTCTGAGGAGGTGAAGTTGGTTGTGTGACTTCTTAGAGACGTCAGAGATGTGAGGAGAAAAGGAAAGTGTGGAGTCGAAGTTGACCCCGAGGTTCTTAGCCTCAAAGGTGGGAGCAAGAAGAGGGCCAAAGGAGGCTGGCCAGAGAGTGATAGGGAAGAAGGGAGCAGGTGTGCCAATGAGAAGAATCTCTGTCTTACTGGTATTAAGGCAGAGATCATTGGTGGCACACCACTCCTGGATAGCAGACAGACAGTCAGAGATGCGAGAAGGAGAAGAGGTGGCAGAAGGGAGCCTGAAAACTAGCTGAATGTCATCTTCATAGCAGTGAAAGTTGGGGCAGAGAGCGGTAATGCAGTGGGCAAGAGGTACCAGGTATTGGTTGACCAGCCAGGAAGAGAGGTTAGACCCCTGGGGAACACCACATGTAGAGGGAGAGATAGAGGAGAGAAAGGACCCTAGTTGGACCTGGGAGGATTGATCGGAGAGGAAAGAGGTCACCTAAGCCAGGGCTTGATCAGTGATACCCAAGTTGTCACTGAGCCGGTTGAGCAGGATGGCATGGTTGACTGTGACAAAGGCAAAAGAGAGATCGAGTAAGATGAAGACACAGGAGGTATTAGAGCCGAGGTTGGAGAGCAGGTTCTCACGGATATTCAGGAGAACAGTTTACATGCTTCGGGCTGCTCTGAAGCCAGACTGATGGTCATGTAGACAACCAACAGATTTAGTATGAAGATTAAGCCGAGAGATGTGCAGCTTTTCCAGGAGTTTGGCCAGGAAAGGAGTGATGGAAATCGGGCGATAGTTGGCCAAGCACAACGGGTCGGCTGAGGGTTTCTTGAGAAGTGCACAAGTGAGTACTTCAGGGGGAAGGGAAGGCTCCAGTGGCAAAGGAGTGGTTGCAGAAGTCAGCCAGGGCAGGAGCAAGGGTGTCATTGTGTCCCTTGTTGGTTTTGGAAGAACAAGGGAGAGCCTGTTTTGATGAGACTTTCATAGATCGGACTTGTCTAGAAACCTTGTTGGGGAGAACAGAGGAAAGGCAGAGACAGAGGCAGGCGAGGTGGCCACAGGGGGGCCAGAGGAAGAGCAGAGTATGGAGGGAGGAGGGCAAGAGGACAAGAGAGAGTACAGGATGTCCTGAGTTTTAGAGATGAAATGAGAAGCCAGGGCCGTGCAGATGGCCTGGCAGGGGTCAGGAGAGTTAGAGACTGCAGCAGGATTGGCCAGCTCCTTCCAGATTTTAAAGAGTTTGGCCGAGATGTTGGATGCCGCAGAGGCACAGGCTCGGATGTGGGCTCTCTTCTTGGGGCGGTCAGAGAGCCGGTATTGCCTTTGGAGCAGGCAGCAGGCCAGTTTGTCAGAGGATGCACAGGAAGCACGCCATTTCCTCTCAGCCACCCTGCACTTGCGTGTAAGGGTGATGAGGTCTGAGTCATACCAGGAGTTGTACTTGGCTTTGTGCTTCAAGTGGATACTCATGACAGGGGCAAAAACATCAAGCATATCAGAGATAGCGGAGTGGACCATGGAAAGGGCTGTATCAGGATGTGAGTCAGCCAGAGAAAGGGGAGGGGGTGAGAAAGTGGAGGCGAAAGCCTCAACTGACACATGCTTTATAGGTCGGATAACCGAGAAGGTAGGTGACAGTGCTGGAGTCGGCTTGGCCTGAGGGGTAGAGAGGGTGAGATGGGAGGAAAGGAGCAAGTGATCACTCCAGGAGAGAGGAGTGGTGAGAGGAATAGAGAGCGGAAGGTCTGAACAGATCAGAACATCCAGAGTGTGCCCTGCATACTGGTGGGGCTAGAGTGGAGAATAGAAAGAGAGAGAGAGTTGCAGAGGTCGGGAAAGAGTCCAGACGAAGGACAGGAAGCATCCAGGTGGATGTTAAAGTCTCCAAGAAGGAGGAGTTGAGTGGTCGAGGCCAGGAGGGGGGAGGAGAGGTCTGCCCACCCAGAGAGGAATGTGGAGATCTGACCAGGTGACCAATAGATAGTAGCCACAGTAAGAGAGTGGCCAGGAGAGAGAGAAAGCCTGCTGACAAGGCATTTAAAAGAGGAGTAGGCCTGTGTAGGAATGACAGAGGCAGGAATCCACTCTGGGAAGATCAGGGCTACACCCCCTCTGGAACGGTTGGATCTGGGTTCTTCTCTGGGTGAAAAGAAAGGAAACTGATGAGGCACACGAGGATGTCTATCAAAGAGAAGAAGGCTGCCCTGAGTGCCTTGGACCAAGACAGTACCATTCAGGTAAACATGAATGATGACCTTATAAGAGTGTAAGGGGGCCAGGAGGACTCCCACCGGGTGCCAGCATTAATGGGAGAAGAACAGAAAGGAGAAAGGACAGAGACCATATTAAGAGTCCATAGGTTTGGCGAGGGATCGACAAAGAGGATGTCGGTGAGGGTTTGTCTGGAGGAAGCACTGGTATAGATGTCAGCGATAGGGAGGCCTGGTAGGAGACCAGGATGTCCTTTTTAAACTTCTTTCTACCAGACTTAGTAAGGAGAGCAGGATAGTCGATAGAAAGCAGTTCGAAAAGATAGGAGAAACAGAGAGCACCATAGAGTAGGTGGGGAAGAGGTGAGATGAAGAGGGAATGGAAGGGGGAGGGGAGTGCGAGACACAAGGGGAGGACACACAGAGGTGTACAATCAGGCGCCAAAGAGAGGGATGAGACAATAGTAGACAATTGACTGATCTGACAAGAGCTCAGACAATAGTAGAACAGTTTGCTAAATGAATGATTTCCTAAGAAGACAAAAACCACAAACCAAAAGACAAAGTAGTTGGCAGATAAGAACCCGTAGGAAGGAACACACAGCAGTACAATGTAAGAGAGGCTAACACAAAACCACAAACCAAACCAGGAGAAAGCAGTGAATGAGAACATAGATGAGGGAGGAAAATAATGGAAAACACAAGGCAGTATAAGCAAAACAGGGCAGTCAGTGAGGAAAACAAAAGCAGTGTACTCGCAGTATAAGCAAGACAGGGCTGTCAGTGAGGAAAGCAACGAGCAACAATATACAAGCGCAGGAGTCAAAGAGTGATAACCTAAAGGACGCAAAGATACGGCAGAAAACAAAACAGTAGGAAAATCAATGAGCATGGCAGTCAAGGGAGAACAGAGGGGTGCATGGGAGCAGGGGGAGAGGAGGGTTTACGAGGTAAGTGTGCAGAACACGTGGTCAGGGAATAGCGAGGAAGATGCGAGGACAAGCGATCAGGGAGTTTCGAGGAACCATGCGATGAGGGAGAAGCGGGGAAGATGCCAGGAGCACGTAATCCGGAAGTAGCGAGGTACACGCAAAGGGTGCACGATGGAGAGGGGGTCTGAGGCAATGTGCAGACACGGTCAGGGAATCACAAGGAAGTTGTGAGGACACGCAATCAGGGAGTTGCGAGGAACTATGAGATCAGAGGTGTGCCACTGCGAGCGAAACCAGAGTGGAAGTGTGAGATACCCGCAATCAAGGATTGTGAGGGACCACATGGGCTAAGACGCACAAGTACGAGCGGGGCTGAGGGGAGGAGGGCTCCAAGATGCACAACAATCACAGACATCCAAGGAACGTACCAACCGAGCGCGGCCGAGGATGGAGGAGGCGGTAGAGCACACGTAATCATGGGATTATGAGATACCACTCAAATCGGGGGCACGAGGGGAGGAAAGAAGGAGATGGCGTGGAGGCGTGCACAGTCGAGAGTTCGAGGGATCACGCGGTCTGGGGACACACAGTGCATGTGGAGGCAGCACAAGGGAGAAGTGCGAGAGGCCACACTGGTGAGGAGGTGAGGCATGCATGAAGCGAGGGCGAGGTGGCTGGGGCACGCACGTACAAGCAGGGTTAGAGGTGCGAGAAGAGGGCTAGGAAGTGCTGACTCCACTTACCTGCTGGCCACAGAAAGGAGGGTGAATCATCCACACTCACAGTCTACACCACAGACCCCTTCATCACCAAACACCTGTGTCACTTAATATCACAGCCTTGTCCTGCGAGGGCTTTGCCAAAGAGGGTCCGAACCTCAGAATTTATAGGCTTCGTGGCATGAACGTAACAAATGTGTTACGTGGAAAATCGGGCAGCGTCTCTTGTGAACCTGCTTCACTCAACACTGCGGCCTTGTCCTGCAAGGGTTTTCATATGACCAAAACAAGAAGAGTCCTCTAGCGCAAAGTTTGGCTGACTTGCATGACTGTGCTCAAGACAGCGCCTACTAACCAAGAAAAAAACAGGTCACTTGGTCGGCGAGTAGTGTCACCATCAGAAGCTCCCTCTGTCAAAAGCACCACCTGGATAGCAAAAGAAAAAGCAAAACCTTCAAGCACTAAATCACTGCAAACTATTCCAAACAAAAGCACAGGGAAAACGAGTCTCAGACCCCAACGGAAGAACGGATGTGCATCCTGGGCTGACGACCAATCAATCCATAATGACGATGTCAACCTGAGAGGACCTATAAAGGGGAAGACGAGCGATCTGCCAATTAGACTCAAAATCAATGAGGGCAGCCTGGCTCCCTCCTTCAAACAATCCTGTCTACCATTTGAGCCCAAACCAAGTGACCTCACTCTCTCTCTTCGACCAAAGTCTTTACGCACATCCAACAATGAAAAGATGGTCACGGATGATACCATATGGTCAATTACGGAAAGCGAGCTGATGGACGCAGCGTTGAATGAAACTGAAACTTGGGAAGAACTGGAAGAGGCTGAGAAGAATCCACCACAAAAAAGGAAGAGAAACACAATCTCTCAATCCCCTGTGCTAGCTGCCGAATGTACCAATAACAAACAAAAAAAATAAAACAAAATCAAGGATGGCTTACCGAGACCAACCAGCCCAATCTTCCTAACATTGGAGGAAAGAAAGCTCAATCTCCTGGCGAAAAACAAAGCCAAACCATCGTCCCAGAAGCTACCAATTAGGAAAATTGAAAAGACTTGTGAACGATCAAAGTCTAAGCCACGCACGGCTGCTGGGACCCAACCATCGGGACGAGATGCCCAAAAAGAAAATCTGGAACATCAAAGGACGCACGGGCCGGGCACTGCTATCTGGTCCAAACCATTGAGACCAGTCCATCAAAAAGTAAAACAGGACCGTCCATCCAAAACTCTAACCCATTGGCGCTCCAGAGTCCAGAAAAGCTCCTATAGAGAGGAGCGCTCAACTACCAGAAATCAGAGCCCAAAAAGACACTACAAATCAGAACACCCAGTTAGACCCTCGTATGTTTCAATTGATCGACGGCCTTCCAAACCTAGAAGGTCTAGATCCCCGAAACACGTGACTACTACTGGGGAGGATAACAACGACCGCCAAACAAAAAGAGACCTCATAAGGCGCTCGGCCAGATCCACAAAGACCCGCTCTTTTGTCCTGAAAAGCATTTGGAATGAAGACGTATCTTTCAATCTGAATAGGAAAACCATCATGAAAATATTGCACCGGGTCCCGGCGTTATCCACGCTATCGACCGACGATATTACACTTGTGGAATTCCGGGACAAGATGAGAGTCGATAACGTCTACTTACATATACGATCCGAAACCATAAAAGCCGCCTTACATAAGGCCAAAAACAAATTGAGAGCGCTAGGATATGACCTCACAGACTACATCAGCAAAGAGGGGTCCAACCTTAAAGAACAACCCTCAAATCGCCCGGAGAGGCACTCTCCTGAAAAAAAGACAAAGAACCACGGAACAACGGATCGAACGCCTCAGGGAGATTGGGCTCTGTCACTAAAAAAAAGGAACCAACCAAGAGTCACTACAAGGGAACAGATCGAGGGTTTCGACCGAGTTCTCTTGAACTAGAAAGAGAACCACCAGGCCCGCAGAAAAACTGGAATATCACCATTGAACAAGACATCGCAACCAAAGGAAAGGAGAAGTCAACCATGGAGGTTAAAATTCTTGGCACAAATGAAGATTCAAATCGTTGGGCCTGGTTGCCGAAAGCCCTATCAACAAAAGAAAGATCTTAGCAACCAAATTTATGCCAGAATAACAAGGAGTGCTCTGGCAAGCCACGAACCAGGGAACTCAATTCGAACCTTACTTTGGGATCTTGGAACACCAGAGGTTTCAACCATCTGACGCACGCCTCAGATGTCAACTTAGGATCGTCAGATATTTTGTGTTTCCAAGAAACTTGGATCCAAAACAAGCCATCTATAGAGGGCTATGTAATTACCACTTCTCCAGCCCTGAGAGGCGTTTCGGGCAGACCAAGAGCAGGTCTACTATCAGCGCTGCAAATTGGGTCCAACCTGCAGTTCATCAAAGTGCTAAAGGCAGAGCCACATATACTGGCTACTCTGATTCAACGTAGTAGCACCCAACAAAAAGTAACTAAACAAAAGGTAATCACTTACCTACTGGTCAATTTGTATTGGAACCCAACAGAATTTGCAACAGAGCAATTCTTACGAAAAATTGAAAACATTTTGAAAGACGCCCTATCGAACGAACTAACCGACTGTACTATCATCTGCGGTGACTTAAATGCCAGAATCAAGATGAAGGAACATGACAACCTCCAACCTAAAACTATCAAGTCACAATTGTCGGAAAACTCTCTAGAAAGAGGAAAGAAATGGGCCACCTTGATGAACAGTTTCGATCTTCACAATGCCCACTTCCTTGGTAAAGCAGCGCACCCAATCATTCTGACCTGGGAACTAGCAGGAAGACACGCAACCCTAGACCACGTCTACCTCTCCAGGAATCTCCTGTCACAAGTCACGGGCTTCGAGGTCATCAGAACACTCAATAGTGACCACAATCTTCTGAAAATGACACTGTCCGTCCCTAGTCTAGAAGCCCACGAGAGTGACGCTGTCTTAAGAACATCAAATATTGAGACCCATGCTAGCTCGACACGACTAAGGTTGAAAGACTCTGCCATCTCGACAATAATTATGGATTACTGTCGAGTAAAAGCCTGGGACAATGAAAAAAGGGTAGGAACCACCACGGACTACTGTCCTTTACTACAGCCTTATCATATCCAAGCAACCGGTATCCGTCCCAAAGGGAAGATCAATCACCGCAACGACGCGACACTTAGAGAGAAAAGGCTGGAGATGAGACGAGCCGTCCGAATGGCAAGACGGGCCCCCTTTATTACCAACATAGAAACAGCCAGGATCGCCACAAAGGCCTACAAGAACTGGCTAAAGGGCTTCAAACTTGAACTATATCAGGAGGACTTGGAACAAATGCTGCGAGTATTGGCCGGCAAACAAACCAATGCATTCTGGTCACTGGTCATTTCTAAAAGTCCACCAAGTGATGACCCTCTATCATCCAGTGTGCCAGAAGAAGCCTGGATCACTCACTTCTCTGCCCTCTTCAGTCCGTCGGTTAAAAGGACGGAACATCTGAAACATCAAGGATCTCGATGGGAGACCGATCCCACACCAACCGACATTGAAGCACAAATTAAGAAACTAAAATCATCACGTGCACCCAGCCCGGACGGCCTATCAAACATGGACCTAAAATCCAACCCAGAAAGCTGGTCCATTCTGATAGCTGAAATTTTCGAATCATGCACAACAACTAAATCCATTCCGAAGTCCTGGAAGACAGGAAACGTGGTGCCAATACATAAATCGGGGGATAGAAGTGACCCAAATAACTATCGCCCGATTGCACTTCTTGACTGCATCGGCAAACTTTTTGGTTCCTTCCTCCTGGACAGCTTCGAAAAATGGATGCCCTCCACAGAAGGGTGGGATAATTTCCAAACTGGCTTTAGAAAGAACATGAACACCATGGCCAACATATTCACCATCAACATACTTAAAGCCAGAGCCCAGGAAGTGGGGCCATCTCTCTGCATAGCCTTAATCGACCTTTCAAAAGCATTCGACAAGGTAAACAGAGAGAAGCTTTGGACAAAACTTACTAACTGGAATTGCCCCCTTCCTTATTGGAACCAATACAGGAGCTCTACTCGGAAACATCCATGAGAGTGAGACTCAACCGCATAGGGCAACTCTCCTCCTCAATCAGTACAACTGGTGGAGTAAAGCAGGGTTGCCCCCTGGCACCGGCACTTTACAACGCCTACATAGGTGATTTTCAACACACAGAAAGGAAGGCAAAGGCTTTCCCCCCCTCTCTTGGGTTGGAAAAAGTGAGTATACTGCTGTATGCGGACGACATCATTTTAATAGATCAAACGAAGATTGGGCTCCAACGAAAATTGGACAACTTGAATGAATACCTTCAAGTAAATGACCTAGAAAGTAACACCGCAAAAACCAAAGTGATGCAACTAACCAAAGTGGCCAAACGAAAAACTCCAGAGGCTTGGTTCTTTAACAACACCCGCCTTGAAGAGGTAGATGCCTTCAGATACCTGGGAATCATGTTCAGTAATAAAAAGAACGAGCAGCCAATGCTAGACTTCTTGATCAACAAAAACAATACCCTGTCAAACCAATTGATCATCATGGACAAAAAATATGGCCGCTTTTCCGTTAAGGCGGCAATAAATTTCTACAGGATGAAAGCATTTCCAGCGCTTACTTACGGCATGGCCGCTATGTTTGGTATTCCAGACTCAATTTGGCGAAACGGGAAGACTCACTTTGGAAAAAAGTCTTGCGACTGCCTGTCTCGACTCCGATAACCCTCATCAGAAGGGAATTGGGTCTTACCTCACTCCAAGGCTCAATATCTCTAAACAGCCTGATGTTCTATAGAGAAGTTAGGTCATCTGTGGAAAAAATCTACACCCTTATTCAGGAAGAAATTGTGAAAGGGTCAAACAAAACGCTAAAAGCCTGGATGGAAAAAAAACAAACGCTGCTAAAGACAATAGGTAGCACAGAAGAGGAGCTCCTGGATAATCAAAAAAAAAAACGCAAAAAACTGAAAGAGCTGGACTGGTGTGAAACACAACTGAAAGCAGCAAACTACAAGGCTGCGGCACTTCTTCTGCCTTTTGCCCAAAAACTGAACGAGCCAGTCAGCTACCTTTTGAAATTCCCGAACAAATCTGCCCGCTCGACGTTCCTGAGAGCAAGAATGAACACTTTAAAAACCAATGAGGTTCTGAAAATCAGAGGAAAAGCAGCATCCGATTCCTGCCAATTCTGCCGGAACCAAGAGGCCAAGGAGAGCCTAAAACACTTGATCCTCCAGTGTCCGGGAACCAGCGACAAAAGGGAAATCCACTTGGGCCACCTTGAGTCTACTTTCTCAAAAATGGATGAGGACTATTGGTGGTCATACCTAATGAACGGGCTAAATCGAAGACCAGTAATTGCAGTGGCAAATTTTGTACATAGTCTGAAGCTGGACGTCATATGCGACCAACTGGAATGAGCACTAAGGGATTTAGCCCGTTTTAGACAAGTGCCTGGACAAATTCATTTGGAAACAGACATGCTTCTTTTGTAAAAACTGCTAACAACAGTTAAACACAATAAATAATAATAATGGACAAAACAAGAAGAGTCCTCTAGAGCAAAGATTGGCTGACTTGCAGGACTGTGCTCAAGAAAACTGTCTCAAGGACGAGAGTCTAAGGGCCAGTGACAATATGGAGGCATACATTACTTCCCTGCACAAAAAGTCTATGAGGAAGAAGTGTCAAGGGATACCCACAGTTTATGTGGATGGGTACTCCTACCATGTTGACAAGCACGGGGAAAAGAAATTAGTGGCTGGCATTGGAAATGCCTGGGTGAATGAGGCATCAGAACCTGCTGATGGGTACAAAATAGATCCCTAAAGTAGTGAGGCGGCAGAGTTGATGGCGGTACATCAAGGCATCCTCACTGCAGCACACCACCAACTCAAACAACTGGTCATAATCACTGAGTCTGATTATGTCAGGAATGGGTTTGTGGAACACCTGATTAACTGGAAAAATCAAGGCATGCTGTGTGCAAACAATAAACTGCGAAAACATGGGAAATTAATTCAATGAATTGATGATCTGTTAACCTCTAATGTTATCAACATATTGAAGACCCTATGAATTTTCCTATGACAGAATCCGATTATATCAGGAAGGATGATCCCCGGGTGTTGATGAAGCTTTCCAAAATCTTCTGAATCCAAGACGGTTTGTTGGTATGGAGATCCATATCTGGATGTGACCAGTGGGTTGTCCCTACATCATTTCGAAGCTTGATGTTCAGTCATGCCTATGACACAGCCACTTACAGTCATAGTTGCTATCATACAACATTAGAAATCTTGCACAAAGTTGCATATTGGCCACAAATGGGCCAGGACCTCGACATCTACTTAAAAGGGTATCTTGTGTGTGATCGGTTTCAGCCAAGTTCTCTCACACACAGAGCTCCCCTACAGAAAAGGGAAATGACACTGCCTTGGTTGGATTTGCAAGTCGATTTCATTGGGCCAGTGATTCACTCCTCTAGAGGAAAAAAAGTACATGTTGACCTTGACATGCTTGTTTATGAAGTGGGTGGAATGTGTTCTGGCACTGAATTGTAAGGCAGAGACAGCTGCCATACTAATGATCATTCACATTTTCTCTCACTTCGGTCATCCCCAAACGGATGAGTCGGACCAAGAAAGTCTTTTTTTCACCAGCGGGGTGATGACCAAGAGGTGGGAAATACTAGGGATCAAAATAAAACCCCACATTGCCTACCACCTAGCCTTGAGTGGGGGAGTTGATAGGTCCAATGAAACAATCATGGCATCTTGAAGAAGTTTGTGGGGCACTCTGGACCAAGTTGAGACATCTGACTACCACTTTTCCTAATGGCCATCAGGTCCATGCCATCTTCTGCGACCAAAATGTCTCCATTTGACCTCATGACTATATGAAAAATGGTGCTACCTCAGCACCTGCTCTACAGAACTCAAGAGCAGACACTGATCAACGCGTCCACTACCCACGTGTACATTGAGAATTTAAGGAAACACTTTCAGCATGCTTTTGCTTATGCTCAGCGCAATTTAGAAAAATCAACAGAAGGAAGGAAAGCCTACTATGACTTAAAAACTACCAATAAGAAGTATGAAGACATATGTGAGTGATTGATAGTGTATTGAATCGAATCCATCTCTCGAATGGGTGGTTAATGTGCCGTTAGTCTTGCTGCCGTAATGTGTTCAAATTTTCGGAATGTTCAGTGCTGCTCTAAGGGCATTGTTCTGAATGACCTGCAACGTCCTAATTTTATGTTCTGAAGTACCTGCCAAGAGCGCATTGCAGTAGTCAATTTTTGAGCCTATAGTGGCTTGGGAAATTAGGAAGCAGTTTTCAGTGGATAGGAAGGGTCTAGCTGCATTAATGAGCTTAGTTGTGTAGGCGGCAGAAGAGGCGATTGAATTCACATGGTGCGTGAGGAAGAGTTTAGCAACCAATCTCCTTTTGTTTATTGTTTAGGCACAGTCAGTGTGTGGCCATCAAGGTTTGAATGGTCGAGTAGACAGAGTTCAATAAGGAGGAGTCTTCTAGGTAGTTGCTAGAGAGGTGGAGTAGAATCTGTGTGTTGTCAGGCATAGTTTGTATATTATATGCCAATAGAATCAAGGAGGACGAATAGGGGTTTTGTAACAATGTTGTACAGGGTTGGTGTAACGCTAAACCCTTGCGGAAAACTGCAAGAAATTGGTGCAGGGGGGTGCTGGTGTTCTCTACAAATACTCTGAAGGTTCTCTGACCTATGAAGGAGGAGATCCAAGTTGTGGCTTCAAGAACGAAGTTTGCTGCTGAGGTGAGTTGATGGCAGAGGATTTTGTGGCTGATAGGTCAAAAAGTAGGAGTAGGGCAGGCGTGCCCGCATCTCTGAGGTCATCCAGCTGACTCATGAAGAATGTTGTGTGACAACTTCACTTTGCTCATGATTATTTGGTGAGGAAACTATTCTCCCTTTTGTTGTGCAAATGTATGTTACTTTCTTAAGAACCATATCAGTGTGTCAGTTTCATTCTGCTGCCCATGGCAGGGGCTAACATTGCCTTTCTGGGAAGTTGATTGACACCTTTTCCTGCTTCCTACCCAAAGACATCTTGGTGGCTGATGGTGGCATGCAGTTCTGAGTTTTGTTGGCAGAATGTGTGTGTGTACACAAAGGGAGGTGGGGTGGGATGGGAGGGAATTATATTCTGGCAATGCAGGAATATATTTTTGGCACCACTTTCACAACACAGTTTTACAGTGCCAATGCTGGCATATCATTTAGAGTCAGAACATTGTGAAATCATGTTTATAAAAAGCAATGCAAGCATGTATTGTGGATACACATGCATTGTGCTTTGCAGTGGCAGTGCTGGCAAATATATAAAGATGTTTTACATTAGGAATGCTGGCTTATATTGTGGGCAAAGGCATCATGATACTGAGTAGCAACAATTTGTTGTTTTGTGTTCCCCTTATTTGTCTCTGTGAGCGCTCTGAGGCCTTTGGGCGATTTTGCGCTACATAAAAACAACGATAGATAGATAGATAGATAGATAGATAGATAGATAGATAGATAGATAGATAGTTCTCTCCCCATTTTAAAGCCCTCAGACAGGAAAAGCGACGCTGTGAACAGATCTGGAGATCACATCCCTCAGAAAAAAATAAGAAAAACCTGAGTAGACTAGCATCCCAATATAAAAAAGAAATTATCCTGGCCAAACAAATGTCCTACAGCACTCGAATCCTACTAGCCAAATCTAACACCAGAGAGCTCTTTACTATACAAAAAGTGGTTGAATCTCCTATCCAAGCTCTTGACTCGTGCCTCAAGGATAAAAACTGGTGCACGGGTATACAAAATGCCTTAGCCAACAAAATCTCCTCCCTCAAGACAAAGATAAACACTAAAAAAGATTCCCTTCTCTCTTCTACTAAACCTAGCAGTCTCATCCCTAAAAAGACTCACCCTACTCAGACGCACCCCAATGCGCACAATCCCCACTTTAACTTCCACAGAGTATCTACCAAAGAGGTAGAAAAGGTAATTCTCACTCTCAAACCATCGAACTGCCACGGGGACCTATGCCCTGCACAATAGATTAAGGCCGCGGCTCGTGATCTCGCACCATTTATTACCAAACTAATAAATGCGTCATTCACATCAGGCACCGTACCTAACAATTTGAAACAATCATGGGTCCTCCCCCTGCTCAAAAAAACGAATCTAGACCCCTCTACTCCCACTAATTACCAACCCATCACCACAGTACCGTTCCTTCTTAAAATCCTCGACAAAATAGCATACCAACAAATCCAAGATTACCTCGAGCACTTCCACCTCTTAGGAGTCAGACAATCGGGCTTCAGGCCTCAACATGGTACCAAAACTGCACTCAGAGATCTTAAGGCACAGATAGATGAGCTGAGAGATCAGGGTATGACTGCACTACTGCTACTTCTTGATCTCTCAGCTGCCTTCGACCTTGTCGACCACAAGATCTTATGTGACCACCTTCAAAAAGCAGCCCACTTCTCTCAAGAGGCAACTGACTGGATCCAATCCTTTCTAAATAACCGCACGATGAAAGCCTTCTCCCTACTAGCAGCAGCTGACCCAATGCCCATCACCTGTGGTGTGCCCCAGGGATCATGCGTTTCCCCGACACTGTACAACATATTCACAAAGCCCCTTTTTGATGATCTAGATGGTCTGGGTATCACCTATACTAATTATGCCGATGATACCCAGATCCTCATCCCGTTGACAGGGGATTATGACAAGGATTTGGCCTTCGTCAATAGAGTGTACCTCATCATTCAGGCATGGATGCCTGAATGATGACAAAACAGAACTCCTCATTCTATGGTCCACACATACCCTTAGCAAACTGGACCAAAATTACTCCTCTCTTGTAATTGACAACAATAAGATTACGGTAGCCAAGAAGGTCAAAACCCTTGGCTTCTACCTAGACTCCACTCTCACCTTCAAAAAACAAGTTAATGCTACGGCTTCCACCACATCCTAAACATGCAAACTCATCAGAGCAGCTAAACCCTTTCTCTCTCCATCCAATTGCATCACACTAGCCAGGGCGTTGATCCTGTCCAAGCTGGACTATTGCAACACACTGGGCCTCATTACGACCCAGGCGGTAACTTACCGCCTGGGTCGTACCCTTACCACCATGGTGTAAACTATGTTTACACCATGGTGGATGGCGGATTTACCGCCCCATTCCAAGGTGAGTGGGGCGGTAAATCCCCATTTCCCATTTACCCTACCCCATTCCCATTTTTGCCCCATAGGGCATAATGGGAGTGGGGGAGGCGCTAATTACGCCACCGTAAATTACGGTGGTGTAATTAGCACCATGGTCCCTTAGCACCATGGATTTTAACGCCTGCAAAAAGCAGGCGTTAAACTCACCATGGCGCAAAGGGACCTCGGAATCAGGCGTTAAGGGTCTGCGCCGTTTACGGTGCCGTTATCCCCTTAACGCCTGACTCGTAATGAGGCCCACTATATGTAGGCTGCAACAAATATATCACTAACAAAATACAGAGCCTTCAAAATAATGCCATAAGAGCGGCCCTCAGTATCCCGAAGAAAGCCCACATTTCTGACTCTAGAAGATCCGTCAATTGGCTATCCACTAAAGACACAATATTCCTCAAATCGGTTTCCCTGACTCACAAATGCCTCCACCAAGCAGCTCCTCAATACCTTATCACTAGATTCACCAGACCTACTTCCTCTCGCCCCTCCAGAATGGCCAACTCTAATCTCCTTTTGGTGCCCAGGTTCAAACGTACAATGTCTGGAGGGAACAGCTTCCCGGTAAAAGCAGCACAATTCTGGAACTCCCTTCCACCTACTTGCAGGGAAGACCTTCCCTACCGCCAATTCAGATCTAAGACCATCCATTGGCTCAAGGCTCACGACACATAACGACCGCTTGCTCTCTTGCTGCCCTGATGTCCCACACCACTATGTTTGTAAATATGTACATTTAGGCTGTCAACTGTTTGGCATAGATACCTTTCATGAGACAACCGGCATCTTGTAACTTATGCCTCTTTGGCGTGCATTGTTTCTTTTTGACGCGTCCAGCACTGTAACCACAATTGGACCTCATTCCTCTGTATGTAACCAAGCTTTGCAATCCTCTTGATGGCTCTGCGCCTTGCTACCTCTGGGTTAGGTGTGCAATATAAATAAATAAATACTAAATACTAGATAGATAGATAGATAGATAGATAGATAGATAGATAGATAGATAGATAGATAGAGAGATAGATAGATAGATATAAGGCTCATGTGGGTTGTTGGTGACCTGGCATCTGCTGGATTTGTTCATGTATTACTTGACAGAACCTTCTTTAAATTGCATGGCATTTTACCCAGTTTGTACCAAAGCAACCCATTATTTTAAAAATGTTCCTGATGGGATATCCCCAGGATCAACACATCCTGGTTTGGGTTCCCTTGCTGTACTCGGACAGATGCTCCAATTATGGGGCAAATACATGTGTGCTACCCCACTGAAATACAGCTCCTGATGCCACTGCCTTTGAAGCACCTTATGTGCACAGAGAAACATACACCACGTTTTCATGTTGCATAATCACAGATAAGCTTAACCCATCCCTCTACCGTCTCCCTAAACATTGTGCTGTGAAAAGTCACGATTCATTCACACCTTGTTAGTGGTTCAATAGTTTGACTAATCCCAGGCTTATTTTTTGGTCCTGTCTAAATTTTCTGGCCACTAGCTCCTCACCAGGTGTATGTTTCAACTCTTGATTTAGGAACCTATTTCAGCTACTAAAATTCTTGGATATTTTGATGGCTAAATATGCACAAATCAAATTCTATATTTTACTAGTAATAGTAGCACAGAATCAATATGAATAGATTTCACACAGTTGCTATAACAATAACATCACATTTAACACTGCTGTTGCAGTTGCCCGAACTTGTTCAAGAATTTGCTGGTTAAACCATTTATATAATCAAATTCCCCCATAAGCATCTTGGTGCTTTGCAGAATAAAGCTTTTGGGGATCTGACACACAGTGGGGGATCAATCGACAAGCTGAGGCCTATGTTAGTGTCTGGAAATCAAATTTATTACAACTAAAACACTGGGGTTGGAGTAACGGTGAAAGCAAAGTTGGATGATTCGCCCCAAAAGCAGGGCAAGTGTGCCAGGGCAACAGAACAAGTGCAGGGAATCAGTGACAATGTTGCTAGATTCGTCACACTACATTAAGGGCCCGATTCATGGAATTGTTTGCAAGGTTCAAAGTGACTTTGCACTGCTGAAAGGTGACTTTGCACTGCCGACACAAACCCAGATTCATGGAACTGTGCAAAGTGTATGTTTGCAGTGCAAAGTCAGTACAAAGTCATTGTTGCAGTACAAAATGACTTTGCACTGACTTTGCACTACAAAAATACACTTTGAGCCATGCAAAAGATTCCAGGAATCGTGCCTTTAATGTTGATTTTTAAGCCGCCTAATTGGCATTAGAAGATTGTGGCTTAGGGGCCATTTTATTAACTATAATGTTATGGTATGTTAAGATGACTTATACTGCGCACCGTTATCATTAGCATGGTCTCCTGGCGCTCATGTGGATCCGTAAGAGAGTGGGTTGGCTAGATTAGAGAGGGAAGAGGTTGGTGCTTGTACAACCCGGGAAACCTGGCATCTGTCCGAGTCGGCTTTCTAGGTGTGTTTGGAATGTGCACACCAGTGGCTGGGAGGTTTGTGGCAGTTAGTTCTTATGGTGGATGTGTGTGTTGTGTGTTTGTGTGAGGTTGGACTGTCCCGTTTAGATCGTGTGAGGTATGTGTGGGGAATGTTGGAGAGGAGCGAGTTGCAAGGATGGTTAGTGGTTGGTACGGTGTGTTTCTTTTTTTGCTGTTGGTTCCTGAGTCCATACTGTCATTGGATTATATGGGGTTCCCAGAGATATTTCTGGCAACGCCCATTTTTATGCTAATCACTGTGAGTTGAATAGCCAGGTTTTCAGTCGTTTTCTGAAGGTGAGGTGGTCTTCCTTCGTTTTTATCTCCTTTGGGATTGAGTTCCATCGATTGGCAATTAGACGTGAGAATGCGGTTCCTCCGAATTTCCATTTTTCACATTGTTTCGTTTCGATTTGGAGGTCGCCACTTGATCTTAAGTTTCTTCGTGGTTGATAGAGTTTGATCTTAGCTTGAAGGAATTTGGCTCCTTGTCCGTGTAGTGATTTATGGTTGAGGGCTTTGAATTTAATGCATTTCTTTTTTACTGGGAACCAGTGTAGGATTCTCAGTTTAATTGTGATGCCGTCTCCTCTGTTTAGTCTCAGGTGAATCCTTGCTGCAGTGTTTTGGATGCGTTGGAGTTTAGTGAGCCGTTCTGGCATTCCAAGGTAGAGGCTGATTGCATCGTTGATTCTTGATAATAATAGGGAGATGATTGTGAGGGTACTGTATGGGAAGGAGAGGTAGGGGAGATCCCTCTAAGTAGTCACAGGAGGTTGAATATAGCGTTAAATTGTGTTTCTAGAGTGTGCTGTCCATGAGCATGCCCAGATTTGTTATCACAATTATTTTATCATTAGAACCATTAGGCAATTTTAATGTGATTTTAAAAGGTTTTCATATATTTGTAGACTTTTGTATTATGTTTCTGTACTGTGTTATGTGCAATGTATTGTTTTATATGATTTGTTAATGGCAAAAGCTGAATAAAAATGGATTTCTTCTTTCTTCATCACAGGAGCTGACATATGGGCGATATCAATTTGGATGTGGCGGTCATGATCAGAAGTATCTCCATGCACTATGCCCAAACTCAGGCATAGCTTAATTTCATTGATTACCCTGCCCCAGCATGGGGACTCATGAACATCACAGTTTTGGTACAGGGGGCATATCTCCACTGCTGCCCCCGTGCTGCACTGACTTTGCTGTCCCTGCAGTCGTTGAGTGGGCATCTTGTGACCTTTGAACCTGCTCTGCGACACATGCAGAGCAGGTGTTGCGGATCAGGGCACACATACACTATGCTTTAGGCATGGAGTTGGCAACCAAGGGTGTTCTGGTTACTAGATGACCCTTTGGGAGAAGAAGTCTCCTGCATCATTTTATATATTAATACAAATCCAAAAAGCCACGGTTTGTACCCTTTTTCTTATGTCTCTTACCACTTTCATGTTTACTTTGTCTAAATTCTGCCTTGCTTTCAGTTGCTCTATTAACATTTTCCCCTTTACCTCTCATCATTTCCATCTTTATTTACTCATTGCCTTTTATGGTCAGGCAGGTTCCTGGTGTGGTGCAGCTGCTGGTGTAAATCAGCTGGCAAACAAGTACTGTCATTTCCTGCAGGGAATGCAAGCTGAGGTTATTACCAAAGATGGGTTGCCACTGCACGTTTCGGAACAGTTCTACTTTTAGAGACATTTATTTTCCTCCACTTGGAAATATTTTTTGCAATGTCAATAACAACGTCTTGCTTTTAACCATCCTTTTTCTCAGTTCTTCCTGCCCCCATCGACTCAGGGGAGCTCCTTTTACATGAGCCGTACCGTAACGAAAATAAGCAAAAGGGTTGCATAAGACTTTTTATGCATTTTCTTTACGGTATGGCTAATTTTCTTCCATTTGTATGGTGGAGAGGAGGGGTGGATGCAAGTTGCCTTTCTGCTGCCTCCCTTTCTTTACTCCATACAAATGCCCAGGCATTTGCACAGCATGCATTTTCATGTAGGCACAAATGCTAGGGATCCCAATTGAGCCTGCCAACTTTATGCGCCAGCATAATGCAGGTTGACTCCATAGGGGTTCATTGTACACGCTGCCTGCCATGCTCGCATGAAAGGGAGCCTGTACAATTGAATGCTGCCTACCATGTGCGATAAAGCGGGCAAACTCCATGGGGGTCCATTGTACACCCCCCCCCCCCGTCATGCGCCAATTAAACGCTGCCTACCATGTGCGCATGGGAGTCAGTGTTTACAATTACAATTAAACACTGCCTACCATGCTCACATGGCAGGCAGCATTTTATTGTAACTGTAAATGCTGCCTGCCATGTGAGCATAGTAGATGGCATTCACTCATTTACATGGCGTGGTTCAAATGTGCAGGGCAAAAGGCGGCATACACGTGTGTACATTTGCACTCCACCATGCAAATTACCAAAATTTGGTGGTGGTTTTTCTACACATTCCGGCTCCATGCCGCTAAATTGCTCTTTGAAGCAAAATATCCATTAGGATGTTCCTGGAATGTTGTCTCGGGTGCAATTGCTATTTTTCTAGTAAGTCATGCCAGACACTTGACAAGTAAAAATAAAATACTGAAAAGGAAAATGTACACCAAGGAAAAGGAGACTACTCCACGTCCCTTCTTCCTTTGCAAGCCAGTCACTGGAGATGGGAGGAGTCTTTGCATTAGGGGTGCGGTGAGTGGGGTGGTGGGGCAGGGCTACAGCCTTGGGAAGCAGGAGTAAGGGGAGTGTTTGGGGAAACAGGTGTGCAGAGAGGCGGTTTGAGAAAGTGCTGTTGGGTTCTGGGGTGAAGGCAGGCAGAATCCTGAGTAGAGATGGCAGATTCCTGTCAACCGGGGGGATCCATAATTGTCTGGAACCTTGAACCAGGTCACCTCCTGACTGCTAATAGTATTTAATACATTATTTTTGTACATTCTCAAGTCTGGTAAGATCATTTATTTTTTATTGAATTCAATTAACACCCATTTGTCAATGATCCCCTACTCTTTCCATGACACTGATATCAGAATGCCATCAATTATGAGACTTTAAGAAGTTGTGTTTCCAACTAGAATAGATCAAGCTTACGAAGTGTAACCCGATATCTGAAATATGACTTAATATTGTGACAGATTGCCATCTGCGAGAGTGTGAAAGTCTTCTTTCTTTTTTTATTAATGTAAGGAATTCTGTTTCTAAAAATGTGGTATCTTAATCAGCCCCCCCCTTTCATAAATGCTCCATGCTAAAATTAGAAGAATGAAAGCATGTGCCTTTGCTCATAGTCTGTAGACTTGCTCAAGCGCCGTCCTGCAGAGATACAGGGCAGGTGCAAAGGTCACATGAGCATTCTTGGCAGATCCTAGAACACAAAGTGACAGCAGGCAGAGGGTCTCTTTTGGTCTTAATCACCTGTTTCCAAACGTAATAATTGTATGCATTAGTCATTCTGGTTGCATGTAAATCTTTAAATATAAGCCATGCCTGGTTGGGGCATGGTGACTAATAAGAGCATACAATGACACAGCCACAGCAATTTGATATCACACATCACAAGTCAGCAGGAATGGGAAAGGGCAGAGTTAGAGTAGCCATGAGGGAGAGGTAGGCTTACAGAAAGGTTCCAACATATTGGTTTAATTTCTGCTAGGGCTCTCTATCACTTCCTGTCCCATCTTTTCCTGAAGGCAAGACGCTTTGAGTGTGATGTCAGCAATCAAGGGGCATTTGTTAAAGAGCCTGAATTGACCCTTACAGATAGTATTTGAATATATAAAGCCCTTATCCCTAAGCGATTAACAAAAATAAATGAACGGTACAAAATCATTAACATGATGAATGAAAAAGTAGTGAAGAAAAAAAGAAGGTTTTTAGCCTGGTACAAAAAAACAGGTTTTTAGCCTGCACAGAAAACAGGTAAAGAGGTGGAAGAACAAATTAAAAAGGGAAGAAGGATCTGGTACTTAGGAGCAAGCCAGGAAAAAGGATTGGAATGGAGATGGGCACAGGGAGGCTAATGCACAGCATGGAGAAAGAAAGATTGAGAAGGGGAGTAAAACGATATTAGAGATGAGCGATAAGGCAGAGAGAGGCCTTGCAGATGCTTGAAAACTATGCATAGGATATTGAAAAGTAGACAAACTATAAATGAAAGCCAGTGGTGAGAGAGAAGATCTGAGGAGATAGAGGCGTGGGGAGGTAGCGAAAGAAGAGTACCAATGGAGAGATGATACATTGAACAGTGAGCAGAAAATTGGTAGAGATGATAACAAATAAAAGCCAAAATTAGGCTTGGGTGTTTGCAGCAGAAAAGGCCAAAAGATGTTGAATCTTGTGGATGTTGTATAAGCGAAAGTGACAGTTACGGGCTCTATATTGATATGATGAGAAAAGGTTAGAGTGCTAGAGTTCACCTAAATTCCAGGCAGAGTCAGAGAAAGGTTACAGATCAGGGGGCAAATGACGAATCAGAAGGAGGAAGGGTAGAGACAGATGAAGAGGAATGTGGGATGGCCAGCAGATATGAGGAAAGGTAAGTATGTAGATCGTCAGAGATATTTGAGAAGGAAAATTAGATTTGAGTGTTGTCAGCATACAGGTGAAAAGAAAACCCACATTTTGAGATAATCTCACAAAGAGAGGAAGTATAAAGAAAGAAAAGGAGGGCTCTACGGACAGATTCTTGGGGGGACAGTGAATTGCAGAGGAAGGGAAAGGGAATGGGAGCCTGAAAAGGTATGACTAGAGAGGTATGATGAAAACCCTAGAAGAACATAGTCGAAGAAGCTAGGTTGGAAAGAGAGGAAAGAAGTGTAGAGTCATCAACCATGTCAAAGGTGGCGGAAGAGTCAGAGAAACAAAGGAGGAAAGAGAGGAAAGAAGTGCAGAGTGATCAACCATGTCAAAGTTGGCTGACGAGTCAGAGAAACAAGGAAGGAAAAAGAGGAAGGAAGTGCAGAGTGATCAACCATGTCAAAGGTGGCTGAAGAGTCAGACAAACAAGGGAGGGAATAGAGGAAAGAAGTGAAGAGTCATCAACCATGTCAAAGGTGGCTGAAGAGTCAGAGAAACAAGGGAGGAAAGAGAGGAAAGAAGTGCAGAGTGATCAACCATGTCAAAGTTGGCTGACGAGTCAGAGAAACAAGGAAGGAAAGAGAGGAAGGAAGTGCAGAGTGATCAACCATGTCAAAGGTGCCTGAAGAGTCAGACAAACAAGGGAGGGAATAGAGGAAAGAAGTGCAGAGTCATCAACCATGTCAAAGGTGGCTGAAGAGTCAGAGAAACAAGGGAGGAAATAGAGGAAAGAAGTGTAGAGTCATCAACCATTTCAAAGGTGGCTGAAGTGTTAGAGAAACCAGGGAGGAAAGACAGGACAGAACTGTAGAGTGATCAAAGGTGGCTGAAGAGTCAGAAAAACAAGGGAGGAAAGAGAGGAAAAAGTGCAGCGTCATCAACCATGTTAAAGGTGGCTGAAGAGTCCAAGAAACATGGGAGGAAAGAGAGGAAAGAAGTGTAGAATGATAAACCATGTGAAAGGTGGCTGAAGAGTCAGATAAACAATGGTGGAAATAGAGGAAAGAAGTGTAGAGTCAACAACCATGTCAACAGGTGGCTTAAGAGTTAGAGAAACCAGGGAGGAAAGAGAGGAAAGAAGTGCAGTCATCAACCAAGTCAAAGGTGGCTGAAGAGTTAGAGAAACAAGGGAGGAAAGAGAGGAAAGAAGTGCAAAGTGATCAACCATGTGAAAGGTGGCTGAAGAGTTAGAGAAACCAGGGAGGGAATAGGGGAAAGAAGTGCAGAGTGATCAACCATGTCAAAGGTGGCTGAAGAGTTAGAGAACCCAGGGAGGAAAGAGAGGAAAGAAGTGCAAAGTGATCAACCATGTCAAAGGTGACTGAAGAGTCAGAGAAACAAGGGAGGGAAGAGAGGAAAGAAGTGTAAATTCCTCAAACATATCAAAGGTGGCTGAAGAGTCAGAGAAACAAGGGAGGAAAGAGAGGAAAGGAGTGCAGAGTGATCAACCATGTCAAAGGTGACTGAGGTGTCAGACAAATAAGGGAGGAAATAGAGGAAAGAAGTGTAGAGTTATCAACCATGTCAAAGGTGGCTGAAGAGTCAGAGAAACAAGGGAGGAAATGGAGGAAAAAAGGGTAGAGTCATCAACCATTTCAAAGGCGGCTGAAGTGTTAGAGAAACCAGGGAGGAAAGACAGGAAAGAACTGTAGAGTGATCAAAGGTGGCTGAAGAGTCAGAAAAACAAGGGAGGAAAGAGAGGAAAGAAGTGTGGAATGATCAACCATGTCAAAGGTGAATGAAGAGTCAGAGCAACAAGGTAGGAAAGGGAGGAAAGAAGTGTAGAGTCATCAACCATGTCAAAGGTGGCTTAAGAGTTAGAGATACCAGGGAGGAAAGAGAGGAAATAAGTGCAGTCATCAACCATGTCAAAGGTGGCTGAAGAGTTAGAGAAAAAAGGGAGGAAAGAGAGGAAAGAAGTGTAGAGTCATCAACCATTTCAAAGGTGGCTGAAGTGTTAGAGAAACCAGGGCGGAAAGACAGGAAAGAACTGTAGAGTGATCAAAGCGGCTGAAGAGTCAGAAAAACAAGGGAGGAAAGAAGTGCAGTCATCAACCATGTCAAAGGTGGCTGAAGAGCCCAAGAATCAAGGGAGGAAAGAGAGGAAAGAAGTGTAGAATGATCAACCATGTGAAAGGTGGCTGAAGAGTCAGAGAAACAATGGTGGAAATAGAGGAAAGAAGTGTAGAGTCATCAGCCAAGTTAAAAGGTGGCTTAAGAGTTATAGAAACCAGGTAGGAAAGAGAGGAAAGAAGTGCAGTCATCAACCATGTCAAAGGTGGCTGAAGAGTTAGAGAAACAAGGGAGGAAAGAGAGGAAAGAAGTGCAGAGTGATCAACTATGTGAAAGGTGGCTGAAGAGTCAGAGAAACCAGGGAGGGAATAGGGGAAAGAAGTGCAGAGTGATCAACCATGTCAAAGGTGGCTGAAGAGTTAGAGAAACAAGGGAGGAAAGAGAGGAAAGAAGTGCAGAGTGATCAACTATGTGAAAGGTGGCTGAAGAGTCAGAGAAACCAGGGAGGGAATAGGGGAAAGAAGTGCAGAGTGATCAACCATGTCAAAGGTGGCTGAAGAGTCATAGAAACAAGGAATGAAAGAGAGGAAGGAAGTGCAGAGTGATCAACCATGTCAAAGGTGACTGAAGAGTCAGAGACACAAGGGAGGGAGGAGAGGAAAGAAGTGTAAATTCCTCAAACATGTCAAAGGTGGCTGAAGAGTCAGAGAAACAAGGGAGGAAAGAGAGGAAGGGAGTGCAGAGTGATCAACCATGTCAAAGGTGGCTGAAGAGTCAGACAAACAAGGGAGGAAATAGAGGAAAGAAGTGTAGAGTCATCAACCATGTCAAAGGAGGCTGAAGAGTCAGAGAAACAAGGGAGGAAATGGAGGAAAGAAGTGGAGAGTCATCAACCATTTCAAAGGTGGCTGAAGAGTTAGAGAAACAAGGCAGGAAAGAGAGGAAAGAAGTGTGGAATGATCAACCATGTCAAAGGTGAATGAAGAGTCAGAGAAACAAGGTAGGAAAGAGAGGAACGAAGTGTAGAGTCATCAACCATGTGAAAGGTGGCTGAAGAGTCAGAGAAACAAGGGAGGAAAGAGAGCAAAGAAGTGCAGTCATCAACCATGTCAAAGGTGGCTGAAGAGTTAGAGAAACAAGGGAGGAAAGAGAGGAAAGAAGTGCAGAGTGATCAACCATGTGAAAGGTGGCTGAAGAGTCAGAGAAACAAGGAAGGAAAGAGAGGAAGGAAGTGCAGAGTGATCAACCATGTCAAAGGAGGCTGAAGAGTCAGACAAACAAGGGAGGGAATAGAGGAAAGAAGTGTAGAGTCATCAACCATGTCAAAGGTGGCTGAAGAGTCAGAGAAACAAGGGAGGAAATAGAGGAAAGAAGTGTAGAGTCATCAACAATTTCAAAGGTGGCTGAAGTGTTAGAGAAACCAGGGAGGAAAGACAGGAAAGAACTGTAGAGTGATCAAAGGTGGCTGAAGAGTCAGAAAAACAAGGGAGGAAAGAGAGGAAAAAGTGTAGCGTCATCAACCATGTTAAAGGTGGCTGAAGAGTCCAAGAAACAAGGGAGGAAAGAGAGGAAAGAAGTGTAGAATGATCAACCATGTGAAAGGTGGCTGAAGAGTCAGATAAACAATGGTGGAAATAGAGGAAAGAAGTGTAGAGTCATCAACCATGTCAACAGGTGGCTTAAGAGTTAGAGAAACCAGGGAGGAAAGAGAGGAAAGAAGTGCAGTCATCAACCAAGTCAAAGGTGGCTGAAGAGTTAGAGAAACAAGGGAGGAAAGAGAGGAAAGAAGTGCAAAGTGATCAACCATGTGAAAGGTGGCTGAAGAGTTAGAGAAACCAGGGAGGGAATAGGGGAAATAAGTGCAGAGTGATCAACCATGTCAAAGGTGGCTGAAGAGTTAGAGAACCCAGGGAGGAAAGAGAGGAAAGAAGTGCAAAGTGATCAACCATGTCAAAGGTGACTGAAGAGTCAGAGAAACAAGGGAGGGAAGAGAGGAAAGAAGTGTAAATTCCTCAAACATATCAAAGGTGGCTGAAGAGTCAGAGAAACAATGGTGGGAATAGAGGAAAGAAGTGTAGAGTCATCAACCAAGTTAAAAGGTGTCTTAAGAGTTATAGAAACCAGGTAGGAAAGAGAGGAAAGAAGTGCAGTCATCAACCATGTCAAAGGTGGCTGAAGAGTCAGACAAACAAGGGAGGGAATAGAGGAAAGAAGTGTAGAGTCATCAACCATGTCAAAGGTGGCTGAAGAGTCAGAGAAACAAGGGAGGAAATAGAGGAAAGAAGTGTAGAGTCATCAACCATTTCAAAGGTGGCTGAAGTGTTAGAGAAACCAGGGAGGAAAGACAGGAAAGAACTGTAGAGTGATCAAAGGTGGCTGAAGAGTCAGAAAAACAAGGGAGGAAAGAGAGGAAAAAGTGTAGCGTCATCAACCATGTTAAAGGTGGCTGAAGAGTCCAAGAAACAAGGGAGGACAGAGAGGAAAGAAGTGTAGAATGATCAACCATGTGAAAGGTGGCTGAAGAGTCAGATAAACAATGGTGGAAATAGAGGAAAGAAGTGTAGAGTCATCAACCATGTCAACAGGTGGCTTAAGAGTTAGAGAAACCAGGGAGGAAAGAGAGGAAAGAAGTGCAGTCATCAACCAAGTCAAAGGTGGCTGAAGAGTTAGAGAAACAAGGGAGGAAAGAGAGGAAAGAAGTGCAAAGTGATCAACCACGTGAAAGGTGGCTGAAGAGTTAGAGAAACCAGGGAGGGAATAGGGGAAAGAAGTGCAGAGTGATCAACCATGTCAAAGGTGGCTGAAGAGTTAGAGAACCCAGGGAGGAAAGAGAGGAAAGAAGTGCAAAGTGATCAACCATGTCAAAGGTGACTGAAGAGTCAGAGAAACAAGGGAGGGAAGAGAGGAAAGAAGTGTAAATTCCTCAAACATATCAAAGGTGGCTGAAGAGTCAGAGAAACAATAGTGGCAATAGAGGAAGGAAGTGTAGAGTCATCAACCAAGTTAAAAGGTGGCCTAAGAGTTAAAGAAACCAGGTAGGAAAGAGAGGAAAGAAGTGCAGTCATCAACCATGTCAAAGGTGGCTGAAGAGTTAGAGAAACAAGGGAGGAAAGAGAGGAAAGAAGTGCAGAGTGATCAACTATGTGAAAGGTGGCTGAAGAGTCAGAGAAACCAGGGAGGGAATAGGGGAAAGAAGTGCAGAGTGATCAACCATGTCAAAGGTGGCTGAAGAGTCATAGAAACAAGGAAGGAAAGAGAGGAAGGAAGTGCAGAGTGATCCACCATGTCAAAGGTGACTGAAGAGTCAGGGAAACAAGGGAGGGAAGAGAGGAAAGAAGTGTAAATTCCTCAAACATATCAAAGGTGGCTGAAGAGTCAGAGAAACAATGGTGGAAATAGAGGAAAGAAGTGTAGAGTCATCAACCAAGTTAAAAGGTGGCTTAAGAGTTATAAAAACCAGGTAGGAAAGAGAGGAAAGAAGTGCAGTCATCAACCATGTCAAAGGTGGCTGAAGAGTTAGAGAAACAAGGGAGGAAAGAGAGGAAAGAAGTGCAGAGTGATCAACTTTGTGAAAGGTGGCTGAAGAGTCAGAGAAACCAGGGAGGGAATAGGGGAAAGAAGTGCAGAGTGATCAACCATGTCAAAGGTGGCTGAAGAGTCATAGAAACAAGGAAGGAAAGAGAGGAAGGAAGTGCAGAGTGATCAACCATGTCAAAGGTGACTGAAGAGTCAGAGAAACAAGGGAGGGAAGAGAGGAAAGAAGTGTAAATTCCTCAAACATGTCAAAGGTGGCTGAAGAGTCAGAGAAACAAGGGAGGAAAGAGAGGAAGGGAGTGCAGAGTGATCAACCATGTCAAAGGTGGCTGAAGAGTCAGACAAACAAGGGAGGAAATAGAGGAAAGAAGTGTAGAGTCATCAACCATGTCAAAGGAGGCTGAAGAGTCAGAGAAACAAGGGAGGAAATGGAGGAAAGAAGTGGAGAGTCAGCAACCATTTCAAAGGTGGCTGAAGAGTTAGAGAAACAAGGGAGGAAAGAGAGGAAAGAAGTGTGGAATGATAAACCATGTCAAAGGTGAATGAAGAGTCAGAGAAACAAGGTAGGAAAGAGAGGAACGAAGTGTAGAGTCATCAACCATGTGAAAGGTGGCTGAAGAGTCAGAGAAACAAGGGAGGAAAGAGAGCAAAGAAGTGCAGTCATCAACCATGTCAAAGGTGGCTGAAGAGTTAGAGAAACAAGGGAGGAAAGAGAGGAAAGAAGTGCAGAGTGATCAACCATGTGAAAGGTGGCTGAAGAGTCAGAGAAACAAGGAAGGAAAGAGAGGAAGGAAGTGCAGAGTGATCAACCATGTCAAAGGTGGCTGAAGAGTCAGACAAACAAGGGAGGGAATAGAGGAAAGAAGTGTAGAGTCATCAACCATGTCAAAGGTGGCTGAAGAGTCAGAGAAACAAGGGAGGAAATAGAGGAAAGAAGTGTAGAGTCATCAACCATTTCAAAGGTGGCTGAAGTGTTAGAGAAACCAGGGAGGAAAGACAGGAAAGAACTGTAGAGTGATCAAAGGTGGCTGAAGAGTCAGAAAAACAAGGGAGGAAAGAGAGGAAAAAGTGTAGCGTCATTAACCATGTTAAAGGTGGCTGAAGAGTCCAAGAAACAAGGGAGGAAAGAGAGGAAAGAAGTGTAGAATGATCAACCATGTGAAAGGAAGCTGAAGAGTCAGATAAACAATGGTGGAAATAGAGGAAAGAAGTGTAGAGTCATCAACCATGTCAACAGGTGGCTTAAGAGTTAGAGAAACCAGGAGGAAAGAGAGGAAAGAAGTGCAGTCATCAACCAAGTCAAAGGTGGCTGAAGAGTTAGAGAAACAAGGGAGGAAAGAGAGGAAAGAAGTGCAAAGTGATCAACCATGTGAAAGGTGGCTGAAGAGTTAGAGAAACCAGGGAGGGAATAGGGGAAAGAAGTGCAGAGTGATCAACCATGTCAAAGGTGGCTGAAGAGTTAGAGAACCCAGGGAGGAAAGAGAGGAAAGAAGTGCAAAGTGATCAACCATGTCAAAGGTGACTGAAGAGTCAGAAAAACAAGGGAGGGAAGAGAGGAAAGAAGTGTAAATTCCTCAAACATATCAAAGGTGGCTGAAGAGTCAGAGAAACAAGGGAGGAAAGAGAGGAAAGGAGTGCAGAGTGATCAACCATGTCAAAGGTGACTGAGGTGTCAGACAAATAAGGGAGGAAATAGAGGAAAGAAGTGTAGAGTTATCAACCATGTCAAAGGTGGCTGAAGAGTCAGAGAAACAAGGGAGGAAATGGAGGAAAAAAGGGTAGAGTCATCAACCATTTCAAAGGCGGCTGAAGTGTTAGAGAAACCAGGGAGGAAAGACAGGAAAGAACTGTAGAGTGATCAAAGGTGGCTGAAGAGTCAGAAAAACAAGGGAGGAAAGAGAGGAAAGAAGTGTGGAATGATCAACCATGTCAAAGGTGGCTTAAGAGTTAGAGATACCAGGGAGGAAAGAGAGGAAATAAGTGCAGTCATCAACCATGTCAAAGGTGGCTGAAGAGTTAGAGAAAAAAGGGAGGAAAGAGAGGAAAGAAGTGTAGAGTCATCAACCATTTCAAAGGTGGCTGAAGTGTTAGAGAAACCAGGGCGGAAAGACAGGAAAGAACTGTAGAGTGATCAAAGGTGGCTGAAGAGTCAGAAAAACAAGGGAGGAAAGAGAGGAAAGAAGTGCAGTCATCAACCATGTCAAAGGTGGCTGAAGAGCCCAAGAATCAAGGGAGGAAAGAGAGGAAAGAAGTGTAGAATGATCAACAATGTCAAAGGTGAATGAAGAGTCGAGAGAAACAAGGTAGGAACGAGGGGAAAGAAGTGTAGAGTCATCAACCATGTGAAAGGTGGCTGAAGAGTCAGAGAAACAATGGTGGAAATAGAGGAAAGAAGTGTAGAGTCATCAGCCAAGTTAAAAGGTGGCTTAAGAGTTATAGAAACCAGGTAGGAAAGAGAGGAAAGAAGTGCAGTCATCAACCATGTCAAAGGTGGCTGAAGAGTTAGAGAAACAAGGGAGGAAAGAGAGGAAAGAAGTGCAGAGTGATCAACTATGTGAAAGGTGGCTGAAGAGTCAGAGAAACCAGGGAGGGAATAGGGGAAAGAAGTGCAGAGTGATCAACCATGTCAAAGGTGGCTGAAGAGTCATAGAAACAAGGAAGGAAAGAGAGGAAGGAAGTGCAGAGTGATCCACCATGTCAAAGGTGACTGAAGAGTCAGGGAAACAAGGGAGGGAAGAGAGGAAAGAAGTGTAAATTCCTCAAACATATCAAAGGTGGCTGAAGAGTCAGAGAAACAATGGTGGAAATAGAGGAAAGAAGTGTAGAGTCATCAACCAAGTTAAAAGGTGGCTTAAGAGTTATAAAAACCAGGTAGGAAAGAGAGGAAAGAAGTGCAGTCATCAACCATGTCAAAGGTGGCTGAAGAGTTAGAGAAACAAGGGAGGAAAGAGAGGAAAGAAGTGCAGAGTGATCAACTTTGTGAAAGGTGGCTGAAGAGTCAGAGAAAGCAGGGAGGGAATAGGGGAAAGAAGTGCAGAGTGATCAACCATGTCAAAGGTGGCTGAAGAGTCATAGAAACAAGGAAGGAAAGAGAGGAAGGAAGTGCAGAGTGATCAACCATGTCAAAGGTGACTGAAGAGTCAGAGAAACAAGGGAGGGAAGAGAGGAAAGAAGTGTAAATTCCTCAAACATGTCAAAGGTGGCTGAAGAGTCAGAGAAACAAGGGAGGAAAGAGAGGAAGGGAGTGCAGAGTGATCAACCATGTCAAAGGTGGCTGAAGAGTCAGACAAACAAGGGAGGAAATAGAGGAAAGAAGTGTAGAGTCATCAACCATGTCAAAGGAGGCTTAAGAGTCAGAGAAACAAGGGAGGAAATGGAGGAAAGAAGTGGAGAGTCATCAACCATTTCAAAGGTGGCTGAAGAGTTAGAGAAACAAGGGAGGAAAGAGAGGAAAGAAGTGTGGAATGATAAACCATGTCAAAGGTGAATGAAGAGTCAGAGAAACAAGGTAGGAAAGAGAGGAACGAAGTGTAGAGTCATCAATCATGTGAAAGGTGGCTGAAGAGTCAGAGAAACAAGGGAGGAAAGAGAGCAAAGAAGTGCAGTCATCAACCATGTCAAAGGTGGCTGAAGAGTTAGAGAAACAAGGGAGGAAAGAGAGGAAAGAAGTGCAGAGTGATCAACCATGTGAAAGGTGGCTGAAGAGTCAGAGAAACAAGGAAGGAAAGAGAGGAAGGAAGTGCAGAGTGATCAACCATGTCAAAGGTGGCTGAAGAGTCAGACAAACAAGGGAGGGAATAGAGGAAAGAAGTGTAGAGTCATCAACCATGTCAAAGGTGGCTGAAGAGTCAGAGAAACAAGGGAGGAAATAGAGGAAAGAAGTGTAGAGTCATCAACCATTTCAAAGGTGGCTGAAGTGTTAGAGAAACCAGGGAGGAAAGACAGGAAAGAACTGTAGAGTGATCAAAGGTGGATGAAGAGTCAGAAAAACAAGGGAGGAAAGAGAGGAAAAAGTGTAGCGTCATCAACCATGTTAAAGGTGGCTGAAGAGTCCAAGAAACAAGGGAGGAAAGAGAGGAAAGAAGTGTAGAATGATCAACCATGTGAAAGGAAGCTGAAGAGTCAGATAAACAATGGTGGAAATAGAGGAAAGAAGTGTAGAGTCATCAACCATGTCAACAGGTGGCTTAAGAGTTAGAGAAACCAGGAGGAAAGAGAGGAAAGAAGTGCAGTCATCAACCAAGTCAAAGGTGGCTGAAGAGTTAGAGAAACAAGGGAGGAAAGAGAGGAAAGAAGTGCAAAGTGATCAACCATGTGAAAGGTGGCTGAAGAGTTAGAGAAACCAGGGAGGGAATAGGGGAAAGAAGTGCAGAGTGATCAACCATGTCAAAGGTGGCTGAAGAGTTAGAGAACCCAGGGAGGAAAGAGAGGAAAGAAGTGCAAAGTGATCAACCATGTCAAAGGTGACTGAAGAGTCAGAAAAACAAGGGAGGGAAGAGAGGAAAGAAGTGTAAATTCCTCAAACATATCAAAGGTGGCTGAAGAGTCAGAGAAACAAGGGAGGAAAGAGAGGAAAGGAGTGCAGAGTGATCAACCATGTCAAAGGTGGCTGAAGTGTCAGACAAATAAGGGAGGAAATAGAGGAAAAAAGTGTAGAGTTATCAACCATGTCAAAGGTGGCTGAAGAGCCAGAGAAACAAGGGAGGAAATGGAGGAAAGAAGTGTAGAGTCATCAACCATTTCAAAGGCGGCTGAAGTGTTAGAGAAACCAGGGAGGAAAGACAGGAAAGAACTGTAGAGTGATCAAAGGTGGCTGAAGAGTCAGAAAAACAAGGGAGGAAAGAGAGGAAAGAAGTGTGGAATGATCAACCATGTCAAAGGTGAATGAAAAGTCAGAGAAACAAGGTAGGAAAGAGAGGAAAGAAGTGTAGAGTCATCAACCATTTCAAAGGTGGCTGAAGTGTTAGAGAAACCAGGGCGGAAAGACAGGAAAGAACTGTAGAGTGATCAAAGCGGCTGAAGAGTCAGAAAAACAAGGGAGGAAAGAGAGGAAAGAAGTGCAGTCATCAACCATGTCAAAGGTGGCTGAAGAGCCCAAGAATCAAGGGAGGAAAGAGAGGAAAGAAGTGTAGAATGATCAACAATGTCAAAGGTGAATGAAGAGTCGAGAGAAACAAGGTAGGAACGAGGGGAAAGAAGTGTAGAGTCATCAACCATGTGAAAGGTGGCTGAAGAGTCAGAGAAAGAATGGTGGAAATAGACGAAAGACGTGTAGAGTCATCAACCAAGTTAAAAGGTGGCTTAAGCGTTATAGAAACCAGGGAGGAAAGAGAGGAAAGAAGTGCAGTCATCAACCATGTCAAAGGTGGCTGAAGAGTTAGAGAAACAAGGGAGGAAAGAGAGGAAAGAAGTGCAGAGTGATCAACTATGTGAAAGGTGGCTGAAGAGTCAGAGAAACCAGGGAGGGAATAGGGGATAGAAGTGCAGAGTGATCAACCATGTCAAAGGTGGCTGAAGAGTCAGAGAAACAAGGAAGGAAAGAGAGGAAGGAAGTGCAGAGTGATCAACCATGTCAAAGGTGACTGAAGAGTCAGAAAAACAAGGGAGGGAAGAGAGGAAAGAAGTGTAAATTCCTCAAACATGTCAAAGGTGGCTGAAGAGTAAGAGAAACAAGGGAGGAAAGAGAGGAAGGGAGTGCAGAGTGATCAACCATGTCAAAGGTGGCTGAAGAGTCAGACAAACAAGGGAGGAAATAGAGGAAAGAAGTGTAGAGTCATCAACCATGTCAAAGGAGGCTGAAGAGTCAGAGAAACAAGGGAGGAAATGAAGGAAAGAAGTGGAGAGTCATCAACCATTTCAAAGGTGGCTGAAGTGTTAGAGAAACCAGGGAGAAAAGACAGGAAAGAACTGTAAAGTGATCAAAGGTGGCTGAAGAGTTAGAGAAACAAGGGAGGAAAGAGAGGAAAAAAGTGTGGAATGATCAACCATGTCAAAGGTGAATGAAGAGTCAGAGAAACAAGGTAGGAAAGAGAGGAACGAAGTGTAGAGTCATCAACCATGTGAAAGGTGGCTGAAGAGTCAGAGAAACAAGGGAGGAAAGAGAACAAAGAAGTGCAGTCATCAACCATGTCAAAGGTGGCTGAAGAGTTAGAGAAACAAGGGAGGAAAGAGAGGAAAGAAGTGCAGAGTGATCAACCATGTGAAAGGTGGCTGAAGAGTCAGAGAAACAAGGGAGGAAAGACAGGAAAGAAGTGTAGAATGATCAACCATGTCAAAGGTGAATGAAGAGTCAGAGAAACAAGGTAGGAAAGAGTGGAAAGAAGTGCAGAGTGATCAACTATGTCAAAGTTGGTTGAAGAGTTAGGGAAACCAGGGACGAAAGAGATGAAAAGTGCAGAGTGATCAACCATGTCAAAGGTGGCTGAAGAGTCAGAGAAACCAGGGAGGGAATAGGGGAAAGAAGTGCAGAGTGATCAACCATGTCAAAGGTGGCTGAAGAGTCATAGAAACAAGGAAGGAAAGAGAGGAAGGAAGTGCAGAGTGATCAACCATGTCAAAGGTGACTGAAGAGTCAGAGAAACAAGGGAGGGAAGAGAGGAAAGAAGTGTAAATTCCTCAAACATGTCAAAGGTGGCTGAAGAGTCAGAGAAACAAGGGAGGAAAGAGAGGAAGGGAGTGCTGAGTGATCAACCATGTCAAAGGTGGCTGAAGAGTCAGACAAACAAGGGAGGAAATAGAGGAAAGAAGTGTAGAGTCATCAACCATGTCAAAGGAGGCTGAAGAGTCAGAGAAACAAGGGAGGAAATGGAGGAAAGAAGTGGAGAGTCATCAACCATTTCAAAGGTGGCTGAAGAGTTAGAGAAACAAGGGAGGAAAGAGAGGAAAGAAGTGTGGAATGATAAACCATGTCAAAGGTGAATGAAGAGTCAGAGAAACAAGGTAGGAAAGAGAGGAACGAAGTGTAGAGTCATCAACCATGTGAAAGGTGGCTGAAGAGTCAGAGAAACAAGGGAGGAAAGAGAGCAAAGAAGTGCAGTCATCAACCATGTCAAAGGTGGCTGAAGAGTTAGAGAAACAAGGGAGGAAAGAGAGGAAAGAAGTGCAGAGTGATCAACCATGTGAAAGGTGGCTGAAGAGTCAGAGAAACAAGGAAGGAAAGAGAGGAAGGAAGTGCAGAGTGATCAATCATGTCAAAGGTGGCTGAAGAGTCAGACAAACAAGGGAGGGAATAGAGGAAAGAAGTGTAGAGTCATCAACCATGTCAAAGGTGGCTGAAGAGTCAGAGAAACAAGGGAGGAAATAGAGGAAAGAAGTGTAGAGTCATCAACCATTTCAAAGGTGGCTGAAGTGTTAGAGAAACCAGGGAGGAAAGACAGGAAAGACCTGTAGAGTGATCAAAGGTGGCTGAAGAGTCAGAAAAACAAGGGAGGAAAGAGAGGAAAAAGTGTAGCGTCATGAACCATGTTAAAGGTGGCTGAAGAGTCCAAGAAACAAGGGAGGAAAGAGAGGAAAGAAGTGTAGAATGATCAACCATGTGAAAGGAAGCTGAAGAGTCAGATAAACAATGGTGGAAATAGAGGAAAGAAGTGTAGAGTCATCAACCATGTCAACAGGTGGCTTAAGAGTTAGAGAAACCAGGAGGAAAGAGAGGAAAGAAGTGCAGTCATCAACCAAGTCAAAGGTGGCTGAAGAGTTAGAGAAACAAGGGAGGAAAGAGAGGAAAGAAGTGCAAAGTGATCAACCATGTGAAAGGTGGCTGAAGAGTTAGAGAAACCAGGGAGGGAATAGGGGAAAGAAGTGCAGAGTGATCAACCATGTCAAAGGTGGCTGAAGAGTTAGAGAACCCAGGGAGGAAAGAGAGGAAAGAAGTGCAAAGTGATCAACCATGTCAAAGGTGACTGAAGAGTCAGAAAAACAAGGGAGGGAAGAGAGGAAAGAAGTGTAAATTCCTCAAACATATCAACGGTGGTTTAAGAGTCAGAGAAACAAGGGAGGAAAGAGAGGAAAGGAGTGCAGAGTGATCAACCATGTCAAAGGTGGCTGAAGTGTCAGACAAATAAGGGAGGAAATAGAGGAAAAAAGTGGAGAGTTATCAACCATGTCAATGGTGGCTGAAGAGCCAGAGAAACAAGGGAGGAAATGGAGGAAAGAAGTGTAGAGTCATCAACCATTTCAAAGGCGGCTGAAGTGTTAGAGAAACCAGGGAGGAAAGACAGGAAAGAACTGTAGAGTGATCAAAGGTGGCTGAAGAGTCAGAAAAACAAGGGAGGAAAGAGAGGAAAGAAGTGTGGAATGATCAACCATGTCAAAGGTGAATGAAAAGTCAGAGAAACAAGGTAGGAAAGAGAGGAAAGAAGTGTAGAGTCATCAACCATTTCAAAGGTGGCTGAAGTGTTAGAGAAACCAGGGCGGAAAGACAGGAAAGAACTGTAGAGTGATCAAAGCGGCTGAAGAGTCAGAAAAACAAGGGAGGAAAGAGAGGAAAGAAGTGCAGTCATCAACCATGTCAAAGGTGGCTGAAGAGCCCAAGAATCAAGGGAGGAAAGAGAGGAAAGAAGTGTAGAATGATCAACAATGTCAAAGGTGAATGAAGAGTCGAGAGAAACAAGGTAGGAACGAGGGGAAAGAAGTGTAGAGTCATCAACCATGTGAAAGGTGGCTGAAGAGTCAGAGAAAGAATGGTGGAAATAGACGAAAGACGTGTAGAGTCATCAACCAAGTTAAAAGGTGGCTTAAGAGTTATAGAAACCAGGGAGGAAAGAGAGGAAAGAAGTGCAGTCATCAACCATGTCAAAGGTGGCTGAAGAGTTAGAGAAACAAGGGAGGAAAGAGAGGAAAGAAGTGCAGAGTGATCAACTATGTGAAAGGTGGCTGAAGAGTCAGAGAAACCAGGGAGGGAATAGGGGATAGAAGTGCAGAGTGATCAACCATGTCAAAGGTGGCTGAAGAGTCAGAGAAACAAGGAAGGAAAGAGAGGAAGGAAGTGCAGAGTGATCAACCATGTCAAAGGTGACTGAAGAGTCAGAAAAACAAGGGAGGGAAGAGATGAAAGAAGTGTAAATTCCTCAAACATGTCAAAGGTGGCTGAAGAGTAAGAGAAACAAGGGAGGAAAGAGAGGAAGGGAGTGCAGAGTGATCAACCATGTCAAAGGTGGCTGAAGAGTCAGACAAACAAGGGAGGAAATAGAGGAAAGAAGTGTAGAGTCATCAACCATGTCAAAGGAGGCTAAAGAGTCAGAGAAACAAGGGAGGAAATGAAGGAAAGAAGTGGAGAGTCATCAACCATTTCAAAGATGGCTGAAGTGTTAGAGAAACCAGGGAGAAAAGACAGGAAAGAACTGTAAAGTGATCAAAGGTGGCTGAAGAGTTAGAGAAACAAGGGAGGAAAGAGAGGAAAAAAGTGTAGAGTCATCAACCATGTGAAAGGTGGCTGAAGAGTCAGAGAAACAAGGGAGGAAAGAGAACAAAGAAGTGCAGTCATCAACCATGTCAAAGGTGGCTGAAGAGTTAGAGAAACAAGGGAGGAAAGAGAGGAAAGAAGTGCAGAGTGATCAACCATGTGAAAGGTGGCTGAAGAGTCAGAGAAACAAGGGAGGACATAGAGGAAAGAAGTGTAGAGTCATCAACCATTTCAAAGATGTCTGAAGTGTTAGAGAAAACAGGGAGGAAAGACAGGAAAGAACTGTAGGGTGATCAAAGTGGCTGAAGAGTCAGAAAAACCAGGGAGGAAACAGAGGAAAGAAGTGCAGTCTTCAACCATGTCAAAGGTGGTTGGAGAGTCCAAGAAACAAGAGAGGAAAGACAGGAAAGAAGTGTAGAATGATCAACCATGTCAAAGGTGAATGAAGAGTCAGAGAAACAAGGTAGGAAAGAGTGGAAAGAAGTGCAGAGTGATCAACTATGTCAAAGTTGGTTGAAGAGTTAGGGAAACCAGGGAGGAAAGAGATGAAAAAGTGCAGAGTGATCAACCATGTCAAAGGTGGCTGAAGAGTCAGAGAAACCAGGGAGAAAAGAAGGAAAGAACTGTAGAGTGATCAAAGTGGCTGAAGAGTCAGAAAAACAAGGGAGGAAAGAGAGGAAAGAAGTGCAGAGTGATCAACTATGTGAAAGGTGGCTGAAGAGTCCGAGAAACAAGGAAGGAAAGAGAGGAAGGAAGTGCAGAGTGATCAACCATGTCAAAGGTGACTGAAGAGTCAGAGAAACAAGGGAGGGAAGAGGGGAAAGAAGTGTAAATTCCTCAAACATGTCAAAGGTCGCTGAAGAGTCAGAGAAACAAGGGAGGAAAGAGAGGAAGGGAGTGCAGAGTGATCAACCATGTCAAAGGTGGCTGAAGAGTCAGACAAACAAGGGAGGAAAGAGAGGAAAGAACTGTAGAGTGATCAACCATGTCAAAGGTGTCTGAAGAGTCCGAGAAATAAGGGAGGAAAGAGAGGAAAGATGTGTAGAGTGATAAGCCATGTCAAAAGTGGCTGAATAGTCAGTGAAACCAGGGAGGAAATAGGGGAAAGAAGTGCAGAGTGATCAACCATGTCAAAGGTGACTGAAGAGTCAGAGGAACAAGGGAGGGAAGATGGGAAAGAAGTGTAAATTCCTCAAACATGTCAAAGGTGGCTGAAGAGTTAGAGAAACCAGGGAGGAAAGAGAGGAAAGAAGTGCAGTCATCAACAATGTCAAAGGTGGCTGAAGAGTTAGAGAAACAAGGGAAGAAAGAGAGGAAAGAACTGTAGAGTGATCAACCATGTCAAAGGTGACTGGAGAGTCCGAGAAATAAGGGAGGAAAGAGAGGAAAGATGTGTAGAGTGATAAGCCATGTCAAAAGTGGCTGAATAGTCAGTGAAACCAGGGAGGAAATAGGGGAAAGAAGTGCAGAGTGATCAACCATGTCAAAGGTGGCTGAAGAGTCACAGAAACCAGGGAGGAAAGAGAGGAAAGAACTGTAGGGTGATCAACCATGTCAAAAGGTGGCTGAAGTGTATGAGAAATAAGGGAGGGAAGAGAGGAAAGATGTGTAGAGTGATCAACCATGTCAAAGGCGACTGAATAGTCAGTGAAACCAGGGAGGATATGGGGGAAAGAAGTGCAGAGTGATCAACCATGTCAAAGGTGGCTGAAGAGTCATAGAAACCAGAGAGGAAAGAGAGAAAAGAAGTGCAGAGTGATCAAAAGTGGCTGAAGAGTCAGAGAAACCAGGGAGGAAATAAAGGAATGAAGTGCAGAGTGATGAACCATGTCAAAGGTGGCTGAAGAAGACGAGAAACAAGGGAGGGATGAGAGGAAAGGAGTGCAGAATGATCAACCATGTCAAAGGTGGCTGAAGAGTCAGACAAACAAGAGAGGAAATAGAGGAAAGAAGTGTAGAGTCATCAACCATGTCAAATGTGGGTGAAGAGTCAGAGAAACAATGGAGGAAATAGAGGAAAGAAGTGTAGAGTCATCAACCATTTCAAATGTGGCTGAAGTGTTAGAGAAACCAGGGAGGAAAGACAGAAAAGAACTGTAGAGTGATCAAAGTGGCTGAAGAGTCAGCAAAACAAGGGAGGAAAGAGAGGAAATAAGTGTGGCATGAGCAACCATGTCAAAGGTGAATGAAGAGTCAGAGAAACAAGGTAGGAAAGAGAGGAAAGATGTGTAGAGTGATCAACCATGTCAAAGGTGGCTGAATAGTCAGTGAAACCAGGGAGGAAATAGGGGAACGAAGTGCAGAATGATCAACCATGTCAAAGGTGGCTGAAGAGTCACAGAAACCAGGGAGGAAAGAGAGAAAAGAAGTGCAGAGTGATCAACCATGTCAAAGGTGGCTGAAGAGTCAGAGAAACCAGGGAGGAAAGAAAGGAATGAAGTGCAGATTGATGAACCATGTCAAAGGAGGCTGAAGAAGACGAGAAACAAGGGAGGAATGAGAGGAAAGGAGTGCAGAGTGATCAACCATGTCAAAGGTGGCTGAAGAGTCAGACAGACAAGGGAGGAAATAGAGGAAAGAAGTGTAGAGTCATCAACCATGTCAAATGTGGCTGAAGAGTCAGAGAAACAAGGGAGGAAATAGAGGAAAGAAGTGTAGAGTCATCAACCATTTCAAATGTGGCTGAAGTGTTAGAGAAACCAGGGAGGAAAGTCAGTAAAGAAATGTAGAGTGATCAAAGTGGCTGAAGAGTCAGAAAAACAGGGGGCGGAAAGAGAGGAAAGAAGTACAGTCATCAACCATGTCAAAGGTGGTTGAAGAGTCCAAAAAACAAGGGAGGAAAGAGAGGAAAGAAGTGTAGAATGATCAACCATGTCAAAGGTGAATGAGGAGTCAGAGAAACAAGGTAGGAAAGAGAGGAAAGAAGTGTAGAGTCATCAACCATGTGAAAGGTGGCTGAAGAGTCAGAGAAACAATGGTGGAAATAGAGGAAAGAAGTGTAGAGTCATCAATCATGTCAAAGGTGGCTTAAGATTTAGAGAAACCAGGGAGGAAAGAGAGGAAAGAAGTGCAGTCATCAACCATGTCAAAGGTGGCTGAAGAGTTAGAGAAACAAGGGAGGAAAGAGAGGGAAGAACTGTAGAGTGATCAACCATGTCAAAGGCGGCTGAAGTGTCCGAGAAATAAGGGAAGAAAGAGAGGAAAGATGTGTAGCATGATCAACCATGTGAAAGGTGGCTGAATAGTCAGTGAAACCAGGGAGGAAATAGGGGAAAAAGTGCAGAGTGATCAACCATGTCAAAGGTGGCTGAAGAGTCAGAGAAACCAGGGAGGAAAGAAAGGAATGAAGTGCAGAGTGATGAACCATGTCAAAGGTGGCTGAAGAGTCAGACAAACAAGGAAGGAAATAGAGGAAAGAAGTGTCGAGTCATCAACCATGTCAAATGTGGCTGAAGAGTCAGAGAAACAAGGGAGGAAATAGAGGAAAGAAGTGTAGAGTCATCAACCATTTCAAATGTGGCTGAAGTGTTAGAGAAACCAGGGAGGAAAGACAGAAAAGAACTGTAGAGTGATCAAAGGTGGCTGAAGAGTCAGAAAAACAAGGGAGGAAAGAGAGGAAATAAGTGTGGAATGAGCAACCATGTCAAAGGTGAATGAAGAGTCAGAGAAACAAGGTAGGAAAGAGAGGAAAGAAGTGTTGAGTCATCAACCAAGTGAAAGGTGGCTGAAGAGTTAGAGAAACAAGGGTGGAAATAGGGAAAGAAGTGTAGAGTCATCAAACATGTCAAAGGAGGCTTAAGAGTTAGAGAAACCAGGCAGGAAAGAGAGGGAATAATTACCGTCATCAAGCATGTGAAAGGTGTCTGAAGAGTTAGAGAAACAAGGGAGGAAAGAGAGGAAAGACGTTTAGAATGATCAACCATGTTAAAGGTGAATGAAGAGTCAGTGAAACAAGGTAGGAAAGAGAGGAAAGCAGTATTGAGTCATCAACCATGTGAAAGGTGGCTGAAGAGTTAGAGAAACAAGTTAGGAAAGAGAGGAAAGAACTGTAGAGTGATCAACCATGTCAAAGGCGGCTGAAGAGTACGAGAAACCAGGGAGGAAAGAGAGGAAAGAACTTTAGGGTGATCAACCATGTCAAAGGTGGCTGAAGAGTAGAAGAAATAAGGGAGGGGAGAGAGGAAAGATGTGTAGAGTGATCAACCATGTCAAAGGTGGCTGAAGAGTCAGACAAACAAGGGAGGAAATAGAGGAAAGAAGTGTAGAGTGATCAACCTTGTCAAAGGTGGCTGAAGAGTCACAGAAACCAGGGAGGAAAGAGAGAAAAGAAGTGCAGAGTGATCAACCATGTCAAAGGTGGCTGAAGAGTCAGAGAAACCAGGGAGGAAAGAGAGGAAAGAACTTTAGGGTGATCAATCATGTCAAAGGTGGCTGAAGAGTAGAAGAAATAAGGGAGGGAAGAGAGGAAAGATGTGTAGAGTGATCAACCATGTCAAAGGTGGCTGAAGAGTCAGACAAACAAGGGAGGAAATAGAGGAAAGAAGTGTAGAGTGATCAACCTTGTCAAAGGTGGCTGAAGAGTCACAGAAACCAGGGAGGAAAGAGAGAAAAGAAGTGCAAAGTGATCAACCATGTCAAAGGTGGCTGAAGAGTCAGAGAAACCAGGGAGGAAAGAGAGGAAAGAACTTTAGGGTGATCAACCATGTCAAAGGTGGCTGAAGAGTAGAAGAAATAAGGGAGGGAAGAGAGGAAAGATGTGTAGAGTGATCAACCATGTCAAAGGTGGCTGAAGAGTCAGACAAACAAGGGAGGAAATAGAGGAAAGAAGTGTAGAGTCATCAACCATGTCAAATGTGGCTGAAGAGTCAGAGAAACCAGGGAGGAAAGACAGGAAAGAACTGTAGAGTGATCAAAGGTGGCTGAAGAGTCAGAAAAACAAGGGAGGAAAGAGAGGAAATAAGTGTGGAATGATCGACCATGTCAAAGGTGAATGAAGAGTCAGAGAAACAAGGTAGGAAAGAGAGGAAAGAAGTGTTGAGTCATCAACCATGTGAAAGGTGGCTGAAGAGTTAGAGAAACAAGGGTGGAAATAGGGGAAAGAAGTGTAGAGTCATCAACCATGTCAAAGGAGGCTTAAGAGTTAGAGAAACCAGGCAGGAAAGAGAGGAAAGAATTGCAGTCATCAACCATGTGAAAGGTGGCTGAATAGTCAGTGAAACCAGGGAGGAAATAGGGGAAAGAAGTGCAGAGTGATCAACCATGTCAAAGGTGGCTGAAGAGTCAGACAAACAAGGGAGGAAATAGAGGAAAGAAGTGTAGAGTCATCAACCATGTCAAAGGAGGCTGAAGAGTCAGAGAAACAAGGGAGGAAATGAAGGAAAGAAGTGGAGAGTCATCAACCATTTCAAAGATGGCTGAAGTGTTAGAGAAACCAGGGAGAAAAGACAGGAAAGAACTGTAAAGTGATCAAAGGTGGCTGAAGAGTTAGAGAAACAAGGGAGGAAAGAGAGGAAAAAAGTGTAGAGTCATCAACCATGTGAAAGGTGGCTGAAGAGTCAGAGAAACAAGGGAGGAAAGAGAACAAAGAAGTGCAGTCATCAACCATGTCAAAGGTGGCTGAAGAGTTAGAGAAACAAGGGAGGAAAGAGAGGAAAGAAGTGCAGAGTGATCAACCATGTGAAAGGTGGCTGAAGAGTCAGAGAAACAAGGGAGGACATAGAGGAAAGAAGTGTAGAGTCATCAACCATTTCAAAGATGTCTGAAGTGTTAGAGAAAACAGGGAGGAAAGACAGGAAAGAACTGTAGGGTGATCAAAGTGGCTGAAGAGTCAGAAAAACCAGGGAGGAAACAGAGGAAAGAAGTGCAGTCTTCAACCATGTCAAAGGTGGTTGGAGAGTCCAAGAAACAAGAGAGGAAAGACAGGAAAGAAGTGTAGAATGATCAACCATGTCAAAGGTGAATGAAGAGTCAGAGAAACAAGGTAGGAAAGAGTGGAAAGAAGTGCAGAGTGATCAACTATGTCAAAGTTGGTTGAAGAGTTAGGGAAACCAGGGAGGAAAGAGATGAAAAAGTGCAGAGTGATCAACCATGTCAAAGGTGGCTGAAGAGTCAGAGAAACCAGGGAGAAAAGACAGGAAAGAACTGTAGAGTGATCAAAGTGGCTGAAGAGTCAGAAAAACAAGGGAGGAAAGAGAGGAAAGAAGTGCAGAGTGATCAACTATGTGAAAGGTGGCTGAAGAGTCCGAGAAACAAGGAAGGAAAGAGAGGAAGGAAGTGCAGAGTGATCAACCATGTCAAAGGTGACTGAAGAGTCAGAGAAACAAGGGAGGGAAGAGGGGAAAGAAGTGTAAATTCCTCAAACATGTCAAAGGTCGCTGAAGAGTCAGAGAAACAAGGGAGGAAAGAGAGGAAGGGAGTGCAGAGTGATCAACCATGTCAAAGGTGGCTGAAGAGTCAGACAAACAAGGGAGGAAAGAGAGGAAAGAACTGTAGAGTGATCAACCATGTCAAAGGTGTCTGAAGAGTCCGAGAAATAAGGGAGGAAAGAGAGGAAAGATGTGTAGAGTGATAAGCCATGTCAAAAGTGGCTGAATAGTCAGTGAAACCAGGGAGGAAATAGGGGAAAGAAGTGCAGAGTGATCAACCATGTCAAAGGTGACTGAAGAGTCAGAGGAACAAGGGAGGGAAGATGGGAAAGAAGTGTAAATTCCTCAAACATGTCAAAGGTGGCTGAAGAGTTAGAGAAACCAGGGAGGAAAGAGAGGAAAGAAGTGCAGTCATCAACAATGTCAAAGGTGGCTGAAGAGTTAGAGAAACAAGGGAAGAAAGAGAGGAAAGAACTATAGAGTGATCAACCATGTCAAAGGTGACTGGAGAGTCCGAGAAATAAGGGAGGAAAGAGAGGAAAGATGTGTAGAGTGATAAGCCATGTCAAAAGTGGCTGAATAGTCAGTGAAACCAGGGAGGAAATAGGGGAAAGAAGTGCAGAGTGATCAACCATGTCAAAGGTGGCTGAAGAGTCACAGAAACCAGGGAGGAAAGAGAGGAAAGAACTGTAGGGTGATCAACCATGTCAAAAGGTGGCTGAAGTGTATGAGAAATAAGGGAGGGAAGAGAGGAAAGATGTGTAGAGTGATCAACCATGTCAAAGGCGGCTGAATAGTCAGTGAAACCAGGGAGGATATGGGGGAAAGAAGTGCAGAGTGATCAACCATGTCAAAGGTGGCTGAAGAGTCATAGAAACCAGAGAGGAAAGAGAGAAAAGAAGTGCAGAGTGATCAAAAGTGGCTGAAGAGTCAGAGAAACCAGGGAGGAAATAAAGGAATGAAGTGCAGAGTGATGAACCATGTCAAAGGTGGCTGAAGAAGACGAGAAACAAGGGAGGGATGAGAGGAAAGGAGTGCAGAATGATCAACCATGTCAAAGGTGGCTGAAGAGTCAGACAAACAAGAGAGGAAATAGAGGAAAGAAGTGTAGAGTCATCAACCATGTCAAATGTGGGTGAAGAGTCAGAGAAACAAGGGAGGAAATAGAGGAAAGAAGTGTAGAGTCATCAACCATTTCAAATGTGGCTGAAGTGTTAGAGAAACCAGGGAGGAAAGACAGAAAAGAACTGTAGAGTGATCAAAGGTGGCTGAAGAGTCAGCAAAACAAGGGAGGAAAGAGAGGAAATAAGTGTGGCATGAGCAACCATGTCAAAGGTGAATGAAGAGTCAGAGAAACAAGGTAGGAAAGAGAGGAAAGATGTGTAGAGTGATCAACCATGTCAAAGGTGGCTGAATAGTCAGTGAAACCAGGGAGGAAATAGGGGAACGAAGTGCAGAGTGATCAACCATGTCAAAGGTGGCTGAAGAGTCACAGAAACCAGGGAGGAAAGAGAGAAAAGAAGTGCAGAGTGATCAACCATGTCAAAGGTGGCTGAAGAGTCAGAGAAACCAGGGAGGAAAGAAAGGAATGAAGTGCAGATTGATGAACCATGTCAAAGGAGGCTGAAGAAGACGAGAAACAAGGGAGGAATGAGAGGAAAGGAGTGCAGAGTGATCAACCATGTCAAAGGTGGCTGAAGAGTCAGACAGACAAGGGAGGAAATAGAGGAAAGAAGTGTAGAGTCATCAACCATGTCAAATGTGGCTGAAGAGTCAGAGAAACAAGGGAGGAAATAGAGGAAAGAAGTGTAGAGTCATCAACCATTTCAAATGTGGCTGAAGTGTTAGAGAAACCAGGGAGGAAAGTCAGTAAAGAAATGGAGAGTGATCAAAGTGGCTGAAGAGTCAGAAAAACAAGGGCGGAAAGAGAGGAAAGAAGTACAGTCATCAACCATGTCAAAGGTGGTTGAAGAGTCCAAAAAACAAGGGAGGAAAGAGAGGAAAGAAGTGTAGAATGATCAACCATGTCAAAGGTGAATGAGGAGTCAGAGAAACAAGGTAGGAAAGAGAGGAAAGAAGTGTAGAGTCATCAACCATGTGAAAGGTGGCTGAAGAGTCAGAGAAACAATGGTGGAAATAGAGGAAAGAAGTGTAGAGTCATCAATCATGTCAAAGGTGGCTTAAGATTTAGAGAAACCAGGGAGGAAAGAGAGGAAAGAAGTGCAGTCATCAACCATGTCAAAGGTGGCTGAAGAGTTAGAGAAACAAGGGAGGAAAGAGAGGGAAGAACTGTAGAGTGATCAACCATGTCAAAGGCGGCTGAAGTGTCCGAGAAATAAGGGAAGAAAGAGAGGAAAGATGTGTAGCATGATCAACCATGTGAAAGGTGGCTGAATAGTCAGTGAAACCAGGGAGGAAATAGGGGAAAAAGTGCAGAGTGATCAACCATGTCAAAGGTGGCTGAAGAGTCAGAGAAACCAGGGAGGAAAGAAAGGAATGAAGTGCAGAGTGATGAACCATGTCAAAGGTGGCTGAAGAGTCAGACAAACAAGGAAGGAAATAGAGGAAAGAAGTGTCGAGTCATCAACCATGTCAAATGTGGCTGAAGAGTCAGAGAAACAAGGGAGGAAATAGAGGAAAGAAGTGTAGAGTCATCAACCATTTCAAATGTGGCTGAAGTGTTAGAGAAACCAGGGAGGAAAGACAGAAAAGAACTGTAGAGTGATCAAAGGTGGCTGAAGAGTCAGAAAAACAAGGGAGGAAAGAGAGGAAATAAGTGTGGAATGAGCAACCATGTCAAAGGTGAATGAAGAGTCAGAGAAACAAGGTAGGAAAGAGAGGAAAGAAGTGTTGAGTCATCAACCAAGTGAAAGGTGGCTGAAGAGTTAGAGAAACAAGGGTGGAAATAGGGGAAAGAAGTGTAGAGTCATCAAACATGTCAAAGGAGGCTTAAGAGTTAGAGAAACCAGGCAGGAAAGAGAGGGAATAATTACCGTCATCAAGCATGTGAAAGGTGTCTGAAGAGTTAGAGAAACAAGGGAGGAAAGAGAGGAAAGACGTTTAGAATGATCAACCATGTTAAAGGTGAATGAAGAGTCAGTGAAACAAGGTAGGAAAGAGAGGAAAGCAGTATTGAGTCATCAACCATGTGAAAGGTGGCTGAAGAGTTAGAGAAACAAGTTAGGAAAGAGAGGAAAGAACTGTAGAGTGATCAACCATGTCAAAGGCGGCTGAAGAGTCCGAGAAACCAGGGAGGAAAGAGAGGAAAGAACTTTAGGGTGATCAACCATGTCAAAGGTGGCTGAAGAGTAGAAGAAATAAGGGAGGGGAGAGAGGAAAGATGTGTAGAGTGATCAACCATGTCAAAGGTGGCTGAAGAGTCAGACAAACAAGGGAGGAAATAGAGGAAAGAAGTGTAGAGTGATCAACCTTGTCAAAGGTGGCTGAAGAGTCACAGAAACCAGGGAGGAAAGAGAGAAAAGAAGTGCAGAGTGATCAACCATGTCAAAGGTGGCTGAAGAGTCAGAGAAACCAGGGAGGAAAGAGAGGAAAGAACTTTAGGGTGATCAATCATGTCAAAGGTGGCTGAAGAGTAGAAGAAATAAGGGAGGGAAGAGAGGAAAGATGTGTAGAGTGATCAACCATGTCAAAGGTGGCTGAAGAGTCAGACAAACAAGGGAGGAAATAGAGGAAAGAAGTGTAGAGTGATCAACCTTGTCAAAGGTGGCTGAAGAGTCACAGAAACCAGGGAGGAAAGAGAGAAAAGAAGTGCAAAGTGATCAACAATGTCAAAGGTGGCTGAAGAGTCAGAGAAACCAGGGAGGAAAGAGAGGAAAGAACTTTAGGGTGATCAACCATGTCAAAGGTGGCTGAAGAGTAGAAGAAATAAGGGAGGGAAGAGAGGAAAGATGTGTAGAGTGATCAACCATGTCAAAGGTGGCTGAAGAGTCAGACAAACAAGGGAGGAAATAGAGGAAAGAAGTGTAGAGTCATCAACCATGTCAAATGTGGCTGAAGAGTCAGAGAAACCAGGGAGGAAAGACAGGAAAGAACTGTAGAGTGATCAAAGGTGGCTGAAGAGTCAGAAAAACAAGGGAGGAAAGAGAGGAAATAAGTGTGGAATGATCGACCATGTCAAAGGTGAATGAAGAGTCAGAGAAACAAGGTAGGAAAGAGAGGAAAGAAGTGTTGAGTCATCAACCATGTGAAAGGTGGCTGAAGAGTTAGAGAAACAAGGGTGGAAATAGGGGAAAGAAGTGTAGAGTCATCAACCATGTCAAAGGAGGCTTAAGAGTTAGAGAAACCAGGCAGGAAAGAGAGGAAAGAATTGCAGTCATCAACCATGTGAAAGGTGGCTGAATAGTCAGTGAAACCAGGGAGGAAATAGGGGAAAGAAGTGCAGAGTGATCAACCATGTCAAAGGTGGCTGAAGAGTCACAGAAACCAGGGAGGAAAGAGAGAAAAGAATTGCAGAGTGATCAACCATGTCAAAGGTGGCTGAAGAGTCAGAGAAACCAGGGAGGAAAGAAAGGAATGAAGTGCAGAATGATGAATCATGTCAAAGGTGGCTGAAGAAGACGAGAAACAAGGGAGGAATGAGAGGAAAGGAGTGCAGAGTGATCAACCGTGTCAAAGGTGGCTGAAGAGTCAGACAAACAAGGGAGGAAATAGAGGATAGAAGTGTAGAGTCATCAACCATGTCAAATGTGGCTGAAGAGTCAGAGAAACAAGGGAGGAAATAGAGGAAAGAAGTGTAGATTCATCAACCATTTCAAATGTGGCTGAAGTGTTAGAGAAACCAGGGTGGAAAGACAGGAAAGAACTATAGAGTGATCAAAGGTGGCTGAAGAGTCAGAAAACAAGGGAGGAAAGAGAGGAAAGAAGTGTAGAGTCATCAACCATGTGGAAGGTGGCTGAAGAGTCAGAGAAACAATGGTGGAAATAGCGGAAAGAAGTGTAGAGTCATCAACCATGTGAAAGGTGGCTGAAGAGTCAGAGAAACAATGGTGGAAATAGCGGAAAGAAGTGTAGAGTCATCAATCATGTCAAAGGTGGCTTAAGAGTCAGAGAAACAAGGGAGGAAATAGAGGAAAGAAGTGGAGAGCCAGCAACCATTTCAAAGGTGGCTCAAGTGTTAGAGAAACCAGGGAGGAAAGACAGGAAAGAACTATACAGTGATGAAAGTGGCTGAAGAGTCAGAAAAACAAGGGCAGAAAGAGAGGAAAGAAGTGCCGTCATCAACTATGTCAAAGGTGGTGGAAGAGTCCAAAAAACAAGGGAGGAAAGCGAGGAAAGAAGTGTAGAGTCATCAACCATGTGAAAGGTGGCTGAATAGTCAAAGAAACAATGGTGGAAATAGAGGAAAGAAGTGTAGAGTCATCAACCATGTCAAAGGTGGCTTAAGAGTTAGAGGAACCAGGGAGGAAAGAGAGGAAAAGGAAAGAAGTGCAGTCATCAACAATGTCAAAGGTGGCTGAAGAGTTAGAGAAACAAGGGAAGAAAGAGAGGAAAGAACTGTAGAGTGATCAACCATGTCAAAGGTGGCTGAAGAGTCCGAGAAATAAGGGAGGAAAGAGAGGAAAGATGTGTAGAGTGATAAGCCATGTCAAAAGTGGCTGAATAGTCAGTGAAACCAGGGAGGAAATAGGGGAAAGAGGTGCAGAGTGATCAACCATGTCAAAGGTGGCTGAAGAGTCACAGAAACCAGGGAGGAAAGAGAGGAAAGAACTGTAGGGTGATCAACCATGTCAAAGGTGGCTGAAGAGTATGAGAAATAAGGGAGGGAAGAGAGATAAAATGTGTAGAGTGATCAACCATGTCAAAGGTGGCTGAATAGTCAGTGAAACCAGGGAGGATATGGGGGAAAGAAGTGCAGAGTGATCAACCATGTCAAAGGTGGCTGAAGAGTCATAGAAACCAGAGAGGAAAGAGAGAAAAGAAGTGCAGAGTGATCAAAGGTGGCTGAAGAGTCAGAGAAACCAGGGAGGAAATAAAGGAATGAAGTGCAGAGTGATGAACCATGTCAAAGGTGGCTGAAGAAGACGAGAAACAAGGGAGGGATGAGAGGAAAGGAGTGCAGAGTGATCAACCATGTCAAAGGTGGCTGAAGAGTCAGACAAACAAGAGAGGAAATAGAGGAAAGAAGTGTAGAGTCATCAACCATGTCAAATGTGGCTGAAGAGTCAGAGAAACAAGGGAGGAAATAGAGGAAAGAAGTGTAGAGTCATCAACCATTTCAAATGTGGCTGAAGTGTTAGAGAAACCAGGGAGGAAAGACAGGAGAGAACTGTAGAGTGATCAAAGGTGGCTGAAGAGTCAGAAATCCAAGGGAGGAAAGAGAGGAAAGAAGTGTGGAATGATCAACCATATCAAAGGTGAATGAAGAGTCAGAGAAACAAGGTAGGAAAGAGAGGAACGAAGTGTAGAGTCATCAGCCATGTGAAAGGTGGCTGAAGAGTCAGATAAACAAGGGTGGAAAAAGGGGAAAGAAGTGTAGAGTCATCAACCATGTCAAAGGAGGCTTAAGAGTTAGAGAAACCAGACAGTAAAGAGAGGAAAGAATTGCAGACATCAACCATGTGAAAGGTGGCTGAAGAGTTAGAGAAACAAGGGAGGAAAGAAAGGAAAGACGTTTAAAATGATCAACCATGTCAAAAGTGAATGAAGAGTCAGAGAAACAAGGTAGGAAAGAGAGGAAAGAAGTGTTGAGTCATCAACCATGTGAAAGGTTGCTGAAGAGTTAGAGAAACAAGGGAGGAAAGAGAGGAAAGAACTGTAGAGTGATCAACTATGTCAAAGGCAGCTGAAGAGTCCGAGGAATAAGGGAGGAAAGAGATGTAAGATGTGTAGAGTGATCAGCCATGTCAAAGGTGGCTGAATAGTCAGTGAAACCAGGGAGGAAATAGGGGAAAGAAGTGCAGAGTGATCAACCTTGTCAAAGGTGGCTGAAGAGTCACAGAAAACAGGGAGGAAAGAGAGAAAAGAAGTGCAGAGTGATCAACCATGTCAAAGGTGGCTGAAGAGTCAGAGAAACCAGGGAGGGAGGAGAGGAAAGAACTGTAGGGTATTCAACCATGTCAAAGGTGGCTGAAGAGTAGAAGAAATAAGGGAGGGAAGAGAAAAAAAGATGTTTAGAAAGTTCAACCATGTCAAAGGTGGCTGAATAGTCTGTGAAACCAGGGAGGAAATAGGGGAAAGAAGTGCAGAGTGATCAGCCATGTCAAAGGTGGCTGAATAGTCAGTGAAACCAGGGAGGAAATAGGGGAAATAAGTGCAGAGTGATCAACATTGTCAAAGGTGGCTGAAGAGTCACAGAAAACAGAGAGGAAAGAGAGAAAAGAAGTGCAGAGTGATCAACCATGTCAAAGGTGGCTGAAGAGTCAGAGAAACCAGGGAGGGAGGAGAGGAAAGAACTGTAGGGTATTCAACCATGTCAAAGGTGGCTGAAGAGTAGAAGAAATAAGGGAGGGAAGAGAGGAAAGATGTGTAGAGTGTTCAACCATGTCAAAGGTGGCTGAACAGTCAGTGAAACCAGGGAGGAAATAGGGGAAAGAAGTGCAGAGTGATCAACCATGTCAAAGGTGGCTGAAGAGTCAGAGAAACCAGGGAGGAAAGAAAGGAATGAAGTGCAGAGTGATGAATCATGTCAAAGGTGGCTGAAGAAGACCAGAAACAAGGGAGGAATGAGAGGAAAGGAGTGCAGAGTGATCAACCATGTCAAAGGTGGCTGAAGAGTCAGACAAACAAGGGACGACATAGAGGAAAGAAGTGTAGAGTCATCAACCATGTCAAATGTGGCTGAAGAGTCAGACAAACAAGGGAGGAAATAGAGGAATGAAGTGAAGAGTCATCAACCATTTCAAATGTGGCTAAAGTGTTAGAGAAACCAGGGAGGAAAGACAGGAAAGAACTGTAGAGTGATCAAAGGTGGCTGAAGAGTCAGAAAAACAAGGGAGGAAAGAGAGGAAAGAAGTGTGGAATGATCAACCATGTCAAAGGTGAATGAAGAGTCAGAAAAACAAGGTAGGAAAGAGAGGAAAGAAGTGTAGAGTCATCAACCATGTGAAAGGTGACTGAAGAGTTAGAGGAACAAGGGAGGAAAGAAGAAAGAAGTGCAGAGTGATAAACCATGTGAAAGGTGGCTGAAGAGTCAGAGAAACAAGGGAGGTAATAGAGGAAAGAAGTGTAGAGTCATCAACCATTTCAAAGGTGGCTCAAGTGTTAGAGAAACCAGGGAGGAAAGACAGGAAAGAACTGCAGAGTGAACAAAGTGGCTCAAGAGTCAGAAAAAAAAGGGAGGAAAGAAGTGCAGTCATCAACCATGTGAAAGGTGGCTGAAGAGCCCAAGAAACAAGGGAGGAAATGGAGGAAAGAAGTGTAGAATTGTCAACCATGTCAAACGTGAATGAAGAGTCAGAGAAACAACGTAGGAAAGATGGGAAAGAAGTGTAGAGTCATCAACCATGTGAAAGGTGGCTGAAGAGTCAGAGAAACAATGCTGGAAATAGAGGAAAGAAGTGTACAGTCATCAACCATGTTAAAAGGTGGCCTAAGAGTTATAGAAACCAGGGAGGAAAGAGAGGAAAGAAGTGCAGTCATCAACCATGTCAAAGGTGGCTGAAGAGTTAGAGAAACAAGGGAGGAAAGAGAGGAAAGAAGTGCAGAGTGATCAACCATGTGAAAGGTGGCTGAAGAGTCAGAGAAACCAGGGAGGGATTAGGGGAAAGAAGTGCAGAGTGATCAACCATGTCAAAGGTGGCTGAAGCACCCAGGAAACAAGGGAGGAAACGGAGAAAGGAAGTGTAGAATGATCAACCATGTCAAAGGTGAATGAAGAGTCAGATAAACAAGGTAGGAAAGAGGGGAAAGAAGTGTAGAATCATCAACGATGTCAAAGGTGGCTTAAGAGTTAGAGAAACCATGGAGGAAAGAGAGCAAAGAAATGCAGTTGTCAACCATGTCAAAGGTGGCTGAAGAGTTAGATAAACAAGGGAGGAAAGAGAGGAAAGAAGTGTGGAATGATCAACCATGTCAAAGGTGAATGAAGAGTCAGAGAAACAAGGTAGGAAAGAGAGGAAAGAAGTGTACAGTCATCAAACATTTCAAAGGTGGCTCAAGTGTCAGAGAAACCAGGGAGGAAAGACAGGAAAGAACTGTAGAGTGATCAAAGTGGCTGAAGAGTCAGAAAAACAAGGGCGGAAAGAGAGGAAAGAAGTACAGTCATCAACCATGTAAAAGGTGGTTGAAGAGTCCAAAAAAGAAGAGAGGAAAGAGAGGAAAGAAGTGTAGAATGATCAACCATGTCAAAGGTGAATGAAGAGTAAGAAACAAGGTAGGAAAGAGAGGAAAGAAGTGTAGAGTCACCAACCATGTGAAAGGTGGCTGAAGAGTCAGAGAAACAATGGTGGAAATAGAGGAAAGAAGTGTAGAGTCATCAACCATGTCAAAGGTGGCTTAAAAGTTAGAGAAACCAGGGAGGAAAGAGAGGAAAGAAGTGCAGTCATCAACCATGTCAAAGGTGGCTGAAGAGTTAGAGAAACAAGGGAGGAAAGAGAGGGAAGAAGTGCAGAGTGATCAATGATGTGAAAGGTGGCTGAAGAGTCAGAGAAGCCAGGGAGGGAATAGGGGAAATAAGTGCAGAGTGATCAACCATGTCAAGTTGGTTGAAGAGTTAGAGAAACCAGGGAGGAAAGAGAGGAAGGAAGTGTAGAGTGATCATCCATGTCAAAGGTTACTGACAAGTCAGAGAAACAAGGGAGGAAAGAGAGGAAAGAAGTGCAGAGTTATCAACCATGTCAAAGGTGGCTGAAGAGTCAGACAAACAAGGGAGGAAATAGGGGAAAGAAGTGTAGAGTCATCAACCATGTCAAAGGTGGCTGAAGGGTCAGGGAAACAAGGGATGAAATAGAGGAAAGAAGTGTAGAGTCATCAACCATTTCAAAGGTGGCTGAAGTGTTAGAGATACCAGGGAGGAAAGACAGGAAAGAACTGTAGAGTGATCAAAGGTGGCTGAAGAGTCAGAAAAACAAGGTAGGAAAGAGAGGAAAGAAGTGTAGAGTCATCAACCATGTCAAAGGAGGCTGAAGAGTCAGAGAAACAAGGGTGGAAATAGGAGAAAGAAGTGTAGAGTCATCAACCATGTCAAAGGTGGCTTGAGAGTTAGAGAAACCAGGGAGGAAAGAGAAGAAAGAAGTGCAGTCATCAACCATGTGAAAGGTGGCTGAAGAGTTAGAGAAAGAAGGGAGGAAAGAGAGGAAAGAAGTGCAGAGTGATCGACCATGTGAAAGGTGGCTGAAGAGTCAGAGAAACAAGGGGGGAAATAGAGGAAAAAGTGTAGAGTCATCAACCATGTCAAAGGTGGCTGAAGAGTCCAAGAAACAACGGAGGAAAGAGAGGAAAGAAGTGTAGAATGATCAACCATGTAAAAGGTGAATGAAGAGTCAGAGAAACAAGGTAGGAAAGAACTGTAGAGTCATCAACCATGTGAAGGGTGGCTGAGGAGTCAGAGAAACAAGGGTGGAAATAGAGAAAAGAAGTGTAGAGTCATCAACCATGTCAAAGGTGGCTGAAGAGTCCAAGAAACAAGGGAGGAAAGAGAGGATAGAAGTGTAGAATGATCAACCATGTCAAAGGTGAATGAAGAGTCAGAGAAACAAGGTAGGAAAGAGAGGAAAGAAGTGTAGAGTCATCAACCATGTGAAATGTGGCTGAGGAGTCAGAGAAACAAGGGTGGAAATAGAGGAAAGAAGTGTAGAGTCATCAACCATGTCAAAGGTGGCTTAAGAGTTAGAGAAACAAGGGAGGAAAGACAGGAAAGAACTGTAGAGTGATCAAAGTGGCTGAAGAGTCAGAAAAACAAGGGAGGAAAGAGAGGAAAAAGTGTAGATTCATCAACCATGTCAAAGGTGGCTGAAGAGTTCGAGAAATAAGGGGGGAAATAGAGGAAAAAGTGTAGAGTCATCAACCATGTCAAAGGTGGCTGAAGAGTTCAAGAAACAAGGGAGGAAAGAGAGGAAAGAAGTGTAGAGTCATCAACCATTTCAAAGGTGGCTGAAGTGTTAGAGATACCAGGGAGGAAAGACAGGAAAGAACTGTAGAGTGATCAAAGGTGGTTGAAGAGTCAGAAAAACAAGGTAGGAAAGAGAGGAAAGAAGTGTAGAGTCATCAACCATGTCAAAGGAGGCTGAAGAGTCAGAGAAACAAGGGTGGAAATAGGGGAAAGAAGTGTAGAGTCATCAACCATGTCAAAGGTGGCTTGAGAGTTAGAGAAACCAGGGAGGAAAGAGAGGAAAGAAGTGCAGTCATCAACCATGTGAAAGGTGGCTGAAGAGTTAGAGAAAGAAGGGAGGAAAGAGAGGAAAGAAGTGCAGAGTGATCGACCATGTGAAAGGTGGCTGAAGAGTCAGAGAAACAAGGGGGGAAATAGAGGAAAAAGTGTAGAGTCATCAACCATGTCAAAGGTGGCTGAAGAGTCCAAGAAACAACGGAGGAAAGAGAGGAAAGAAGTGTAGAATGATCAACCATGTAAAAGGTGAATGAAGAGTCAGAGAAACAAGGTAGGAAAGAACTGTAGAGTCATCAACCATGTGAAGGGTGGCTGAGGAGTCAGAGAAACAAGGGTGGAAATAGAGAAAAGAAGTGTAGAGTCATCAACCATGTCAAAGGTGGCTGAAGAGTCCAAGAAACAAGGGAGGAAAGAGAGGATAGAAGTGTAGAATGATCAACCATGTCAAAGGTGAATGAAGAGTCAGAGAAACAAGGTAGGAAAGAGAGGAAAGAAGTGTAGAGTCATCAACCATGTGAAATGTGGCTGAGGAGTCAGAGAAACAAGGGTGGAAATAGAGGAAAGAAGTGTAGAGTCATCAACCATGTCAAAGGTGGCTTAAGAGTTAGAGAAACAAGGGAGGAAAGACAGGAAAGAACTGTAGAGTGATCAAAGTGGCTGAAGAGTCAGAAAAACAAGGGAGGAAAGAGAGGAAAAAGTGTAGATTCATCAACCATGTCAAAGGTGGCTGAAGAGTTCGAGAAATAAGGGGGGAAATAGAGGAAAAAGTGTAGAGTCATCAACCATGTCAAAGGTGGCTGAAGAGTTCAAGAAACAAGGGAGGAAAGAGAGGAAAGAAGTGTAGAGTCATCAACCATTTCAAAGGTGGCTGAAGTGTTAGAGATACCAGGGAGGAAAGACAGGAAAGAACTGTAGAGTGATCAAAGGTGGTTGAAGAGTCAGAAAAACAAGGTAGGAAAGAGAGGAAAGAAGTGTAGAGTCATCAACCATGTCAAAGGAGGCTGAAGAGTCAGAGAAACAAGGGTGGAAATAGGGGAAAGAAGTGTAGAGTCATCAACCATGTCAAAGGTGGCTTGAGAGTTAGAGAAACCAGGGAGGAAAGAGAGGAAAGAAGTGCAGTCATCAACCATGTGAAAGGTGGCTGAAGAGTTAGAGAAAGAAGGGAGGAAAGAGAGGAAAGAAGTGCAGAGTGATCGACCATGTGAAAGGTGGCTGAAGAGTCAGAGAAACAGGGGGGGAAATAGAGGAAAAAGTGTAGAGTCATCAACCATGTCAAAGGTGGCTGAAGAGTCCAAGAAACAAGGGAGGAAAGAGAGGAAAGAAGTGTAGAATGATCAACCATGTAAAAGGTGAATGAAGAGTCAGAGAAACAAGGTAGGAAAGAAGTGTAGAGTCATCAACCATGTGAAGGGTGGCTGAGGAGTCAGAGAAACAAGGGTGGAAATAGAGAAAAGAAGTGTAGAGTCATCAACCATGTCAAAGGTGGCTGAAGAGTCCAAGAAACAAGGGAGGAAAGAGAGGAAAGAAGTGTAGAATGATCAACCATGTCAAAGGTGAATGAAGAGTCAGAGAAACAAGGTAGGAAAGAGAGGAAAGAAGTGTAGAGTCATCAACCATGTGAAATGTGGCTGAGGAGTCAGAGAAACAAGGGTGGAAATAGAGGAAAGAAGTGTGGAGTCATCAACCATGTCAAAGGTGGCTTAAGAGTTAGAGAAACCAGGGAGGAAAGACAGGAAAGAACTGTAGAGTGATCAAAGTGGCTGAAGAGTCAGAAAAACAAGGGAGGAAAGAGAGGAAAAAGTGTAGAGTCATCAACCATGTCAAAGGTGGCTGAAGAGTCCGAGAAATAAGGGGGGAAATAGAGGAAAAAGTGTAGAGTCATCAACCATGTCAAAGGTGGCTGAAGAGTTCAAGAAACAAGGGAGGAAAGAGAGGAAAGAAGTGTAGAATGATCAACCATGTCAAAGGTGAATGAAGAGTAAGAGAAACAAGGTAGGAAAGAGAGGAAAGAAGTGTAGAGTCATCAACCATGTGAAAGGTGGCTGAGGATTCAGAGAAACAAGGGTGGAAATAGAGAAAAGAAGTGTAGAGTCATCAACCATGTCAAAGGTGGCTGAAGAGTCCAAGAAACAAGGGAGGAAAGAGAGGAAAGAAGTGTAGAATGATCAACCATGTCAAAGGTGAATGAAGAGTCAGAGAAACAAGGTAGGAAAGAGAGATAAGAAGTGAAGAGTCATCAACCATGTGAAATGTGGCTGAGGAGTCAGAGAAACAAGGGTGGAAATAGAGGAAATAAGTGTAGAGTCATCAACCATGTCAAAGGTGGCTTAAGAGTTAGAGAAACCAGGGAGGAAAGACAGGAAAGAACTGTAGAGTGATCAAAGTGGCTGAAGAGTGAGAAAAACAAGGGAGGAAAGAGAGGAAAAAGTGTAGAGTCATCAACCATGTCAAAGGTGGCTGAAGAGTCCGAGAAATAAGGGAGGAAAGAGAGGAAAGATGTGTAGAGTGATCAACCATGTCAAAGGTGGCTGAATAGTCAGTGAAACCAGGGAGGAAATAGGGGAAAGAAGTGTAGAGTCATCAACCATGTCGAAGGTGGCTGAAGAGTCAGAGAAACAATGGTGGAAATAGCAGAAAGAAGTGTAGAGTCATCAACCATGTGAAAGGTGGCTGAAGAGTCAGAGAAACAATGGTGGAAATAGCGGAAAGAAGTGTAGAGTCATCAATCATGTCAAAGGTGGCTTAAGAGTCAGAGAAACAAGGGAGGAAATAGAGGAAAGAAGTGGAGAGTCAGCAACCATTTCAAAGGTGGCTCAAGTGTTAGAGAAACCAGGGAGGAAAGACAAAAAGAACTATAGAGTGATCAAAGTGGCTGAAGAGTCAGAAAAACAAGGGCAGAAAGAGAGGAAAGAAGTGCCGTCATCAACTATGTCAAAGGTGGTGGAAGAGTCCAAAAAACAAGGGAGGAAAGCGAGGAAAGAAGTGTAGAGTCATCAACCATGTGAAAGGTGGCTGAAGAGTAAAAGAAACAATGGTGGAAATAGAGGAAAGAAGTGTAGAGTCATCAACCATGTCAAAGGTGGCTTAAGAGTTAGAGAAACCAGGGAGGAAAGAGAGGAAAGAAGTGCAGTCATCAACAATGTCAAAGGTGGCTGAAGAGTTAGAGAAACAAGGGAAGAAAGAGAGGAAAGAACTGTAGAGTGATCAACCATGTCAAAGGTGGCTGAAGAGTCCGAGAAATAAGGGAGGAAAGAGAGGAAAGATGTGTAGAGTGATAAGCCATGTCAAAAGTGGCTGAATAGTCAGTGAAACCAGGGAGGAAATAGGGGAAAGAAGTGCAGAGTGATCAACCATGTCAAAGGTGGCTGAAGAGTCACAGAAACCAGGGAGGAAAGAGAGGAAAGAACTGTAGGGTGATCAACCATGTCAAAGGTGGCTGAAGAGTATGAGAAATAAGGGAGGGAAGAGAGGAAAGATGTGTAGAGTGATCAACCATGTCAAAGGTGGCTGAATAGTCAGTGAAACCAGGGAGGATATGGGGGAAAGAAGTGCAGAGTGATCAACCATGTCAAAGGTGGCTGAAGAGTCATAGAAACTAGAGAGGAAAGAGAGAAAAGAAGTGCAGAGTGATCAAAGGTGGCTGAAGAGTCAGAGAAACCAGGGAGGAAATAAAGGAATGAAGTGCAGAGTGATGAACCATGTCAAAGGTGGCTGAAGAAGACGAGAAACAAGGGAGGCTTGAGAGGAAAGAAGTGCAGAGTGATCAACCATGTCGAAGGTGGCTGAAGAGTCACAGAAACCAGGGAGGAAAGAGAGAAAAGAAGTGCAGAGTGATCAACCATGTCAAAGGTGGCTGAAGAGTCAGAGAAACCAGGGAGGAAAGAAAGGAATGAAGTGCAGAATGATGAATCATGTCAAAGGTGGCTGAAGAGTCAGACATACAAGCGAGGAAATAGATATAAGAAGTGTAGAGTCATCAACCATGTCAAATGTGGCTGAAGAGTCAGAGAAACAAGGGAGGAAATAGAGGAAAGAAGTGTAGAGTCATCAACCATTTCAAATGTGGCTGAAGTGTTAGAAAAACCAGGGAGGAAAGACAGGAAAGAACCTTAGAGTGATCAAAGGTGGCTGAAGAGTCAGAAATCCAAGGGAGGAAAGAGAGGAAAGAAGTGTGGAATGATCAACCATATCAAAGGTGAATGAAGAGTCAGAGAAATAAGGTAGGAAAGAGAGGAACGAAGTGTAGAGTCATCAGCCATGTGAAAGGTGGCTGAAGAGTCAGATAAACAAGGGTGGAAAAAGGGGAAAGAAGTGTAGAGTCATCAACCATGTCAAAGGAGGCTTAAGAGTTAGAGAAACCAGACAGTAAAGAGAGGAAAGAATTGCAGACATCAACCATGTGAAAGGTGGCTGAAGAGTTAGAGAAACAAGGGAGGAAAGAAAGGAAAGACGTTTAAAATGATCAACCATGTCAAAAGTGAATGAAGAGTCAGAGAAACAAGGTAGGAAAGAGAGGAAAGAAGTGTTGAGTCATCAACCATGTGAAAGGTGGCTGAAGAGTTAGAGAAACAAGGGAGGAAAGAGAGGAAAGAACTGTAGAGTGATCAACTATGTCAAAGGCAGCTGAAGAGTCCGAGGAATAAGGGAGGAAAGAGATGTAAGATGTGTAGAGTGATCAACCATGTCAAAGGTGGCTGAATAGTCAGTGAAACCAGGGAGGAAATAGGGGAAAGAAGTGCAGAGTGATCAACCTTGTCAAAGGTGGCTGAAGAGTCACAGAAAACAGGGAGGAAAGAGAGAAAAGAAGTGCAGAGTGATCAACCATGTCAAAGGTGGCTGAATAGTCAGAGAAACCAGGGAGGGAGGAGAGGGAAGAACTGTAGGGTATTCAACCATGTCAAAGGTGGCTGAAGAGTAGAAGAAATAAGGGAGGGAAGAGAGGAAAGATGTGTAGAGTGTTCAACCATGTCAAAGGTGGCTGAAGAGTCAGACAAACAAGGGAGGAAATAGAGGAAAGAAGTGTAGAGTGATCAACCTTGTCAAAGGTGGCTGAAGAGTCACAGAAACCAGGGAGGAAAGAGAGAAAAGAAGTGCAAAGTGATCAACCATGTCAAAGGTGGCTGAAGAGTCAGAGAAACCAGGGAGGAAAGAGAGGGAAGAACTTTAGGGTGATCAACCATGTCAAAGGTGGCTGAAGAGTAGAAGAAATAAGGGAGGGAAGAGAGGAAAGATGTGTAGAGTGATCAACCATGTCAAAGGTGGCTGAAGAGTCAGACAAACAAGGGAGGAAATAGAGGAAAGAAGTGTAGAGTCATCAACCATGTCAAATGTGGCTGAAGAGTCAGAGAAACCAGGGAGGAAAGACAGGAAAGAACTGTAGAGTGATCAAAGGTGGCTGAAGAGTCAGAAAAACAAGGGAGGAAAGAGAGGAAATAAGTGTGGAATGATCGACCATGTCAAAGGTGAATGAAGAATCAGAGAAACAAGGTAGGAAAGAGAGGAAAGAAGTGTTGAGTCATCAACCATGTGAAAGGTGGCTGAAGAGTTAGAGAAACAAGGGTGGAAATAGGGGAAAGAAGTGTAGAGTCATCAACCATGTCAAAGGAGGCTTAAGAGTTAGAGAAACCATGCAGGAAAGAGAGGAAAGAATTGCAGTCATCAACCATGTGAAAGGTGGCTGAATAGTCAGTGAAACCAGGGAGGAAATAGGGGAAAGAAGTGCAGAGTGATCAACCATGTCAAAGGTGGCTGAAGAGTCACAGAAACCAGGGAGGAAAGAGAGAAAAGAAGTGCAGAGTGATCAACCATGTCAAAGGTGGCTGAAGAGTCAGAGAAACCAGGGAGGAAAGAAAGGAATGAAGTGCAGAATGATGAATCATGTCAAAGGTGGCTGAAGAAGACGAGAAACAAGGGAGGAATGAGAGGAAAGGAGTGCAGAGTGATCAACCATGTCAAAGGTGGCTGAAGAGTCAGACAAACAAGGGAGGAAATAGAGGATAGAAGTGTAGAGTCATCAACCATGTCAAATGTGGCTGAAGAGTCAGAGAAACAAGGGAGGAAATAGAGGAAAGAAGTGTAGATTCATCAACCATTTCAAATGTGGCTGAAGTGTTAGAGAAACCAGGGTGGAAAGACAGGAAAGAACTATAGAGTGATCAAAGGTGGCTGAAGAGTCAGAAAAACAAGGGAGGAAAGAGAGGAAAGAAGTGTAGAGTCATCAACCATGTGGAAGGTGGCTGAAGAGTCAGAGAAACAATGGTGGAAATAGCGGAAAGAAGTGTAGAGTCATCAACCATGTGAAAGGTGGCTGAAGAGTCAGAGAAACAATGGTGGAAATAGCGGAAAGAAGTGTAGAGTCATCAATCATGTCAAAGGTGGCTTAAGAGTCAGAGAAACAAGGGAGGAAATAGAGGAAAGAAGTGGAGAGTCAGCAACCATTTCAAAGGTGGCTCAAGTGTTAGAGAAACCAGGGAGGAAAGACAGGAAAGAACTATAGAGTGATGAAAGTGGCTGAAGAGTCAGAAAAACAAGGGCAGAAAGAGAGGAAAGAAGTGCCGTCATCAACTATGTCAAAGGTGGTGGAAGAGTCCAAAAAACAAGGGAGGAAAGCGAGGAAAGAAGTGTAGAGTCATCAACCATGTGAAAGGTGGCTGAATAGTCAAAGAAACAATGGTGGAAATAGAGGAAAGAAGTGTAGAGTCATCAACCATGTCAAAGGTGGCTTAAGAGTTAGAGAAACCAGGGAGGAAAGAGAGGAAAGAAGTGCAGTCATCAACAATGTCAAAGGTGGCTGAAGAGTTAGAGAAACAAGGGAAGAAAGAGAGGAAAGAACTGTAGAGTGATCAACCATGTCAAAGGTGGCTGAAGAGTCCGAGAAATAAGGGAGGAAAGAGAGGAAAGATGTGTAGAGTGATAAGCCATGTCAAAAGTGGCTGAATAGTCAGTGAAACCAGGGAGGAAATAGGGGAAAGAGGTGCAGAGTGAACAACCATGTCAAAGGTGGCTGAAGAGTCACAGAAACCAGGGAGGAAAGAGAGGAAAGAACTGTAGGGTGATCAACCATGTCAAAGGTGGCTGAAGAGTATGAGAAATAAGGGAGGGAAGAGAAATAAAATGTGTAGAGTGATCAACCATGTCAAAGGTGGCTGAATAGTCAGTGAAACCAGGGAGGATATGGGGGAAAGAAGTGCAGAGTGATCAACCATGTCAAAGGTGGCTGAAGAGTCATAGAAACCAGAGAGGAAAGAGAGAAAAGAAGTGCAGAGTGATCAAAGGTGGCTGAAGAGTCAGAGAAACCAGGGAGGAAATAAAGGAATGAAGTGCAGAGTGATGAACCATGTCAAAGGTGGCTGAAGAAGACGAGAAACAAGGGAGGGATGAGAGGAAAGGAGTGCAGAGTGATCAACCATGTCAAAGGTGGCTGAAGAGTCAGACAAACAAGAGAGGAAATAGAGGAAAGAAGTGTAGAGTCATCAATCATGTCAAATGTGGCTGAAGAGTCAGAGAAACAAGGGAGGAAATAGAGGAAAGAAGTGTAGAGTCATCAACCATTTCAAATGTGGCTGAAGTGTTAGAGAAACCAGGGAGGAAAGACAGGGGAGAACTGTAGAGTGATCAAAGGTGGCTGAAGAGTCAGAAATCCAAGGGAGGAAAGAGAGGAAAGAAGTGTGGAATGATCAACCATATCAAAGGTGAATGAAGAGTCAGAGAAACAAGGTAGGAAAGAGAGGAACGAAGTGTAGAGTCATCAGCCATGTGAAAGGTGGCTGAAGAGTCAGATAAACAAGGGTGGAAAAAGGGGAAAGAAGTGTAGAGTCATCAACCATGTCAAAGGAGGCTTAAGAGTTAGAGAAACCAGACAGTAAAGAGAGGAAAGAATTGCAGACATCAACCATGTGAAAGGTGGCTGAAGAGTTAGAGAAACAAGGGAGGAAAGAAAGGAAAGACGTTTAAAATGATCAACCATGTCAAAAGTGAATGAAGAGTCAGAGAAACAAGGTAGGAAAGAGAGGAAAGAAGTGTAGAGTCATCAACCATGTGAAAGGTGGCTGAGGATTCAGAGAAACAAGGGTGGAAATAGAGAAAAGAAGTGTAGAGTCATCAACCATGTCAAAGGTGGCTGAAGAGTCCAAGAAACAAGGGAGGAAAGAGAGGAAAGAAGTGTAGAATGATCAACCATGTCAAAGGTGAATGAAGAGTCAGAGAAACAAGGTAGGAAAGAGAGATAAGAAGTGAAGAGTCATCAACCATGTGAAATGTGGCTGAGGAGTCAGAGAAACAAGGGTGGAAATAGAGGAAATAAGTGTAGAGTCATCAACCATGTCAAAGGTGGCTTAAGAGTTAGAGAAACCAGGGAGGAAAGACAGGAAAGAACTGTAGAGTGATCAAAGTGGCTGAAGAGTGAGAAAAACAAGGGAGGAAAGAGAGGAAAAAGTGTAGAGTCATCAACCATGTCAAAGGTGGCTGAAGAGTCCGAGAAATAAGGGAGGAAAGAGAGGAAAGATGTGTAGAGTGATCAACCATGTCAAAGGTGGCTGAATAGTCAGTGAAACCAGGGAGGAAATAGGGGAAAGAAGTGTAGAGTCATCAACCATGTCGAAGGTGGCTGAAGAGTCAGAGAAACAATGGTGGAAATAGCGGAAAGAAGTGTAGAGTCATCAACCATGTGAAAGGTGGCTGAAGAGTCAGAGAAACAATGGTGGAAATAGCGGAAAGAAGTGTAGAGTCATCAATCATGTCAAAGGTGGCTTAAGAGTCAGAGAAACAAGGGAGGAAATAGAGGAAAGAAGTGGAGAGTCAGCAACCATTTCAAAGGTGGCTCAAGTGTTAGAGAAACCAGGGAGGAAAGACAGGAAAGAACTATAGAGTGATCAAAGTGGCTGAAGAGTCAGAAAAACAAGGGCAGAAAGAGAGGAAAGAAGTGCCGTCATCAACTATGTCAAAGGTGGTGGAAGAGTCCAAAAAACAAGGGAGGAAAGCGAGGAAAGAAGTGTAGAGTCATCAACCATGTGAAAGGTGGCTGAAGAGTAAAAGAAACAATGGTGGAAATAGAGGAAAGAAGTGTAGAGTCATCAACCATGTCAAAGGTGGCTTAAGAGTTAGAGAAACCAGGGAGGAAAGAGAGGAAAGAAGTGCAGTCATCAACAATGTCAAAGGTGGCTGAAGAGTTAGAGAAACAAGGGAAGAAAGAGAGGAAAGAACTGTAGAGTGATCAACCATGTCAAAGGTGGCTGAAGAGTCCGAGAAATAAGGGAGGAAAGAGAGGAAAGATGTGTAGAGTGATAAGCCATGTCAAAAGTGGCTGAATAGTCAGTGAAACCAGGGAGGAAATAGGGGAAAGAAGTGCAGAGTGATCAACCATGTCAAAGGTGGCTGAAGAGTCACAGAAACCAGGGAGGAAAGAGAGGAAAGAACTGTAGGGTGATCAACCATGTCAAAGGTGGCTGAAGAGTATGAGAAATAAGGGAGGGAAGAGAGGAAAGATGTGTAGAGTGATCAACCATGTCAAAGGTGGCTGAATAGTCAGTGAAACCAGGGAGGATATGGGGGAAAGAAGTGCAGAGTGATCAACCATGTCAAAGGTGGCTGAAGAGTCATAGAAACTAGAGAGGAAAGAGAGAAAAGAAGTGCAGAGTGATCAAAGGTGGCTGAAGAGTCAGAGAAACCAGGGAGGAAATAAAGGAATGAAGTGCAGAGTGATGAACCATGTCAAAGGTGGCTGAAGAAGACGAGAAACAAGGGAGGCATGAGAGGAAAGAAGTGCAGAGTGATCAACCATGTCGAAGGTGGCTGAAGAGTCACAGAAACCAGGGAGGAAAGAGAGAAAAGAAGTGCAGAGTGATCAACCATGTCAAAGGTGGCTGAAGAGTCAGAGAAACCAGGGAGGAAAGAAAGGAATGAAGTGCAGAATGATGAATCATGTCAAAGGTGGCTGAAGAGTCAGACATACAAGCGAGGAAATAGATATAAGAAGTGTAGAGTCATCAACCATGTCAAATGTGGCTGAAGAGTCAGAGAAACAAGGGAGGAAATAGAGGAAAGAAGTGTAGAGTCATCAACCATTTCAAATGTGGCTGAAGTGTTAGAAAAACCAGGGAGGAAAGACAGGAAAGAACTGTAGAGTGATCAAAGGTGGCTGAAGAGTCAGAAATCCAAGGGAGGAAAGAGAGGAAAGAAGTGTGGAATGATCAACCATATCAAAGGTGAATGAAGAGTCAGAGAAATAAGGTAGGAAAGAGAGGAACGAAGTGTAGAGTCATCAGCCATGTGAAAGGTGGCTGAAGAGTCAGATAAACAAGGGTGGAAAAAGGGGAAAGAAGTGTAGAGTCATCAACCATGTCAAAGGAGGCTTAAGAGTTAGAGAAACCAGACAGTAAAGAGAGGAAAGAATTGCAGACATCAACCATGTGAAAGGTGGCTGAAGAGTTAGAGAAACAAGGGAGGAAAGAAAGGAAAGACGTTTAAAATGATCAACCATGTCAAAAGTGAATGAAGAGTCAGAGAAACAAGGTAGGAAAGAGAGGAAAGAAGTGTTGAGTCATCAACCATGTGAAAGGTGGCTGAAGAGTTAGAGAAACAAGGGAGGAAAGAGAGGAAAGAACTGTAGAGTGATCAACTATGTCAAAGGCAGCTGAAGAGTCCGGGGAATAAGGGAGGAAAGAGATGTAAGATGTGTAGAGTGATCAGCCATGTCAAAGGTGGCTGAATAGTCAGTGAAACCAAGGAGGAAATAGGGGAAAGAAGTGCAGAGTGATCAACCTTGTCAAAGGTGGCTGAAGAGTCACAGAAAACAGGGAGGAAAGAGAGAAAAGAAGTGCAGAGTGATCAACCATGTCAAAGGTGGCTGAATAGTCAGAGAAACCAGGGAGGGAGGAGAGGAAAGAACTGTAGGGTATTCAACCATGTCAAAGGTGGCTGAAGAGTAGAAGAAATAAGGGAGGGAAGAGAGGAAAGATGTGTAGAGTGTTCAACCATGTCAAAGGTGACTGAAGAGTCAGACAAACAAGGGAGGAAATAGAGGAAAGAAGTGTAGAGTGATCAACCTTGTCAAAGGTGGCTGAAGAGTCACAGAAACCAGGGAGGAAAGAGAGAAAAGAAGTGCAAAGTGATCAACCATGTCAAAGGTGGCTGAAGAGTCAGAGAAACCAGGGAGGAAAGAGAGGGAAGAACTTTAGGGTGATCAACCATGTCAAAGGTGGCTGAAGAGTAGAAGAAATAAGGGAGGGAAGAGAGGAAAGATGTGTAGAGTGATCAACCATGTCAAAGGTGGCTGAAGAGTCAGACAAACAAGGGAGGAAATAGAGGAAAGAAGTGTAGAGTCATCAACCATGTCAAATGTGGCTGAAGAGTCAGAGAAACCAGGGAGGAAAGACAGGAAAGAACTGTAGAGTGATCAAAGTGGCTGAAGAGTGAGAAAAACAAGGGAGGAAAGAGAGGAAAAAGTGTAGAGTCATCAACCATGTCAAAGGTGGCTGAAGAGTCCGAGAAATAAGGGAGGAAAGAGAGGAAAGATGTGTAGAGTGATCAACCATGTCAAAGGTGGCTGAATAGTCAGTGAAACCAGGGAGGAAATAGGGGAAAGAAGTGTAGAGTCATCAACCATGTCGAAGGTGGCTGAAGAGTCAGAGAAACAATGGTGGAAATAGCGGAAAGAAGTGTAGAGTTATCAACCATGTGAAAGGTGGCTGAAGAGTCAGAGAAACAATGGTGGAAATAGCGGAAAGAAGTGTAGAGTCATCAATCATGTCAAAGGTGGCTTAAGAGTCAGAGAAACAAGGGAGGAAATAGAGGAAAGAAGTGGAGAGTCAGCAACCATTTCAAAGGTGGCTCAAGTGTTAGAGAAACCAGGGAGGAAAGACAGGAAAGAACTATAGAGTGATCAAAGTGGCTGAAGAGTCAGAAAAACAAGGGCAGAAAGAGAGGAAAGAAGTGCCGTCATCAACTATGTCAAAGGTGGTGGAAGAGTCCAAAAAACAAGGGAGGAAAGCGAGGAAAGAAGTGTAGAGTCATCAACCATGTGAAAGGTGGCTGAAGAGTAAAAGAAACAATGGTGGAAATAGAGGAAAGAAGTGTAGAGTCATCAACCATGTCAAAGGTGGCTTAAGAGTTAGAGAAACCAGGGAGGAAAGAGAGGAAAGAAGTGCAGTCATCAACAATGTCAAAGGTGGCTGAAGAGTTAGAGAAACAAGGGAAGAAAGAGAGGAAAGAACTGTAGAGTGATCAACCATGTCAAAGGTGGCTGAAGAGTCCGAGAAATAAGGGAGGAAAGAGAGGAAAGATGTGTAGAGTGATAAGCCATGTCAAAAGTGGCTGAATAGTCAGTGAAACCAGGGAGGAAATAGGGGAAAGAAGTGCAGAGTGATCAACCATGTCAAAGGTGGCTGAAGAGTCACAGAAACCAGGGAGGAAAGAGAGGAAAGAACTGTAGGGTGATCAACCATGTCAAAGGTGGCTGAAGAGTATGAGAAATAAGGGAGGGAAGAGAGGAAAGATGTGTAGAGTGATCAACCATGTCAAAGGTGGCTGAATAGTCAGTGAAACCAGGGAGGATATGGGGGAAAGAAGTGCAGAGTGATCAACCATGTCAAAGGTGGCTGAAGAGTCATAGAAACTAGAGAGGAAAGAGAGAAAAGAAGTGCAGAGTGATCAAAGGTGGCTGAAGAGTCAGAGAAACCAGGGAGGAAATAAAGGAATGAAGTGCAGAGTGATGAACCATGTCAAAGGTGGCTGAAGAAGACGAGAAACAAGGGAGGCATGAGAGGAAAGAAGTGCAGAGTGATCAACCATGTCGAAGGTGGCTGAAGAGTCACAGAAACCAGGGAGGAAAGAGAGAAAAGAAGTGCAGAGTGATCAACCATGTCAAAGGTGGCTGAAGAGACAGAGAAACCAGGGAGGAAAGAAAGGAATGAAGTGCAGAATGATGAATCATGTCAAAGGTGGCTGAAGAGTCAGACATACAAGCGAGGAAATAGATATAAGAAGTGTAGAGTCATCAACCATGTCAAATGTGGCTGAAGAGTCAGAGAAACAAGGGAGGAAATAGAGGAAAGAAGTGTAGAGTCATCAACCATTTCAAATGTGGCTGAAGTGTTAGAAAAACCAGGGAGGAAAGACAGGAAAGAACTGTAGAGTGATCAAAGGTGGCTGAAGAGTCAGAAATCCAAGGGAGGAAAGAGAGGAAAGAAGTGTGGAATGATCAACCATATCAAAGGTGAATGAAGAGTCAGAGAAATAAGGTAGGAAAGAGAGGAACGAAGTGTAGAGTCATCAGCCATGTGAAAGGTGGCTGAAGAGTCAGATAAACAAGGGTGGAAAAAGGGGAAAGAAGTGTAGAGTCATCAACCATGTCAAAGGAGGCTTAAGAGTTAGAGAAACCAGACAGTAAAGAGAGGAAAGAATTGCAGACATCAACCATGTGAAAGGTGGCTGAAGAGTTAGAGAAACAAGGGAGGAAAGAAAGGAAAGACGTTTAAAATGATCAACCATGTCAAAAGTGAATGAAGAGTCAGAGAAACAAGGTAGGAAAGAGAGGAAAGAAGTGTTGAGTCATCAACCATGTGAAAGGTGGCTGAAGAGTTAGAGAAACAAGGGAGGAAAGAGAGGAAAGAACTGTAGAGTGATCAACTATGTCAAAGGCAGCTGAAGAGTCCGGGGAATAAGGGAGGAAAGAGATGTAAGATGTGTAGAGTGATCAGCCATGTCAAAGGTGGCTGAATAGTCAGTGAAACCAAGGAGGAAATAGGGGAAAGAAGTGCAGAGTGATCAACCTTGTCAAAGGTGGCTGAAGAGTCACAGAAAACAGGGAGGAAAGAGAGAAAAGAAGTGCAGAGTGATCAACCATGTCAAAGGTGGCTGAATAGTCAGAGAAACCAGGGAGGGAGGAGAGGAAAGAACTGTAGGGTATTCAACCATGTCAAAGGTGGCTGAAGAGTAGAAGAAATAAGGGAGGGAAGAGAGGAAAGATGTGTAGAGTGTTCAACCATGTCAAAGGTGACTGAAGAGTCAGACAAACAAGGGAGGAAATAGAGGAAAGAAGTGTAGAGTGATCAACCTTGTCAAAGGTGGCTGAAGAGTCACAGAAACCAGGGAGGAAAGAGAGAAAAGAAGTGCAAAGTGATCAACCATGTCAAAGGTGGCTGAAGAGTCAGAGAAACCAGGGAGGAAAGAGAGGGAAGAACTTTAGGGTGATCAACCATGTCAAAGGTGGCTGAAGAGTAGAAGAAATAAGGGAGGGAAGAGAGGAAAGATGTGTAGAGTGATCAACCATGTCAAAGGTGGCTGAAGAGTCAGACAAACAAGGGAGGAAATAGAGGAAAGAAGTGTAGAGTCATCAACCATGTCAAATGTGGCTGAAGAGTCAGAGAAACCAGGGAGGAAAGACAGGAAAGAACTGTAGAGTGATCAAAGGTGGCTGAAGAGTCAGAAAAACAAGGGAGGAAAGAGAGGAAATAAGAGTGGAATGATCGACCATGTCAAAGGTGAATGAAGAATCAGAGAAACAAGGTAGGAAAGAGAGGAAAGAAGTGTTGAGTCATCAACCATGTGAAAGGTGGCTGAAGAGTTAGAGAAACAAGGGTGGAAATAGGGGAAAGAAGTGTAGAGTCATCAACCATGTCAAAGGAGGCTTAAGAGTTAGAGAAACCATGCAGGAAAGAGAGGAAAGAATTGCAGTCATCAACCATGTGAAAGGTGGCTGAATAGTCAGTGAAACCAGGGAGGAAATAGGGGAAAGAAGTGCAGAGTGATCAACCATGTCAAAGGTGGCTGAAGAGTCACAGAAACCAGGGAGGAAAGAGAGAAAAGAAGTGCAGAGTGATCAACCATGTCAAAGGTGGCTGAAGAGTCAGAGAAACCAGGGAGGAAAGAAAGGAATGAAGTGCAGAATGATGAATCATGTCAAAGGTGGCTGAAGAAGACGAGAAACAAGGGAGGAATGAGAGGAAAGGAGTGCAGAGTGATCAACCATGTCAAAGGTGGCTGAAGAGTCAGACAAACAAGGGAGGAAATAGAGGATAGAAGTGTAGAGTCATCAACCATGTCAAATGTGGCTGAAGAGTCAGAGAAACAAGGGAGGAAATAGAGGAAAGAAGTGTAGATTCATCAACCATTTCAAATGTGGCTGAAGTGTTAGAGAAACCAGGGTGGAAAGACAGGAAAGAACTATAGAGTGATCAAAGGTGGCTGAAGAGTCAGAAAAACAAGGGAGGAAAGAGGGGAAAGAAGTGTAGAGTCATCAACCATGTGGAAGGTGGCTGAAGAGTCAGAGAAACAATGGTGGAAATAGCGGAAAGAAGTGTAGAGTCATCAACCATGTGAAAGGTGGCTGAAGAGTCAGAGAAACAATGGTGGAAATAGCGGAAAGAAGTGTAGAGTCATCAATCATGTCAAAGGTGGCTTAAGAGTCAGAGAAACAAGGGAGGAAATAGAGGAAAGAAGTGGAGAGTCAGCAACCATTTCAAAGGTGGCTCAAGTGTTAGAGAAACCAGGGAGGAAAGACAGGAAAGAACTATAGACTGATGAAAGTGGCTGAAGAGTCAGAAAAACAAGGGCAGAAAGAGAGGAAAGAAGTGCCGTCATCAACTATGTCAAAGGTGGTGGAAGAGTCCAAAAAACAAGGGAGGAAAGCGAGGAAAGAAGTGTAGAGTCATCAACCATGTGAAAGGTGGCTGAATAGTCAAAGAAACAATGGTGGAAATAGAGGAAAGAAGTGTAGAGTCATCAACCATGTCAAAGGTGGCTTAAGAGTTAGAGAAACCAGGGAGGAAAGAGAGGAAAGAAGTGCAGTCATCAACAATGTCAAAGGTGGCTGAAGAGTTAGAGAAACAAGGGAAGAAAGAGAGGAAAGAACTGTAGAGTGATCAACCATGTCAAAGGTGGCTGAAGAGTCCGAGAAATAAGGGAGGAAAGAGAGGAAAGATGTGTAGAGTGATAAGCCATGTCAAAAGTGGCTGAATAGTCAGTGAAACCAGGGAGGAAATAGGGGAAAGAGGTGCAGAGTGAACAACCATGTCAAAGGTGGCTGAAGTGTCACAGAAACCAGGGAGGAAAGAGAGGAAAGAACTGTAGGGTGATCAACCATGTCAAAGGTGGCTGAAGAGTATGAGAAATAAGGGAGGGAAGAGAGATAAAATGTGTAGAGTGATCAACCATGTCAAAGGTGGCTGAATAGTCAGTGAAACCAGGGAGGATATGGGGGAAAGAAGTGCAGAGTGATCAACCATGTCAAAGGTGGCTGAAGAGTCATAGAAACCAGAGAGGAAAGAGAGAAAAGAAGTGCAGAGTGATCAAAGGTGGCTGAAGAGTCAGAGAAACCAGGGAGGAAATAAAGGAATGAAGTGCAGAGTGATGAACCATGTCAAAGGTGGCTGAAGAAGACGAGAAACAAGGGAGGGATGAGAGGAAAGGAGTGCAGAGTGATCAACCATGTCAAAGGTGGCTGAAGAGTCAGACAAACAAGAGAGGAAATAGAGGAAAGAAGTGTAGAGTCATCAATCATGTCAAATGTGGCTGAAGAGTCAGAGAAACAAGGGAGGAAATAGAGGAAAGAAGTGTAGAGTCATCAACCATTTCAAATGTGGCTGAAGTGTTAGAGAAACCAGGGAGGAAAGACAGGGGAGAACTGTAGAGTGATCAAAGGTGGCTGAAGAGTCAGAAATCCAAGGGAGGAAAGAGAGGAAAGAAGTGTGGAATGATCAACCATATCAAAGGTGAATGAAGAGTCAGAGAAACAAGGTAGGAAAGAGAGGAACGAAGTGTAGAGTCATCAGCCATGTGAAAGGTGGCTGAAGAGTCAGATAAACAAGGATGGAAAAAGGGGAAAGAAGTGTAGAGTCATCAACCATGTCAAAGGAGGCTTAAGAGTTAGAGAAACCAGACAGTAAAGAGAGGAAAGAATTGCAGACATCAACCATGTGAAAGGTGGCTGAAGAGTTAGAGAAACAAGGGAGGAAAGAAAGGAAAGACGTTTAAAATGATCAACCATGTCAAAAGTGAATGAAGAGTCAGAGAAACAAGGTAGGAAAGAGAGGAAAGAAGTGTTGAGTCATCAACCATGTGAAAGGTTGCTGAAGAGTTAGAGAAACAAGGGAGGAAAGAGAGGAAAGAACTGTAGAGTGATCAACTATGTCAAAGGCAGCTGAAGAGTCCGAGGAATAAGGGAGGAAAGAGATGTAAGATATGTAGAGTGATCAGCCATGTCAAAGGTGGCTGAATAGTCAGTGAAACCAGGGAGGAAATAGGGGAAAGAAGTGCAGAGTGATCAACCTTGTCAAAGGTGGCTGAAGAGTCACAGAAAACAGGGAGGAAAGAGAGAAAAGAAGTGCAGAGTGATCAACCATGTCAAAGGTGGCTGAAGAGTCAGAGAAACCAGGGAGGGAGGAGAGGAAAGAACTGTATGGTATTCAACCATGTCAAAGGTGGCTGAAGAGTAGAAGAAATAAGGGAGGGAAGAGAAAAAAAGATGTTTAGAAAGTTCAACCATGTCAAAGGTGGCTGAATAGTCTGTGAAACCAGGGAGGAAATAGGGGAAAGAAGTGCAGAGTGATCAGCCATGTCAAAGGTGGCTGAATAGTCAGTGAAACCAGGGAGGAAATAGGGGAAAGAAGTGCAGAGTGATCAACATTGTCAAAGGTGGCTGAAGAGTCACAGAAAACAGAGAGGAAAGAGAGAAAAGAAGTGCAGAGTGATCAACCATGTCAAAGGTGGCTGAAGAGTCAGAGAAACCAGGGAGGGAGGAGAGGAAAGAACTGTAGGGTATTCAACGATGTCAAAGGTGGCTGAAGAGTAGAAGAAATAAGGGAGGGAAGAGAGGAAAGATGTGTAGAGTGTTCAACCATGTCAAAGGTGGCTGAACAGTCAGTGAAACCAGGGAGGAAATAGGGGAAAGAAGTGCAGAGTGATCAACCATGTCAAAGGTGGCTGAAGAGTCAGAGAAACCAGGGAGGAAAGAAAGGAATGAAGTGCAGAGTGATGAATCATGTCAAAGGTGGCTGAAGAAGACCAGAAACAAGGGAGGAATGAGAGGAAAGGAGTGCAGAGTGATCAACCATGTCAAAGGTGGCTGAAGAGTCAGACAAACAAGGGAGGACATAGAGGAAAGAAGTGTAGAGTCATCAACCATGTCAAATGTGGCTGAAGAGTCAGACAAACAAGGGAGGAAATAGAGGAATGAAGTGAAGAGTCATCAACCATTTCAAATGTGGCTAAAGTGTTAGAGAAACCAGGGAGGAAAGACAGGAAAGAACTGTAGAGTGATCAAAGGTGGCTGAAGAGTCAGAAAAACAAGGGAGGAAAGAGAGGAAAGAAGTGTGGAATGATCAACCATGTCAAAGGTGAATGAAGAGTCAGAAAAACAAGGTAGGAAAGAGAGGAAAGAAGTGTAGAGTCATCAACCATGTGAAAGGTGACTGAAGAGTTAGAGGAACAAGGGAGGAAAGAAGAAAGAAGTGCAGAGTGATCAACCATGTGAAAGGTGGCTGAAGAGTCAGAGAAACAAGGGAGGTAATAGAGGAAAGAAGTGTAGAGTCATCAACCATTTCAAAGGTGGCTCAAGTGTTAGGGAGGAAAGACAGGAAAGAACTGCAGAGTGAACAAAGTGGCTCAAGAGTCAGAAAAACAAGGGAGGAAAGAAGTGCAGTCATCAACCATGTGAAAGGTGGCTGAAGAGCCCAAGAAACAAGGGAGGAAATGGAGGAAAGAAGCGTAGAATTGTCAACCATGTCAAACGTGAACTCTAAAGGTGGCTGAAGAGTCAGAGAAACCAGGGAGGGATTAGGGGAAAGAAGTGCAGAGTGATCAACCATGTCAAAGGTGGCTGAAGCACCCAGGAAACAAGGGAGGAAACGGAGAAAGGAAGTGTAGAATGATCAACCATGTCAAAGGTGAATGAAGAGTCAGATAAACAAGGTAGGAAAGAGGGGAAAGAAGTGTAGAATCATCAACGATGTCAAAGTTGGCTTAAGAGTTAGAGAAACCAATGAGGAAAGAGAGCAAAGAAGTGCAGTTGTCAACCATGTCAAAGGTGGCTGAAGAGTTAGATAAACAAGGGAGGAAAGAGAGGAAAGGAGTGTGGAATGATCAACCATGTCAAAGGTGAATGAAGAGTCAGAGAAACAAGGTAGGAAAGAGAGGAAAGAAGTGTACAGTCATCAAACATTTCAAAGGTGGCTCAAGTGTCAGAGAAACCAGGGAGGAAAGACAGGAAAGAACTGTAGAGTGATCAAAGTGGCTGAAGAGTCAGAAAAACAAGGGCGGAAAGAGAGGAAAGAAGTACAGTCATCAACCATGTAAAAGGTGGTTCAAGAGTCCAAAAAAGAAGGGAGGAAAGAGAGGAAAGAAGTGTAGAATGATCAACCATGTCAAAGGTGAATGAAGAGTAAGAAACAAGGTAGGAAAGAGAGGAAAGAAGTGTAGAGTCACCAACCATGTGAAAGGTGGCTGAGGAGTCAGAGAAACAATGGTGGAAATAGAGGAAAGAAGTGTAGAGTCATCAACCATGTCAAAGGTGGCTTAAAAGTTAGAGAAACCAGGGAGGAAAGAGAGGAAAGAAGTGCAGTCATCAACCATGTGAAAGGTGGCTGAAGAGTCAGAGAAGCCAGGGAGGGAATAGGGGAAATAAGTGCAGAGTGATCAACCATGTCAAGTTGGTTGAAGAGTTAGAGAAACCAGGGAGGAAAGAGAGGAAGGAAGTGGAGAGTGATCATCCATGTCAAAGGTTACTGACAAGTCAGAGAAACAAGGGAGGAAAGAGAGGAAAGAAGTGCAGAGTTATCAACCATGTCAAAGGTGGCTGAAGAGTCAGACAAACAAGGGAGGAAATAGGGGAAAGAAGTGTAGAGTCATCAACCATGTCAAAGGTGGCTGAAGGGTCAGAGAAACAAGGGATGAAATAGAGGAAAGAAGTGTAGAGTCATCAACCATTTCAAAGGTGGCTGAAGTGTTAGAGATACCAGGGAGGAAAGACAGGAAAGAACTGTAGAGTGATCAAAGGTGGCTGAAGAGTCAGAAAAACAAGGTAGGAAAGAGAGGAAAGAAGTGTAGAGTCATCAACCATGTCAAAGGAGGCTGAAGAGTCAGAGAAACAAGGGTGGAAATAGGAGAAAGAAGTGTAGAGTCATCAACCATGTCAAAGGTGGCTTGAGAGTTAGAGAAACCAGGGAGGAAAGAGAAGAAAGAAGTGCAGTCATCAACCATGTGAAAGGTGGCTGAAGAGTTAGAGAAAGAAGGGAGGAAAGAGAGGAAAGAAGTGCAGAGTGATCGACCATGTGAAAGGTGGCTGAAGAGTCAGAGAAACAAGGGGGAAAATAGAGGAAAAAGTGTAGAGTCATCAACCATGTCAAAGGTGGCTGAAGAGTCCAAGAAACAAGGGAGGGAAGAGAGGAAAGAAGTGTAGAATGATCAACCATGTAAAAGGTGAATGAAGAGTCAGAGAAACAAGGTAGGAAAGAAGTGTAGAGTCATCAACCATGTGAAGGGTGGCTGAGGAGTCAGAGAAACAAGGGTGGAAATAGAGAAAAGAAGTGTAGAGTCATCAACCATGTCAAAGGTGGCTGAAGAGTCCAAGAAACAAGGGAGGAAAGAGAGGAAAGAAGTGTAGAATGATCAACCATGTCAAAGGTGAATGAAGAGTCAGAGAAACAAGGTAGGAAAGAGAGGAAAGAAGTGTAGAGTCATCAACCATGTGAAATGTGGCTGAGGAGTCAGAGAAACAAGGGTGGAAATAGAGGAAAGAAGTGTAGAGTCATCAACCATGTCAAAGGTGGCTTAAGAGTTAGAGAAACAAGGGAGGAAAGACAGGAAAGAACTGTAGAGTGATTAAAGTGGCTGAAGAGTCAGAAAAACAAGGGAGGAAAGAGAGGAAAAAGTGTAGAGTCATCAACCATGTCAAAGGTGGCTGAAGAGTTCGAGAAATAAGGGGGGAAATAGAGGAAAAAGTGTAGAGTCATCAACCATGTCAAAGGTGGCTGAAGAGTTCAAGAAACAAGGGAGGAAAGAGAGGAAAGAAGTGTAGAGTCATCAACCATTTCAAAGGTGGCTGAAGTGTTAGAGATACCAGGGAGGAAAGACAGGAAAGAACTGTAGAGTGATCAAAGGTGGTTGAAGAGTCAGAAAAACAAGGTAGGAAAGAGAGGAAAGAAGTGTAGAGTCATCAACCATGTCAAAGGAGACTGAAGAGTCAGAGAAACAAGGGTGGAAATAGGGGAAAGAAGTGTAGAGTCATCAACCATGTCAAAGGTGGCTTGAGAGTTAGAGAAACCAGGGAGGAAAGAGAGGAAAGAAATGCAGTCATCAACCATGTGAAAGGTGGCTGAAGAGTTAGAGAAAGAAGGGAGGAAAGAGAGGAAAGAAGTGCAGAGTGATCGACCATGTGAAAGGTGGCTGAAGAGTCAGAGAAACAAGGGGGGAAATAGAGGAAAAAGTGTAGAGTCATCAACCATGTCAAAGGTGGCTGAAGAGTCCAAGAAACAAGGGAGGAAAGAGAGGAAAGAAGTGTAGAATGATCAACCATGTAAAAGGTGAATGAAGAGTCAGAGAAACAAGGTAGGAAAGAAGTGTAGAGTCATCAACCATGTGAAGGGTGGCTGAGGAGTCAGTGAAACAAGGGTGGAAATAGAGAAAAGAAGTGTAGAGTCATCAACCATGTCAAAGGTGGCTGAAGAGTCCAAGAAACAAGGGAGGAAAGAGAGGAAAGAAGTGTAGAATGATCAACCATGTCAAAGGTGAATGAAGAGTCAGAGAAACAAGGTAGGAAAGAGAGGAAAGAAGTGTAGAGTCATCAACCATGTGAAATGTGGCTGAGGAGTCAGAGAAACAAGGGTGGAAATAGAGGAAAGAAGTGTGGAGTCATCAACCATGTCAAAGGTGGCTTAAGAGTTAGAGAAACCAGGGAGGAAAGACAGGAAAGAACTGTAGAGTGATCAAAGTGGCTGAAGAGTCAGAAAAACAAGGGAGGAAAGAGAGGAAAAAGTGTAGAGTCATCAACCATGTCAAAGGTGGCTGAAGAGTCAGAGAAATAAGGGGGGAAATAGAGGAAAAAGTGTAGAGTCATCAACCATGTCAAAGGTGGCTGAAGAGTTCAAGAAACAAGGGAGGAAAGAGAGGAAAGAAGTGTAGAATGATCAACCATGTCAAAGGTGAATGAAGAGTAAGAGAAACAAGGTAGGAAAGAGAGGAAAGAAGTGTAGAGTCATCAACCATGTGAAAGGTGGCTGAGGATTCAGAGAAACAAGGGTGGAAATAGAGAAAAGAAGTGTAGAGTCATCAACCATGTCAAAGGTGGCTGAAGAGTCCAAGAAACAAGGGAGGAAAGAGAGGAAAGAAGTGTAGAATGATCAACCATGTCAAAGGTGAATGAAGAGTCAGAGAAACAAGGTAGGAAAGAGAGATAAGAAGTGAAGAGTCATCAACCATGTGAAATGTGGCTGAGGAGTCAGAGAAACAAGGGTGGAAATAGAGGAAATAAGTGTAGAGTCATCAACCATGTCAAAGGTGGCTTAAGAGTTAGAGAAACCAGGGAGGAAAGACAGGAAAGAACTGTAGAGTGATCAAAGTGGCTGAAGAGTGAGAAAAACAAGGGAGGAAAGAGAGGAAAAAGTGTAGAGTCATCAACCATGTCAAAGGTGGCTGAAGAGTCCGAGAAATAAGGGAGGAAAGAGAGGAAAGAAGTGTAGAATGATCAACCATGTCAAAGGTGAATTAAGAGTAAGAAACAAGGTAGGAAAGAGAGGAAAGAAGTGTAGAGTCACCAACCATGTGAAAGGTGGCTGAGGAGTCAGAGAAACAATGGTGGAAATAGAGGAAAGAAGTGTAGAGTCATCAACCATGTCAAAGGTGGCTTAAAAGTTAGAGAAACCAGGGAGGAAAGAGAGGAAAGAAGTGCAGTCATCAACCATGTCAAAGGTGGCTGAAGAGTTAGAGAAACAAGGGAGGAAAGAGAGGGAAGAAGTGCAGAGTGATCAATGATGTGAAAGGTGGCTGAAGAGTCAGAGAAGCCAGGGAGGGAATAGGGGAAATAAGTGCAGAGTGATCAACCATGTCAAGTTGGTTGAAGAGTTAGAGAAACCAGGGAGGAAAGAGAGGAAGGAAGTGTAGAGTGATCATCCATGTCAAAGGTTACTGACAAGTCAGAGAAACAAGGGAGGAAAGAGAGGAAAGAAGTGCAGAGTTATCAACCATGTCAAAGGTGGCTGAAGAGTCAGACAAACAAGGGAGGAAATAGGGGAAAGAAGTGTAGAGTCATCAACCATGTCAAAGGTGGCTGAAGGGTCAGAGAAACAAGGGATGAAATAGAGGAAAGAAGTGTAGAGTCATCAACCATTTCAAAGGTGGCTGAAGTGTTAGAGATACCAGGGAGGAAAGACAGGAAAGAACTGTAGAGTGATCAAAGGTGGCTGAAGAGTCAGAAAAACAAGGTAGGAAAGAGAGGAAAGAAGTGTAGAGTCATCAACCATGTCAAAGGAGGCTGAAGAGTCAGAGAAACAAGGGTGGAAATAGGAGAAAGAAGTGTAGAGTCATCAACCATGTCAAAGGTGGCTTGAGAGTTAGAGAAACCAGGGAGGAAAGAGAAGAAAGAAGTGCAGTCATCAACCATGTGAAAGGTGGCTGAAGAGTTAGAGAAAGAAGGGAGGAAAGAGAGGAAAGAAGTGCAGAGTGATCGACCATGTGAAAGGTGGCTGAAGAGTCAGAGAAACAAGGGGGGAAATAGAGGAAAAAGTGTAGAGTCATCAACCATGTCAAAGGTGGCTGAAGAGTCCAAGAAACAAGGGAGGAAAGAGAGGAAAGAAGTGTAGAATGATCAACCATGTAAAAGGTGAATGAAGAGTCAGAGAAACAAGGTAGGAAAGAAGTGTAGAGTCATCAACCATGTGAAGGGTGGCTGAGGAGTCAGAGAAACAAGGGTGGAAATAGAGAAAAGAAGTGTAGAGTCATCAACCATGTCAAAGGTGGCTGAAGAGTCCAAGAAACAAGGGAGGAAAGAGAGGAAAGAAGTGTAGAATGATCAACCATGTCAAAGGTGAATGAAGAGTCAGAGAAACAAGGTAGGAAAGAGAGGAAAGAAGTGTAGAGTCATCAACCATGTGAAATGTGGCTGAGGAGTCAGAGAAACAAGGGTGGAAATAGAGGAAAGAAGTGTAGAGTCATCAACCATGTCAAAGGTGGCTTAAGAGTTAGAGAAACAAGGGAGGAAAGACAGGAAAGAACTGTAGAGTGATCAAAGTGGCTGAAGAGTCAGAAAAACAAGGGAGGAAAGAGAGGAAAAAGTGTAGAGTCATCAACCATGTCAAAGGTGGCTGAAGAGTTCGAGAAATAAGGGGGGAAATAGAGGAAAAAGTGTAGAGTCATCAACCATGTCAAAGGTGGCTGAAGAGTTCAAGAAACAAGGGAGGAAAGAGAGGAAAGAAGTGTAGAGTCATCAACCATTTCAAAGGTGGCTGAAGTGTTAGAGATACCAGGGAGGAAAGACAGGAAAGAACTGTAGAGTGATCAAAGGTGGTTGAAGAGTCAGAAAAACAAGGTAGGAAAGAGAGGAAAGAAGTGTAGAGTCATCAACCATGTCAAAGGAGACTGAAGAGTCAGAGAAACAAGGGTGGAAATAGGGGAAAGAAGTGTAGAGTCATCAACCATGTCAAAGGTGGCTTGAGAGTTAGAGAAACCAGGGAGGAAAGAGAGGAAAGAAATGCAGTCATCAACCATGTGAAAGGTGGCTGAAGAGTTAGAGAAAGAAGGGAGGAAAGAGAGGAAAGAAGTGCAGAGTGATCGACCATGTGAAAGGTGGCTGAAGAGTCAGAGAAACAAGGGGGGAAATAGAGGAAAAAGTGTAGAGTCATCAACCATGTCAAAGGTGGCTGAAGAGTCCAAGAAACAAGAGAGGAAAGAGAGGAAAGAAGTGTAGAATGATCAACCATGTAAAAGGTGAATGAAGAGTCAGAGAAACAAGGTAGGAAAGAAGTGTAGAGTCATCAACCATGTGAAGGGTGGCTGAGGAGTCAGAGAAACAAGGGTGGAAATAGAGAAAAGAAGTGTAGAGTCATCAACCATGTCAAAGGTGGCTGAAGAGTCCAAGAAACAAGGGAGGCAAGAGAGGAAAGAAGTGTAGAATGATCAACCATGTCAAAGGTGAATGAAGAGTCAGAGAAACAAGGTAGGAAAGAGAGGAAAGAAGTGTAGAGTCATCAACCATGTGAAATGTGGCTGAGGAGTCAGAGAAACAAGGGTGGAAATAGAGGAAAGAAGTGTGGAGTCATCAACCATGTCAAAGGTGGCTTAAGAGTTAGAGAAACCAGGGAGGAAAGACAGGAAAGAACTGTAGAGTAATCAAAGTGGCTGAAGAGTCAGAAAAACAAGGGAGGAAAGAGAGGAAAAAGTGTAGAGTCATCAACCATGTCAAAGGTGGCTGAAGAGTCCGAGAAATAAGGGGGGAAATAGAGGAAAAAGTGTAGAGTCATCAACCATGTCAAAGGTGGCTGAAGAGTTCAAGAAACAAGGGAGGAAAGAGAGGACAGAAGTGTAGAATGATCAACCATGTCAAAGGTGAATGAAGAGTAAGAGAAACAAGGTAGGAAAGAGAGGAAAGAAGTGTAGAGTCATCAACCATGTGAAAGGTGGCTGAGGATTCAGAGAAACAAGGGTGGAAATAGAGAAAAGAAGTGTAGAGTCATCAACCATGTCAAAGGTGGCTGAAGAGTCCAAGAAACAAGGGAGGAAAGAGAGGAAAGAAGTGTAGAATGATCAACCATGTCAAAGGTGAATGAAGAGTCAGAGAAACAAGGTAGGAAAGAGAGATAAGAAGTGAAGAGTCATCAACCATGTGAAATGTGGCTGAGGAGTCAGAGAAACAAGGGTGGAAATAGAGGAAATAAGTGTAGAGTCATCAACCATGTCAAAGGTGGCTTAAGAGTTAGAGAAACCAGGGAGGAAAGACAGGAAAGAACTGTAGAGTGATCAAAGTGGCTGAAGAGTGAGAAAAACAAGGGAGGAAAGAGAGGAAAAAGTGTAGAGTCATCAACCATGTCAAAGGTGGCTGAAGAGTCCGAGAAATAAGGGAGGAAAGAGAGGAAAGATGTGTAGAGTGATCAACCATGTCAAAGTTGGCTGAATAGTCAGTGAAACCAGGGAGGAAATAGGGGAAAGAAGTGTAGAGTGATCAACCATGTCAAAGGTGGCTGAAGAGTCAGAGAAACCGGGGATGAAAGACAGGAAAGAAGTGCAGAGTGATGAACAATGTCAAAGGTGGCTGAAGAAGACGAGAAAGAAGGGAGGAAAGAGAGGAAAGAAGTGTAGAGTGATCAACCATGTCAAAGGTGGCTGAAGAGTCACAGAAACCAGGGAGGAAAGAGAGGAAAGAACTGTAGGGTGATCAACCATGTCAAAAGTGGCTGAGGAGTACGAGAAATAAGGAAGAGAAGAGAGGAAAGTTGTGTAGCGTGATCAACCATGTCAAAGGTGGCTGAATAGTCAGTGAAACCAGGGAGGAAATAGGGGAAAAAGTGTAGGGTGATCAACCATGTCAAAGGTGGCTGAAGAGTCAGAGAAACCAGGGAGGAAAGAAATGAATTAAGTGCAGAGTGATCAACCATGTCAAAGGTGGCTGAAGAGTCAGAGAAACCAGGGAGGGAGGAGAGGAAAGAACTGTAGGGAATTCAACCATGTCAAAGGTGGCTGAAGAGTAGAAGAAATAAGGGAGGGAAGAGAAAAAAAGATGTTTAGAGTGTTCAACCATGTCAAAGGTGGCTGAATAGTCAGTGAAACCAGGGAGGAAATAGGGGAAAGAAGTGCAGAGTGATCAGCCATGTCAAAGGTGGCTGAATAGTCAGTGAAACCAGGGAGGAAATAGGGGAAAGAAGTGCAGAGTGATCAACATTGTCAAAGGTGGCTGAAGAGTCACAGAAAACAGAGAGGAAAGAGAGAAAAGAAGTGCAGAGTGATCAACCATGTCAAAGGTGGCTGAAGAGTCAGAGAAACCAGGGAGGGAGGAGAGGAAAGAACTGTAGGGTATTCAACCATGTCAAAGGTGGCTGAAGAGTAGAAGAAATACGGGAGGGAAGAGAGGAAAGATGTGTAGAGTGTTCAACCATGTCAAATGTGGCTGAACAGTCAGTGAAACCAGGGAGGAAATAGGGGAAAGAAGTGCAGAGTGATCAACCATGTCAAAGGTGGCTGAAGCACCCAGGAAACAAGGGAGGAAACGGAGAAAGGAAGTGTAGAATGATCAACCATGTCAAAGGTGAATGAAGAGTCAGATAAACAAGGTAGGAAAGAGGGGAAAGAAGTGTAGAATCATCAACGATGTCAAAGGTGGCTTAAGAGTTAGAGAAACCATGGAGGAAAGAGAGCAAAGAAGTGCAGTTGTCAACCATGTCAAAGGTGGCTGAAGAGTTAGATAAACAAGGGAGGAAAGAGAGGAAAGAAGTGTGGAATGATCAACCATGTCAAAGGTGAATGAAGAGTCAGAGAAACAAGGTAGGAAAGAGAGGAAAGAAGTGTACAGTCATCAAACATTTCAAAGGTGGCTCAAGTGTCAGAGAAACCAGGGAGGAAAGACAGGAAAAAACTGTAGAGTGATCAAAGTGGCTGAAGAGTCAGAAAAACAAGGGCGGAAAGAGAGGAAAGAAGTACAGTCATCAACCATGTAAAAGGTGGTTGAAGAGTCCAAAAAAGAAGGGAGGAAAGAGAGGAAAGAAGTGTAGAATGATCAACTATGTCAAAGGTGAATGAAGAGTAAGAAACAAGGTAGGAAAGAGAGGAAAGAAGTGTAGAGTCACCAACCATGTGAAAGGTGGCTGAAGAGTCAGAGAAACAATGGTGGAAATAGAGGAAAGAAGTGTAGAGTCATCAACCATGTCAAAGGTGGCTTAAAAGTTAGAGAAACCAGGGAGGAAAGAGAGGAAAGAAGTGCAGTCATCAACCATGTCAAAGGTGGCTGAAGAGTTAGAGAAACAAGGGAGGAAAGAGAGGGAAGAAGTGCAGAGTGATCAATGATGTGAAAGGTGGCTGAAGAGTCAGAGAAGCCAGGGAGGGAATAGGGGAAATAAGTGCAGAGTGATCAACCATGTCAAGTTGGTTGAAGAGTTAGAGAAACCAGGGAGGAAAGAGAGGAAGGAAGTGTAGAGTGATCATCCATGTCAAAGGTTACTGACAAGTCAGAGAAACAAGGGAGGAAAGAGAGGAAAGAAGTGCAGAGTTATCAACCATGTCAAAGGTGGCTGAAGAGTCAGACAAACAAGGGAGGAAATAGGGGAAAGAAGTGTAGAGTCATCAACCATGTCAAAGGTGGCTGAAGGGTCAGAGAAACAAGGGATGAAATAGAGGAAAGAAGTGTAGAGTCATCAACCATTTCAAAGGTGGCTGAAGTGTTAGAGATACCAGGGAGGAAAGACAGGAAAGAACTGTAGAGTGATCAAAGGTGGCTGAAGAGTCAGAAAAACAAGGTAGGAAAGAGAGGAAAGAAGTGTAGAGGCATCAACCATGTCAAAGGAGGCTGAAGAGTCAGAGAAACAAGGGTGGAAATAGGAGAAAGAAGTGTAGAGTCATCAACCATGTCAAAGGTGGCTTGAGAGTTAGAGAAACCAGGGAGGAAAGAGAAGAAAGAAGTGCAGTCATCAACCATGTGAAAGGTGGCTGAAGAGTTAGAGAAAGAAGGGAGGAAAGAGAGGAAAGAAGTGCAGAGTGATCGACCATGTGAAAGGTGGCTGAAGAGTCAGAGAAACAAGGGGGGAAATAGAGGAAAAAGTGTAGAGTCATCAACCATGTCAAAGGTGGCTGAAGAGTCCAAGAAACAAGGGAGGAAAGAGAGGAAAGAAGTGTAGAATGATCAACCATGTAAAAGGTGAATGAAGAGTCAGAGAAACAAGGTAGGAAAGAAGTGTAGAGTCATCAACCATGTGAAGGGTGGCTGAGGAGTCAGAGAAACAAGGGTAGAAATAGAGAAAAGAAGTGTAGAGTCATCAACCATGTCAAAGGTGGCTGAAGAGTCCAAGAAACAAGGGAGGAAAGAGAGGAAAGAAGTGTAGAATGATCAACCATGTCAAAGGTGAATGAAGAGTCAGAGAAACAAGGTAGGAAAGAAAGGAAAGAAGTGTAGAGTCATCAACCATGTGAAATGTGGCTGAGGAGTCAGAGAAACAAGGGTGGAAATAGAGGAAAGAAGTGTAGAGTCATCAACCATGTCAAAGGTGGCTTAAGAGTTCGAGAAACAAGGGAGGAAAGACAGGAAAGAACTGTAGAGTGATCAAAGTGGCTGAAGAGTCAGAAAAACAAGGGAGGAAAGAGAGGAAAAAGTGTAGAGTCATCAACCATGTCAAAGGTGGCTGAAGAGTTCGAGAAATAAGGGGGGAAATAGAGGAAAAAGTGTAGAGTCATCAACCATGTCAAAGGTGGCTGAAGAGTTCAAGAAACAAGGGAGGAAAGAGAGGAAAGAAGTGTAGAGTCATCAACCATTTCAAAGGTGGCTGAAGTGTTAGAGATACCAGGGAGGAAAGACAGGAAAGAACTGTAGAGTGATCAAAGGTGGTTGAAGAGTCAGAAAAACAAGGTAGGAAAGAGAGGAAAGAAGTGTAGAGTCATCAACCATGTCAAAGGAGGCTGAAGAGTCAGAGAAACAAGGGTGGAAATAGGGGAAAGAAGTGTAGAGTCATCAACCATGTCAAAGGTGGCTTGAGAGTTAGAGAAACCAGGGAGGAAAGAGAGGAAAGAAGTGCAGTCATCAACCATGTGAAAGGTGGCTGAAGAGTTAGAGAAAGAAGGGAAGAAAGAGAGGAAAGAAGTGCAGAGTGATCGACCATGTGAAAGGTGGCTGAAGAGTCAGAGAAAGAAGGGGGGAAATAGAGGAAAAAGTGTAGAGTCATCAACCATGTCAAAGGTGGCTGAAGAGTCCAAGAAACAAGGGAGGAAAGAGAGGAAAGAAGTGTAGAATGATCAACCATGTAAAAGGTGAATGAAGAGTCAGAGAAACAAGGTAGGAAAGAAGTGTAGAGTCATCAACCATGTGAAGGGTGGCTGAGGAGTCAGAGAAACAAGGGTGGAAATAGAGAAAAGAAGTGTAGAGTCATCAACCATGTCAAAGGTGGCTGAAGAGTCCAAGAAACAAGGGAGGAAAGAAGTGTAGAATGATCAACCATGTCAAAGGTGAATGAAGAGTCAGAGAAACAAGGTAGGAAAGAGAGGAAAGAAGTGTAGAGTCATCAACCATGTGAAATGTGGCTGAGGAGTCAGAGAAACAAGGGTGGAAATAGAGGAAAGAAGTGTGGAGTCATCAACCATGTCAAAGGTGGCTTAAGAGTTAGAGAAACCAGGGAGGAAAGACAGGAAAGAACTGTAGAGTGATCAAAGTGGCTGAAGAGTCAGAAAAACAAGGGAGGAAAGAGAGGAAAAAGTGTAGAGTCATCAACAATGTCAAAGGTGGCTGAAGAGTCCGAGAAATAAGGGGGGAAATAGAGGAAAAAGTGTAGAGTCATCAACCATGTCAAAGGTGGCTGAAGAGTTCAAGAAACAAGGGAGGAAAGAGAGGAAAGAAGTGTAGAATGATCAACCATGTCAAAGGTGAATGAAGAGTAAGAGAAACAAGGTAGGAAAGAGAGGAAAGAAGTGTAGAGTCATCAACCATGTGAAAGGTGGCTGAGGATTCAGAGAAACAAGGGTGGAAATAGAGAAAAGAAGTGTAGAGTCATCAACCATGTCAAAGGTGGCTGAAGAGTCCAAGAAACAAGGGAGGCAAGAGAGGAAAGAAGTGTAGAATGATCAACCATGTCAAAGGTGAATGAAGAGTCAGAGAAACAAGGTAGGAAAGAGAGGAAAGAAGTGAAGAGTCATCAACCATGTGAAATGTGGCTGAGGAGTCAGAGAAACAAGGGTGGAAATAGAGGAAATAAGTGTAGAGTCATCAACCATGTCAAAGGTGGCTTAAGAGTTAGAGAAACCAGGGAGGAAAGACAGGAAAGAACTGTAGAGTGATCAAAGTGGCTGAAGAGTGAGAAAAACAAGGGAGGAAAGAGAGGAAAAAGTGTAGAGTCATCAACCATGTCAAAGGTGGCTGAAGAGTCCGAGAAATAAGGGAGGAAAGAGAGGAAAGATGTGTAGAGTGATCAACCATGTCAAAGGTGGCTGAATAGTCAGTGAAACCAGGGAGGAAATAGGGGAAAGAAGTGTAGAGTGATCAACCATGTCAAAGGTGGCTGAAGAGTCAGAGAAACCAGGGATGAAAGACAGGAAAGAAGTGCAGAGTGATGAACAATGTCAAAGTTGGCTGAAGAAGACGAGAAAGAAGGGAGGAAAGAGAGGAAAGAAGTGCTGAGTCATCAACCATGTCAAAGGTGGCTGAAGAGTCACAGAAACCAGGGAGGAAAGAGAGGAAAGAACTGTAGGGTGATCAACCATGTCAAAAGTGGCTGAGGAGTACGAGAAATAAGGGAGAGAAGAGAGGAAAGATGTGTAGCGTGATCAACCATGTCAAAGGTGGCTGAATAGTCAGTGAAACCAAGGAGGAAATAGGGGAAAAAGTGTAGGGTGATCAACCATGTCAAAGGTGGCTGAAGAGTCAGAGAAATAAGGGAGGAAAGAGAGGAAAGATGTGTAGAGTGATCAACCATGTCAAAGGTGGCTGAATAGTCAGTGAAACCAGGGAGGAAATAGGGGAAAGAAGTGTAGAGTGATCAACCATGTCAAAGGTGGCTGAAGAGTCAGAGAAACCAGGGATGAAAGACAGGAAAGAAGTGCAGAGTGATGAACAATGTCAAAGTTGGCTGAAGAAGACGAGAAAGAAGGGAGGAAAGAGAGGAAAGAAGTGCTGAGTCATCAACCATGTCAAAGGTGGCTGAAGAGTCACAGAAACCAGGGAGGAAAGAGAGGAAAGAACTGTAGGGTGATCAACCATGTCAAAAGTGGCTGAGGAGTACGAGAAATAAGGGAGAGAAGAGAGGAAAGATGTGTAGCGTGATCAACCATGTCAAAGGTGGCTGAATAGTCAGTGAAACCAAGGAGGAAATAGGGGAAAAAGTGTAGGGTGATCAACCATGTCAAAGGTGGCTGAAGAGTCAGAGAAACCAGGGAGGAAAGAAATGAATGAAGTGCAGAGTGATCAACCATGTCAAAGGTGGCTGAAGAGTCAGAGAAACCAGGGAGGGAGGAGAGGAAAGAACTGTAGGGTATTCAACCATGTCAAAGGTGGCTGAAGAGTAGAAGAAATAAGGGAGGGAAGAGAAAAAAAGATGTTTAGAGTGTTCAACCATGTCAAAGGTGGCTGAATAGTCAGTGAAACCAGGGAGGAAATAGGGGAAAGAAGTGCAGAGTGATCAGCCATGTCAAAGGTGGCTGAATAGTCAGTGGAACCAGGGAGGAAATAGGGGAAAGAAGTGCAGAGTGATCAACATTGTCAAAGGTGGCTGAAGAGTCACAGAAAACAGAGAGGAAAGAGAGAAAAGAAGTGCAGAGTGATCAACCATGTCAAAGGTGGCTGAAGAGTCAGAGAAACCAGGGAGGGAGGAGAGGAAAGAACTGTAGGGTATTCAACCATGTCAAAGGTGGCTGAAGAGTAGAAGAAATAAGGGAGGGAAGAGAGGAAAGATGTGTAGAGTGTTCAACCATGTCAAAGGTGGCTGAACAGTCAGTGAAACCAGGGAGGAAATAGGGGAAAGAAGTGCAGAGTGATCAACCATGTCAAAGGTGGCTGAAGAGTCAGAGAAACCAGGGAGGAAAGAAAGGAATGAAGTGCAGCGTGATGAATCATGTCAAAGGTGGCTGAAGAAGACCAGAAACAAGGGAGGAATGAGAGGAAAGGAGTGTAGAGTGATCAACCATGTCAAAGGTGGCTGAAGAGTCAGACAAACAAGGGAGGACATAGAGGAAAGAAGTGTAGAGTCATCAACCATGTCAAATGTGGCTGAAGAGTCAGACATACAAGGGAGGAAATAGAGGAATGAAGTGAAGAGTCATCAACCATTTCAAATGTGGCTAAAGTGTTAGAGAAACCAGGGAGGAAAGACAGGAAAGAACTGTAGAGTGATCAAAGGTGGCTGAAGAGTCAGAAAAACAAGGGAGGAAAGAGAGGAAAGAAGTGTGGAATGATCAACCATGTCAAAGGTGAATGAAGAGTCAGAAAAACAAGGTAGGAAAGAGAGGAAAGAAGTGTAGAGTCATCAACCATGTGAAAGGTGACTGAAGAGTTAGAGGAACAAGGGAGGAAAGAAGAAAGAAGTGCAGAGTGATCAACCATGTGAAAGGTGGCTGAAGAGTCAGAGAAACAAGGGAGGTAATAGAGGAAAGAAGTGTAGAGTCATCAACCATTTCAAAGGTGGCTCAAGTGTTAGAGAAACCAGGGAAGAAAGACAGGAAAGAACTGCAGAGTGAACAAAGTGGCTCAAGAGTCAGAAAAACAAGGGAGGAAAGAATGCAGTCATCAACCATGTGAAAGGTGGCTGAAGAGCCCAAGAAACAAGGGAGGAAATGGAGGAAAGAAGTGTAGAATTGTCAACCATGTCAAACGTGAATGAAGAGTCAGAGAAACAACGTAGGAAAGATGGGAAAGAAGTGTAGAGTCATCAACCATGTGAAAGGTGGCTGAAGAGTCAGAGAAACAATGCTGGAAATAGAGGAAAGAAGTGTACAGTCATCAACCATGTTAAAAGGTGGCTTAAGAGTTATAGAAACCAGGGAGGAAAGAGAGGAAAGAAGTGCAGTCATCAACCATGTCAAAGGTGGCTGAAGAGTTAGAGAAACAAGGGAGGAAAGAGAGGAAAGAAGTGCAGAGTGATCAACCATGTGAAAGGTGGCTGAAGAGTCAGAGAAACCAGGGAGGGATTAGGGGAAAGAAGTGCAGAGTGATCAACCATGTCAAAGGTGGCTGAAGCACCCAGGAAACAAGGGAGGAAACGGAGAAAGGAAGTGTAGAATGATCAACCATGTCAAAGGTGAATGAAGAGTCAGAGAAACAAGGTAGGAAAGAGAGGAAAGAAGTGTAGAGTCATCAACCATGTGAAATGTGGCTGAGGAGTCAGAGAAACAAGGGTGGAAATAGAGGAAAGAAGTGTGGAGTCATCAACCATGTCAAAGGTGGCTTAAGAGTTAGAGAAACCAGGGAGGAAAGACAGGAAAGAACTGTAGAGTGATCAAAGTGGCTGAAGAGTCAGAAAAACAAGGGAGGAAAGAGAGGAAAAAGTGTAGAGTCATCAACCATGTCAAAGGTGGCTGAAGAGTCCGAGAAATAAGGGGGGAAATAGAGGAAAAAGTGTAGAGTCATCAACCATGTCAAAGGTGGCTGAAGAGTTCAAGAAACAAGGGAGGAAAGAGAGGAAAGAAGTGTAGAATGATCAACCATGTCAAAGGTGAATGAAGAGTAAGAGAAACAAGGTAGGAAAGAGAGGAAAGAAGTGTAGAGTCATCAACCATGTGAAAGGTGGCTGAGGATTCAGAGAAACAAGGGTGGAAATAGAGAAAAGAAGTGTAGAGTCATCAACCATGTCAAAGGTGGCTGAAGAGTCCAAGAAACAAGGGAGGCAAGAGAGGAAAGAAGTGTAGAATGATCAACCATGTCAAAGGTGAATGAAGAGTCAGAGAAACAAGGTAGGAAAGAGAGGAAAGAAGTGAAGAGTCATCAACCATGTGAAATGTGGCTGAGGAGTCAGAGAAACAAGGGTGGAAATAGAGGAAATAAGTGTAGAGTCATCAACCATGTCAAAGGTGGCTTAAGAGTTAGAGAAACCAGGGAGGAAAGACAGGAAAGAACTGTAGAGTGATCAAAGTGGCTGAAGAGTGAGAAAAACAAGGGAGGAAAGAGAGGAAGGAAGTGTAGAGTGATCATCCATGTCAAAGGTTACTGACAAGTCAGAGAAACAAGGGAGGAAAGAGAGGAAAGAAGTGCAGAGTTATCAACCATGTCAAAGGTGGCTGAAGAGTCAGACAAACAAGGGAGGAAATAGGGGAAAGAAGTGTAGAGTCATCAACCATGTCAAAGGTGGCTGAAGGGTCAGAGAAACAAGGGATGAAATAGAGGAAAGAAGTGTAGAGTCATCAACCATTTCAAAGGTGGCTGAAGTGTTAGAGATACCAGGGAGGAAAGACAGGAAAGAACTGTAGAGTGATCAAAGGTGGCTGAAGAGTCAGAAAAACAAGGTAGGAAAGAGAGGAAAGAAGTGTAGAGTCATCAACCATGTCAAAGGAGGCTGAAGAGTCAGAGAAACAAGGGTGGAAATAGGAGAAAGAAGTGTAGAGTCATCAACCATGTCAAAGGTGGCTTGAGAGTTAGAGAAACCAGGGAGGAAAGAGAAGAAAGAAGTGCAGTCATCAACCATGTGAAAGGTGGCTGAAGAGTTAGAGAAAGAAGGGAGGAAAGAGAGGAAAGAAGTGCAGAGTGATCGACCATGTGAAAGGTGGCTGAAGAGTCAGAGAAACAAGGGGGGAAATAGAGGAAAAAGTGTAGAGTCATCAACCATGTCAAAGGTGGCTGAAGAGTCCAAGAAACAAGGGAGGAAAGAGAGGAAAGAAGTGTAGAATGATCAACCATGTAAAAGGTGAATGAAGAGTCAGAGAAACAAGGTAGGAAAGAAGTGTAGAGTCATCAACCATGTGAAGGGTGGCTGAGGAGTCAGAGAAACAAGGGTGGAAATAGAGAAAAGAAGTGTAGAGTCATCAACCATGTCAAAGGTGGCTGAAGAGTCCAAGAAACAAGGGAGGAAAGAGAGGAAAGAAGTGTAGAATGATCAACCATGTCAAAGGTGAATGAAGAGTCAGAGAAACAAGGTAGGAAAGAGAGGAAAGAAGTGTAGAGTCATCAACCATGTGAAATGTGGCTGAGGAGTCAGAGAAACAAGGGTGGAAATAGAGGAAAGAAGTGTAGAGTCATCAACCATGTCAAAGGTGGCTTAAGAGTTAGAGAAACAAGGGAGGAAAGACAGGAAAGAACTGTAGAGTGATCAAAGTGGCTGAAGAGTCAGAAAAACAAGGGAGGAAAGAGAGGAAAAAGTGTAGAGTCATCAACCATGTCAAAGGTGGCTGAAGAGTTCGAGAAATAAGGGGGGAAATAGAGGAAAAAGTGTAGAGTCATCAACCATGTCAAAGGTGGCTGAAGAGTTCAAGAAACAAGGGAGGAAAGAGAGGAAAGAAGTGTAGAGTCATCAACCATTTCAAAGGTGGCTGAAGTGTTAGAGATACCAGGGAGGAAAGACAGGAAAGAACTGTAGAGTGATCAAAGGTGGTTGAAGAGTCAGAAAAACAAGGTAGGAAAGAGAGGAAAGAAGTGTAGAGTCATCAACCATGTCAAAGGAGACTGAAGAGTCAGAGAAACAAGGGTGGAAATAGGGGAAAGAAGTGTAGAGTCATCAACCATGTCAAAGGTGGCTTGAGAGTTAGAGAAACCAGGGAGGAAAGAGAGGAAAGAAATGCAGTCATCAACCATGTGAAAGGTGGCTGAAGAGTTAGAGAAAGAAGGGAGGAAAGAGAGGAAAGAAGTGCAGAGTGATCGACCATGTGAAAGGTGGCTGAAGAGTCAGAGAAACAAGGGGGGAAATAGAGGAAAAAGTGTAGAGTCATCAACCATGTCAAAGGTGGCTGAAGAGTCCAAGAAACAAGGGAGGAAAGAGAGGAAAGAAGTGTAGAATGATCAACCATGTAAAAGGTGAATGAAGAGTCAGAGAAACAAGGTAGGAAAGAAGTGTAGAGTCATCAACCATGTGAAGGGTGGCTGAGGAGTCAGAGAAACAAGGGTGGAAATAGAGAAAAGAAGTGTAGAGTGATCAACCATGTCAAAGGTGGCTGAAGAGTCCAAGAAACAAGGGAGGCAAGAGAGGAAAGAAGTGTAGAATGATCAACCATGTCAAAGGTGAATGAAGAGTCAGAGAAACAAGGTAGGAAAGAGAGGAAAGAAGTGTAGAGTCATCAACCATGTGAAATGTGGCTGAGGAGTCAGAGAAACAAGGGTGGAAATAGAGGAAAGAAGTGTGGAGTCATCAACCATGTCAAAGGTGGCTTAAGAGTTAGAGAAACCAGGGAGGAAAGACAGGAAAGAACTGTAGAGTAATCAAAGTGGCTGAAGAGTCAGAAAAACAAGGGAGGAAAGAGAGGAAAAAGTGTAGAGTCATCAACCATGTCAAAGGTGGCTGAAGAGTCCGAGAAATAAGGGGGGAAATAGAGGAAAAAGTGTAGAGTCATCAACCATGTCAAAGGTGGCTGAAGAGTTCAAGAAACAAGGGAGGAAAGAGAGGACAGAAGTGTAGAATGATCAACCATGTCAAAGGTGAATGAAGAGTAAGAGAAACAAGGTAGGAAAGAGAGGAAAGAAGTGTAGAGTCATCAACCATGTGAAAGGTGGCTGAGGATTCAGAGAAACAAGGGTGGAAATAGAGAAAATAAGTGTAGAGCCATCAACCATGTCAAAGGTGGCTGAAGAGTCCAAGAAACAAGGGAGGAAAGAGAGGAAAGAAGTGTAGAATGATCAACCATGTCAAAGGTGAATGAAGAGTCAGAGAAACAAGGTAGGAAAGAGAGATAAGAAGTGAAGAGTCATCAACCATGTGAAATGTGGCTGAGGAGTCAGAGAAACAAGGGTGGAAATAGAGGAAATAAGTGTAGAGTCATCAACCATGTCAAAGGTGGCTTAAGAGTTAGAGAAACCAGGGAGGAAAGACAGGAAAGAACTGTAGAGTGATCAAAGTGGCTGAAGAGTGAGAAAAACAAGGGAGGAAAGAGAGGAAAAAGTGTAGAGTCATCAACCATGTCAAAGGTGGCTGAAGAGTCCGAGAAATAAGGGAGGAAAGAGAGGAAAGATGTGTAGAGTGATCAACCATGTCAAAGTTGGCTGAATAGTCAGTGAAACCAGGGAGGAAATAGGGGAAAGAAGTGTAGAGTGATCAACCATGTCAAAGGTGGCTGAAGAGTCAGAGAAACCGGGGATGAAAGACAGGAAAGAAGTGCAGAGTGATGAACAATGTCAAAGGTGGCTGAAGAAGACGAGAAAGAAGGGAGGAAAGAGAGGAAAGAAGTGTAGAGTGATCAACCATGTCAAAGGTGGCTGAAGAGTCACAGAAACCAGGGAGGAAAGAGAGGAAAGAACTGTAGGGTGATCAACCATGTCAAAAGTGGCTGAGGAGTACGAGAAATAAGGAAGAGAAGAGAGGAAAGTTGTGTAGCGTGATCAACCATGTCAAAGGTGGCTGAATAGTCAGTGAAACCAGGGAGGAAATAGGGGAAAAAGTGTAGGGTGATCAACCATGTCAAAGGTGGCTGAAGAGTCAGAGAAACCAGGGAGGAAAGAAATGAATTAAGTGCAGAGTGATCAACCATGTCAAAGGTGGCTGAAGAGTCAGAGAAACCAGGGAGGGAGGAGAGGAAAGAACTGTAGGGAATTCAACCATGTCAAAGGTGGCTGAAGAGTAGAAGAAATAAGGGAGGGAAGAGAAAAAAAGATGTTTAGAGTGTTCAACCATGTCAAAGGTGGCTGAATAGTCAGTGAAACCAGGGAGGAAATAGGGGAAAGAAGTGCAGAGTGATCAGCCATGTCAAAGGTGGCTGAATAGTCAGTGAAACCAGGGAGGAAATAGGGGAAAGAAGTGCAGAGTGATCAACATTGTCAAAGGTGGCTGAAGAGTCACAGAAAACAGAGAGGAAAGAGAGAAAAGAAGTGCAGAGTGATCAACCATGTCAAAGGTGGCTGAAGAGTCAGAGAAACCAGGGAGGGAGGAGAGGAAAGAACTGTAGGGTATTCAACCATGTCAAAGGTGGCTGAAGAGTAGAAGAAATAAGGGAGGGAAGAGAGGAAAGATGTGTAGAGTGTTCAACCATGTCAAATGTGGCTGAACAGTCAGTGAAACCAGGGAGGAAATAGGGGAAAGAAGTGCAGAGTGATCAACCATGTCAAAGGTGGCTGAAGCACCCAGGAAACAAGGGAGGAAACGGAGAAAGGAAGTGTAGAATGATCAACCATGTCAAAGGTGAATGAAGAGTCAGATAAACAAGGTAGGAAAGAGGGGAAAGAAGTGTAGAATCATCAACGATGTCAAAGGTGGCTTAAGAGTTAGAGAAACCATGGAGGAAAGAGAGCAAAGAAGTGCAGTTGTCAACCATGTCAAAGGTGGCTGAAGAGTTAGATAAACAAGGGAGGAAAGAGAGGAAAGAAGTGTGGAATGATCAACCATGTCAAAGGTGAATGAAGAGTCAGAGAAACAAGGTAGGAAAGAGAGGAAAGAAGTGTACAGTCATCAAACATTTCAAAGGTGGCTCAAGTGTCAGAGAAACCAGGGAGGAAAGACAGGAAAGAACTGTAGAGTGATCAAAGTGGCTGAAGAGTCAGAAAAACAAGGGCGGAAAGAGAGGAAAGAAGTACAGTCATCAACCATGTAAAAGGTGGTTGAAGAGTCCAAAAAAGAAGGGAGGAAAGAGAGGAAAGAAGTGTAGAATGATCAACTATGTCAAAGGTGAATGAAGAGTAAGAAACAAGGTAGGAAAGAGAGGAAAGAAGTGTAGAGTCACCAACCATGTGAAAGGTGGCTGAAGAGTCAGAGAAACAATGGTGGAAATAGAGGAAAGAAGTGTAGAGTCATCAACCATGTCAAAGGTGGCTTAAAAGTTAGAGAAACCAGGGAGGAAAGAGAGGAAAGAAGTGCAGTCATCAACCATGTCAAAGGTGGCTGAAGAGTTAGAGAAACAAGGGAGGAAAGAGAGGGAAGAAGTGCAGAGTGATCAATGATGTGAAAGGTGGCTGAAGAGTCAGAGAAGCCAGGGAGGGAATAGGGGAAATAAGTGCAGAGTGATCAACCATGTCAAGTTGGTTGAAGAGTTAGAGAAACCAGGGAGGAAAGAGAGGAAGGAAGTGTAGAGTGATCATCCATGTCAAAGGTTACTGACAAGTCAGAGAAACAAGGGAGGAAAGAGAGGAAAGAAGTGCAGAGTTATCAACCATGTCAAAGGTGGCTGAAGAGTCAGACAAACAAGGGAGGAAATAGGGGAAAGAAGTGTAGAGTCATCAACCATGTCAAAGGTGGCTGAAGGGTCAGAGAAACAAGGGATGAAATAGAGGAAAGAAGTGTAGAGTCATCAACCATTTCAAAGGTGGCTGAAGTGTTAGAGATACCAGGGAGGAAAGACAGGAAAGAACTGTAGAGTGATCAAAGGTGGCTGAAGAGTCAGAAAAACAAGGTAGGAAAGAGAGGAAAGAAGTGTAGAGTCATCAACCATGTCAAAGGAGGCTGAAGAGTCAGAGAAACAAGGGTGGAAATAGGAGAAAGAAGTGTAGAGTCATCAACCATGTCAAAGGTGGCTTGAGAGTTAGAGAAACCAGGGAGGAAAGAGAAGAAAGAAGTGCAGTCATCAACCATGTGAAAGGTGGCTGAAGAGTTAGAGAAAGAAGGGAGGAAAGAGAGGAAAGAAGTGCAGAGTGATCGACCATGTGAAAGGTGGCTGAAGAGTCAGAGAAACAAGGGGGGAAATAGAGGAAAAAGTGTAGAGTCATCAACCATGTCAAAGGTGGCTGAAGAGTCCAAGAAACAAGGGAGGAAAGAGAGGAAAGAAGTGTAGAATGATCAACCATGTAAAAGGTGAATGAAGAGTCAGAGAAACAAGGTAGGAAAGAAGTGTAGAGTCATCAACCATGTGAAGGGTGGCTGAGGAGTCAGAGAAACAAGGGTAGAAATAGAGAAAAGAAGTGTAGAGTCATCAACCATGTCAAAGGTGGCTGAAGAGTCCAAGAAACAAGGGAGGAAAGAGAGGAAAGAAGTGTAGAATGATCAACCATGTCAAAGGTGAATGAAGAGTCAGAGAAACAAGGTAGGAAAGAGAGGAAAGAAGTGTAGAGTCATCAACCATGTGAAATGTGGCTGAGGAGTCAGAGAAACAAGGGTGGAAATAGAGGAAAGAAGTGTAGAGTCATCAACCATGTCAAAGGTGGCTTAAGAGTTCGAGAAACAAGGGAGGAAAGACAGGAAAGAACTGTAGAGTGATCAAAGTGGCTGAAGAGTCAGAAAAACAAGGGAGGAAAGAGAGGAAAAAGTGTAGAGTCATCAACCATGTCAAAGGTGGCTGAAGAGTTCGAGAAATAAGGGGGGAAATAGAGGAAAAAGTGTAGAGTCATCAACCATGTCAAAGGTGGCTGAAGAGTTCAAGAAACAAGGGAGGAAAGAGAGGAAAGAAGTGTAGAGTCATCAACCATTTCAAAGGTGGCTGAAGTGTTAGAGATACCAGGGAGGAAAGACAGGAAAGAACTGTAGAGTGATCAAAGGTGGTTGAAGAGTCAGAAAAACAAGGTAGGAAAGAGAGGAAAGAAGTGTAGAGTCATCAACCATGTCAAAGGAGGCTGAAAGTCAGAGAAACAAGGGTGGAAATAGGGGAAAGAAGTGTAGAGTCATCAACCATGTCAAAGGTGGCTTGAGAGTTAGAGAAACCAGGGAGGAAAGAGAGGAAAGAAGTGCAGTCATCAACCATGTGAAAGGTGGCTGAAGAGTTAGAGAAAGAAGGGAGGAAAGAGAGGAAAGAAGTGCAGAGTGATCGACCATGTGAAAGGTGGCTGAAGAGTCAGAGAAAGAAGGGGGGAAATAGAGGAAAAAGTGTAGAGTCATCAACCATGTCAAAGGTGGCTGAAGAGTCCAAGAAACAAGGGAGGAAAGAGAGGAAAGAAGTGTAGAGTGATCAACCATGTAAAAGGTGAATGAAGAGTCAGAGAAACAAGGTAGGAAAGAAGTGTAGAGTCATCAACCATGTGAAGGGTGGCTGAGGAGTCAGAGAAACAAGGGTGAAAAATAGAGAAAAGAAGTGTAGAGTCATCAACCATGTCAAAGGTGGCTGAAGAGTCCAAGAAACAAGGGAGGAAAGAAGTGTAGAATGATCAACCATGTCAAAGGTGAATGAAGAGTCAGAGAAACAAGGTAGGAAAGAGAGGAAAGAAGTGTAGAGTCATCAACCATGTGAAATGTGGCTGAGGAGTCAGAGAAACAAGGGTGGAAATAGAGGAAAGAAGTGTGGAGTCATCAACCATGTCAAAGGTGGCTTAAGAGTTAGAGAAACCAGGGAGGAAAGACAGGAAAGAACTGTAGAGTGATCAAAGTGGCTGAAGAGTCAGAAAAACAAGGGAGGAAAGAGAGGAAAAAGTGTAGAGTCATCAACAATGTCAAAGGTGGCTGAAGAGTCCGAGAAATAAGGGGGGAAATAGAGGAAAAAGTGTAGAGTCATCAACCATGTCAAAGGTGGCTGAAGAGTTCAAGAAACAAGGGAGGAAAGAGAGGAAAGAAGTGTAGAATGATCAACCATGTCAAAGGTGAATGAAGAGTAAGAGAAACAAGGTAGGAAAGAGAGGAAAGAAGTGTAGAGTCATCAACCATATGAAAGGTGGCTGAGGATTCAGAGAAACAAGGGTGGAAATAGAGAAAAGAAGTGTAGAGTCATCAACCATGTCAAAGGTGGCTGAAGAGTCCAAGAAACAAGGGAGGCAAGAGAGGAAAGAAGTGTAGAATGATCAACCATGTCAAAGGTGAATGAAGAGTCAGAGAAACAAGGTAGGAAAGAGAGGAAAGAAGTGAAGAGTCATCAACCATGTGAAATGTGGCTGAGGAGTCAGAGAAACAAGGGTGGAAATAGAGGAAATAAGTGTAGAGTCATCAACCATGTCAAAGGTGGCTTAAGAGTTAGAGAAACCAGGGAGGAAAGACAGGAAAGAACTGTAGAGTGATCAAAGTGGCTGAAGAGTGAGAAAAACAAGGGAGGAAAGAGAGGAAAAAGTGTAGAGTCATCAACCATGTCAAAGGTGGCTGAAGAGTCCGAGAAATAAGGGAGGAAAGAGAGGAAAGATGTGTAGAGTGATCAACCATGTCAAAGGTGGCTGAATAGTCAGTGAAACCAGGGAGGAAATAGGGGAAAGAAGTGTAGAGTGATCAACCATGTCAAAGGTGGCTGAAGAGTCAGAGAAACCAGGGATGAAAGACAGGAAAGAAGTGCAGAGTGATGAACAATGTCAAAGTTGGCTGAAGAAGACGAGAAAGAAGGGAGGAAAGAGAGGAAAGAAGTGCTGAGTCATCAACCATGTCAAAGGTGGCTGAAGAGTCACAGAAACCAGGGAGGAAAGAGAGGAAAGAACTGTAGGGTGATCAACCATGTCAAAAGTGGCTGAGGAGTACGAGAAATAAGGGAGAGAAGAGAGGAAAGATGTGTAGCGTGATCAACCATGTCAAAGGTGGCTGAATAGTCAGTGAAACCAAGGAGGAAATAGGGGAAAAAGTGTAGGGTGATCAACCATGTCAAAGGTGGCTGAAGAGTCAGAGAAATAAGGGAGGAAAGAGAGGAAAGATGTGTAGAGTGATCAACCATGTCAAAGGTGGCTGAATAGTCAGTGAAACCAGGGAGGAAATAGGGGAAAGAAGTGTAGAGTGATCAACCATGTCAAAGGTGGCTGAAGAGTCAGAGAAACCAGGGATGAAAGACAGGAAAGAAGTGCAGAGTGATGAACAATGTCAAAGTTGGCTGAAGAAGACGAGAAAGAAGGGAGGAAAGAGAGGAAAGAAGTGCTGAGTCATCAACCATGTCAAAGGTGGCTGAAGAGTCACAGAAACCAGGGAGGAAAGAGAGGAAAGAACTGTAGGGTGATCAACCATGTCAAAAGTGGCTGAGGAGTACGAGAAATAAGGGAGAGAAGAGAGGAAAGATGTGTAGCGTGATCAACCATGTCAAAGGTGGCTGAATAGTCAGTGAAACCAAGGAGGAAATAGGGGAAAAAGTGTAGGGTGATCAACCATGTCAAAGGTGGCTGAAGAGTCAGAGAAACCAGGGAGGAAAGAAATGAATGAAGTGCAGAGTGATCAACCATGTCAAAGGTGGCTGAAGAGTCAGAGAAACCAGGGAGGGAGGAGAGGAAAGAACTGTAGGGTATTCAACCATGTCAAAGGTGGCTGAAGAGTAGAAGAAATAAGGGAGGGAAGAGAAAAAAAGATGTTTAGAGTGTTCAACCATGTCAAAGGTGGCTGAATAGTCAGTGAAACCAGGGAGGAAATAGGGGAAAGAAGTGCAGAGTGATCAGCCATGTCAAAGGTGGCTGAATAGTCAGTGGAACCAGGGAGGAAATAGGGGAAATAAGTGCAGAGTGATCAACATTGTCAAAGGTGGCTGAAGAGTCACAGAAAACAGAGAGGAAAGAGAGAAAAGAAGTGCAGAGTGATCAACCATGTCAAAGGTGGCTGAAGAGTCAGAGAAACCAGGGAGGGAGGAGAGGAAAGAACTGTAGGGTATTCAACCATGTCAAAGGTGGCTGAAGAGTAGAAGAAATAAGGGAGGGAAGAGAGGAAAGATGTGTAGAGTGTTCAACCATGTCAAAGGTGGCTGAACAGTCAGTGAAACCAGGGAGGAAATAGGGGAAAGAAGTGCAGAGTGATCAACCATGTCAAAGGTGGCTGAAGAGTCAGAGAAACCAGGGAGGAAAGAAAGGAATGAAGTGCAGCGTGATGAATCATGTCAAAGGTGGCTGAAGAAGACCAGAAACAAGGGAGGAATGAGAGGAAAGGAGTGTAGAGTGATCAACCATGTCAAAGGTGGCTGAAGAGTCAGACAAACAAGGGAGGACATAGAGGAAAGAAGTGTAGAGTCATCAACCATGTCAAATGTGGCTGAAGAGTCAGACATACAAGGGAGGAAATAGAGGAATGAAGTGAAGAGTCATCAACCATTTCAAATGTGGCTAAAGTGTTAGAGAAACCAGGGAGGAAAGACAGGAAAGAACTGTAGAGTGATCAAAGGTGGCTGAAGAGTCAGAAAAACAAGGGAGGAAAGAGAGGAAAGAAGTGTGGAATGATCAACCATGTCAAAGGTGAATGAAGAGTCAGAAAAACAAGGTAGGAAAGAGAGGAAAGAAGTGTAGAGTCATCAACCATGTGAAAGGTGACTGAAGAGTTAGAGGAACAAGGGAGGAAAGAAGAAAGAAGTGCAGAGTGATCAACCATGTGAAAGGTGGCTGAAGAGTCAGAGAAACAAGGGAGGTAATAGAGGAAAGAAGTGTAGAGTCATCAACCATTTCAAAGGTGGCTCAAGTGTTAGAGAAACCAGGGAAGAAAGACAGGAAAGAACTGCAGAGTGAACAAAGTGGCTCAAGAGTCAGAAAAACAAGGGAGGAAAGAATGCAGTCATCAACCATGTGAAAGGTGGCTGAAGAGCCCAAGAAACAAGGGAGGAAATGGAGGAAAGAAGTGTAGAATTGTCAACCATGTCAAACGTGAATGAAGAGTCAGAGAAACAACGTAGGAAAGATGGGAAAGAAGTGTAGAGTCATCAACCATGTGAAAGGTGGCTGAAGAGTCAGAGAAACAATGCTGGAAATAGAGGAAAGAAGTGTACAGTCATCAACCATGTTAAAAGGTGGCTTAAGAGTTATAGAAACCAGGGAGGAAAGAGAGGAAAGAAGTGCAGTCATCAACCATGTCAAAGGTGGCTGAAGAGTTAGAGAAACAAGGGAGGAAAGAGAGGAAAGAAGTGCAGAGTGATCAACCATGTGAAAGGTGGCTGAAGAGTCAGAGAAACCAGGGAGGGATTAGGGGAAAGAAGTGCAGAGTGATCAACCATGTCAAAGGTGGCTGAAGCACCCAGGAAACAAGGGAGGAAACGGAGAAAGGAAGTGTAGAATGATCAACCATGTCAAAGGTGAATGAAGAGTCAGAGAAACAAGGTAGGAAAGAGAGGAAAGAAGTGTAGAGTCATCAACCATGTGAAATGTGGCTGAGGAGTCAGAGAAACAAGGGTGGAAATAGAGGAAAGAAGTGTGGAGTCATCAACCATGTCAAAGGTGGCTTAAGAGTTAGAGAAACCAGGGAGGAAAGACAGGAAAGAACTGTAGAGTGATCAAAGTGGCTGAAGAGTCAGAAAAACAAGGGAGGAAAGAGAGGAAAAAGTGTAGAGTCATCAACCATGTCAAAGGTGGCTGAAGAGTCCGAGAAATAAGGGGGGAAATAGAGGAAAAAGTGTAGAGTCATCAACCATGTCAAAGGTGGCTGAAGAGTTCAAGAAACAAGGGAGGAAAGAGAGGAAAGAAGTGTAGAATGATCAACCATGTCAAAGGTGAATGAAGAGTAAGAGAAACAAGGTAGGAAAGAGAGGAAAGAAGTGTAGAGTCATCAACCATGTGAAAGGTGGCTGAGGATTCAGAGAAACAAGGGTGGAAATAGAGAAAAGAAGTGTAGAGTCATCAACCATGTCAAAGGTGGCTGAAGAGTCCAAGAAACAAGGGAGGCAAGAGAGGAAAGAAGTGTAGAATGATCAACCATGTCAAAGGTGAATGAAGAGTCAGAGAAACAAGGTAGGAAAGAGAGGAAAGAAGTGAAGAGTCATCAACCATGTGAAATGTGGCTGAGGAGTCAGAGAAACAAGGGTGGAAATAGAGGAAATAAGTGTAGAGTCATCAACCATGTCAAAGGTGGCTTAAGAGTTAGAGAAACCAGGGAGGAAAGACAGGAAAGAACTGTAGAGTGATCAAAGTGGCTGAAGAGTGAGAAAAACAAGGGAGGAAAGAGAGGAAAAAGTGTAGAGTCATCAACCATGTCAAAGGTGGCTGAAGAGTCCGAGAAATAAGGGAGGAAAGAGAGGAAAGATGTGTAGAGTGATCAACCATGTCAAAGGTGGCTGAATAGTCAGTGAAACCAGGGAGGAAATAGGGGAAAGAAGTGTAGAGTGATCAACCATGTCAAAGGTGGCTGAAGAGTCAGAGAAACCAGGGATGAAAGACAGGAAAGAAGTGCAGAGTGATGAACAATGTCAAAGGTGGCTGAAGAAGACGAGAAAGAAGGGAGGAAAGAGAGGAAAGAAGTGCTGAGTCATCAACCATGTCAAAGGTGGCTGAAGAGTCACAGAAACCAGGGAGGAAAGAGAGGAAAGAACTGTAGGGTGATCAACCATGTCAAAAGTGGCTGAGGAGTACGAGAAATAAGGGAGAGAAGAGAGGAAAGATGTGTAGCGTGATCAACCATGTCAAAGGTGGCTGAATAGTCAGTGAAACCAAGGAGGAAATAGGGGAAAAAGTGTAGGGTGATCAACCATGTCAAAGGTGGCTGAAGAGTCAGAGAAACCAGGGAGGAAAGAAATGAATGAAGTGCAGAGTGATTAACCATGTCAAAGGTGGCTGAAGAGTCAGAGAAACCAGGGAGGGAGGAGAGGAAAGAACTGTAGGGTATTCAACCATGTCAAAGGTGGCTGAAGAGTAGAAGAAATAAGGGAGGGAAGAGAAAAAAAGATGTTTAGAGTGTTCAACCATGTCAAAGGTGGCTGAATAGTCAGTGAAACCAGGGAGGAAATAGGGGAAAGAAGTGCAGAGTGATCAGCCATGTCAAAGGTGGCTGAATAGTCAGTGGAACCAGGGAGGAAATAGGGGAAAGAAGTGCAGAGTGATCAACATTGTCAAAGGTGGCTGAAGAGTCACAGAAAACAGAGAGGAAAGAGAGAAAAGAAGTGCAGAGTGATCAACCATGTCAAAGGTGGCTGAAGAGTCAGAGAAACCAGGGAGGGAGGAGAGGAAAGAACTGTAGGGTATTCAACCATGTCAAAGGTGGCTGAAGAGTAGAAGAAATAAGGGAGGGAAGAGAGGAAAGATGTGTAGAGTGTTCAACCATGTCAAAGGTGGCTGAACAGTCAGTGAAACCAGGGAGGAAATAGGGGAAAGAAGTGCAGAGTGATCAACCATGTCAAAGGTGGCTGAAGAGTCAGAGAAACCAGGGAGGAAAGAAAGGAATGAAGTGCAGCGTGATGAATCATGTCAAAGGTGGCTGAAGAAGACCAGAAACAAGGGAGGAATGAGAGGAAAGGAGTGTAGAGTGATCAACCATGTCAAAGGTGGCTGAAGAGTCAGACAAACAAGGGAGGACATAGAGGAAAGAAGTGTAGAGTCATCAACCATGTCAAATGTGGCTGAAGAGTCAGACATACAAGGGAGGAAATAGAGGAATGAAGTGAAGAGTCATCAACCATTTCAAATGTGGCTAAAGTGTTAGAGAAACCAGGGAGGAAAGACAGGAAAGAACTGTAGAGTGATCAAAGGTGGCTGAAGAGTCAGAAAAACAAGGGAGGAAAGAGAGGAAAGAAGTGTGGAATGATCAACCATGTCAAAGGTGAATGAAGAGTCAGAAAAACAAGGTAGGAAAGAGAGGAAAGAAGTGTAGAGTCATCAACCATGTGAAAGGTGACTGAAGAGTTAGAGGAACAAGGGAGGAAAGAAGAAAGAAGTGTAGAGTGATCAACCATGTGAAAGGTGGCTGAAGAGTCAGAGAAACAAGGGAGGTAATAGAGGAAAGAAGTGTAGAGTCATCAACCATTTCAAAGGTGGCTCAAGTGTTAGAGAAACCAGGGAAGAAAGACAGGAAAGAACTGCAGAGTGAACAAAGTGGCTCAAGAGTCAGAAAAACAAGGGAGGAAAGAATGCAGTCATCAACCATGTGAAAGGTGGCTGAAGAGCCCAAGAAACAAGGGAGGAAATGGAGGAAAGAAGTGTAGAATTGTCAACCATGTCAAACGTGAATGAAGAGTCAGAGAAACAACGTAGGAAAGATGGGAAAGAAGTGTAGAGTCATCAACCATGTGAAAGGTGGCTGAAGAGTCAGAGAAACAATGCTGGAAATAGAGGAAAGAAGTGTACAGTCATCAACCATGTTAAAAGGTGGCTTAAGAGTTATAGAAACCAGGGAGGAAAGAGAGGAAAGAAGTGCAGTCATCAACCATGTCAAAGGTGGCTGAAGAGTTAGAGAAACAAGGGAGGAAAGAGAGGAAAGAAGTGCAGAGTGATCAACCATGTGAAAGGTGGCTGAAGAGTCAGAGAAACCAGGGAGGGATTAGGGGAAAGAAGTGCAGAGTGATCAACCATGTCAAAGGTGGCTGAAGCACCCAGGAAACAAGGGAGGAAACGGAGAAAGGAAGTGTAGAATGATCAACCATGTCAAAGGTGAATGAAGAGTCAGATAAACAAGGTAGGAAAGAGGGGAAAGAAGTGTAGAATCATCAACGATGTCAAAGGTGGCTTAAGAGTTAGAGAAACCATGGAGGAAAGAGAGCAAAGAAGTGCAGTTGTCAACCATGTCAAAGGTGGCTGAAGAGTTAGATAAACAAGGGAGGAAAGAGAGGAAAGAAGTGTGGAATGATCAACCATTTCAAAGGTGAATGAAGAGTCAGAGAAACAAGGTAGGAAAGAGAGGAAAGAAGTGTGCAGTCATCAAACATTTCAAAGGTGGCTCAAGTGTCAGAGAAACCAGGGAGGAAAGACAGGAAAGAACTGTAGAGTGATCAAAGTGGCTGAAGAGTCAGAAAAACAAGGGCGGAAAGAGAGGAAAGAAGTACAGTCATCAACCATGTAAAAGGTAGTTGAAGAGTCCAAAAAAGAAGGGAGGAAAGAGAGGAAAGAAGTGTAGAGTCACCAACCATGTAAAAGGTGGCTGAAGAGTCAGAGAAACAATGGTGGAAATAGAGGAAAGAAGTGTAGAGTCATCAACCATGTCAAAGGTGGCTTAAGAGTTAGAGAAACCAGGGAGGAAAGAGAGGAAAGAAGTGCAGTCATCAACCATGTCAAAGGTGGCTGAAGAGTTAGAGAAACAAGGGAGGAAAGAGAGGGAAGAAGTGCAGAGTGATCAACAATGTGAAAGGTGGCTGAAGAGTCAAAGAAGCCAGGGAGGGAATAGGGGAAATAAGTGCAGAGTGATCAACCATGTCAAGTTGGTTGAAGAGTTAGAGAAACCAGGGAGGAAAGAGAGGAAGGAAGTGTAGAGTGATCATCCATGTCAAAGGTTACTGACAAGTCAGAGAAACAAGGGAGGAAAGAGAGGAAATAAGTGCAGAGTTATCAACCATGTCAAAGGTGGCTGAAGAGTCAGACAAACAAGGGAAGAAATAGGGGAAAGAAGTGTAGAGTCATCAACCATGTCAAAGGTGGCTGAAGGGTCAGAGAAACAAGGGATGAAATAGAGGAAAGAAGTGTAGAGTCATCAACCATTTCAAAGGTGGCTGAAGTGTTAGAGATACCAGGGAGGAAAGACAGGAAAGAACTGTAGAGTGATCAAAGGTGGCTGAAGAGTCAGAAAAACAAGGTAGGAAAGAGAGGAAAGAAGTGTAGAGTCATCAACCATGTCAAAGGAGGCTGAAGAGTCAGAGAAACAAGGGTGGAAATAGGGGAAAGAAGTGTAGAGTCATCAACCATGTCAAAGGTGGCTTGAGAGTTAGAGAAACCAGGGAGGAAAGAGAAGAAAGAAGTGCAGTCATCAACCATGTGAAAGGTGGCTGAAGAGTTAGAGAAAGAAGGGAGGAAAGAGAGGAAAGAAGTGAAGAGTGATCGACCATGTGAAAGGTGGCTGAAGAGTCAGAGAAACAAGCGGGGAAATAGAGGAAAAAGTGAAGAGTCATCAACCATGTCAAAGGTGGCTGAAGAGTCCAAGAAACAAGGGAGGAAAGAGAGGAAAGAAGTGTAGAATGATCAACCATGTAAAAGGTGAATGAAGAGTCAGAGAAACAAGGTAGGAAAGAAGTGTAGAGTCATCAACCATGTGAAGGGTGGCTGAGGAGTCAGAGAAACAAGGGTGGAAATAGAGAAAAGAAGTGTAGAGTCATCAACCATGTCAAAGGTGGCTGAAGAGTCCAAGAAACAAGGGAGGAAAGAGAGGAAAGAAGTGTAGAATGATCAACCATGTCAAAGGTGAATGAAGAGTCAGAGAAACAAGGTAGGAAAGAGAGGAAAGAAGTGTAGAGTCATCAACCATGTGAAATGTGGCTGAGGAGTCAGAGAAACAAGGGTGGAAATAGAGGAAAGAAGTGTAGAGTCATCAACCATGTCAAAGGTGGCTTAAGAGTTAGAGAAACAAGGGAGGAAAGACAGGAAAGAACTGTAGAGTGATCAAAGTGGCTGAAGAGTCAGAAAAACAAGGGAGGAAAGAGAGGAAAAAGTGTAGAGTCATCAACCATGTCAAAGGTGGCTGAAGAGTCCGAGAAATAAGGGGGGAAATAGAGGAAAAAGTGTAGAGTCATCAACCATGTCAAAGGTGGCTGAAGAGTTCAAGAAACAAGGGAGGAAAGAGAGGAAAGAAGTGTAGAGTCATCAACCATTTCAAAGGTGGCTGAAGTGTTAGAGATACCAGGGAGGAAAGACAGGAAAGAACTGTAGAGTGATCAAAGGTGGTTGAAGAGTCAGAAAAACAAGGTAGGAAAGAGAGGAAAGAAGTGTAGAGTCATCAACCATGTCAAAGGAGGCTGAAGAGTCAGAGAAACAAGGGTGGAAATAGGGGAAAGAAGTGTAGAGTCATCAACCATGTCAAAGGTGGCTTGAGAGTTAGAGAAACCAGGGAGGAAAGAGAGGAAAGAAGTGCAGTCATCAACCATGTGAAAGGTGGCTGAAGAGTTAGAGAAAGAAGGGAGGAAAGAGAGGAAAGAAGTGCAGAGTGATCGACCATGTGAAAGGTGGCTGAAGAGTCAGAGAAACAAGGGGGGAAATAGAGGAAAAAGTGTAGAGTCATCAACCATGTCAAAGGTGGCTGAAGAGTCCAAGAAACAAGGGAGGAAAGAGAGGAAAGAAGTGTAGAATGATCAACCATGTAAAAGGTGAATGAAGAGTCAGAGAAACAAGGTAGGAAAGAAGTGTAGAGTCATCAACCATGTGAAGGGTGGCTGAGGAGTCAGAGAAACAAGGGTGGAAATAGAGGAAAGAAGTGTGGAGTCATCAACCATGTCAAAGGTGGCTTAAGAGTTAGAGAAACCAGGGAGGAAAGACAGGAAAGAACTGTAGAGTGATCAAAGTGGCTGAAGAGTCAGAAAAACAAGGGAGGAAAGAGAGGAAAAAGTGTAGAGTCATCAACCATGTCAAAGGTGGCTGAAGAGTCCGAGAAATAAGGGGGGAAATAGAGGAAAAAGTGTAGAGTCATCAACCATGTCAAAGGTGGCTGAAGAGTTCAAGAAACAAGGGAGGAAAGAGAGGAAAGAAGTGTAGAATGATCAACCATGTCAAAGGTGAATGAAGAGTAAGAGAAACAAGGTAGGAAAGAGAGGAAAGAAGTGTAGAGTCATCAACCATGTGAAAGGTGGCTGAGGATTCAGAGAAACAAGGGTGGAAATAGAGAAAAGAAGTGTAGAGTCATCAACCATGTCAAAGGTGGCTGAAGAGTCCAAGAAACAAGGGAGGAAAGAGAGGAAAGAAGTGTAGAATGATCAACCATGTCAAAGGTGAATGAAGAGTCAGAGAAACAAGGTAGGAAAGAGAGGAAAGAAGTGAAGAGTCATCAACCATGTGAAATGTGGCTGAGGAGTCAGAGAAACAAGGGTGGAAATAGAGGAAATAAGTGTAGAGTCATCAACCATGTCAAAGGTGGCTTAAGAGTTAGAGAAACCAGGGAGGAAAGACAGGAAAGAACTGTAGAGTGATCAAAGTGGCTGAAGAGTGAGAAAAACAAGGGAGGAAAGAGAGGAAAAAGTGTAGAGTCATCAACCATGTCAAAGGTGGCTGAAGAGTCCGAGAAATAAGGGAGGAAAGAGAGGAAAGATGTGTAGAGTGATCAACCATGTCAAAGGTGGCTGAATAGTCAGTGAAACCAGGGAGGAAATAGGGGAAAGAAGTGTAGAGTGATCAACCATGTCAAAGGTGGCTGAAGAGTCAGAGAAACCAGGGATGAAAGACAGGAAAGAAGTGCAGAGTGATGAACAATTTCAAAGGTGGCTGAAGAAGACGAGAAAGAAGGGAGGAAAGAGAGGAAAGAAGTGCTGAGTCATCAACCATGTAAAAGGTGGCTTAAGTGTCACAGAAACCAGGGAGGAAAGAGAGAAAAGAAGTGTAGAGTGATCAAGCATGTCAAAGGTGGCTGAAGAGTCACATAAACCAGGGATGAAAGAGAGGAAAGAACTGTAGGGTGATCAACCATGTCAAAAGTGGCTGAGGAGTACGAGAAATAAGGGAGAGAAGAGAGGAAAGATGTGTAGCGTGATCAACCATGTCAAAGGTGGCTGAATAGTCAGTGAAACCAGGGAGGAAATAGGGGAAAAAGTGCAGGGTGATCGACCATGTCAAAGGTGGCTGAAGAGTCAGAGAAACCAGGGAGGAAAGAAATGAATGAAGTGCAGAGTGATCAACCATGTCAAAGGTGGCTGAAGAGTCAGAGAAACCAGGGAGGAAAGAGAGGAAAGAACTGTAGGGTGATCAACCATGTCAAAGGTGGCTGAAGAGTAGACGAAATAAGGGAGGGAAGAGAGGAAAGATGTGTAGAGTGATCAACCATGTCAAAGGTGGCTGAAGAGTCAGACAAACAAGGGAGGAAATAGAGGAAAGAAGTGTAGAGTCATCAACCATGTGAAAGGTGGCTGAGGATTCAGAGAAACAAGGGTGGAAATAGAGAAAGGAAGTGTAGAGTCATCAACCATGTCAAAGGTGGCTGAAGAGTCCAAGAAACAAGGGAGGCAAGAGAGGAAAGAAGTGTAGAATGATCAACCATGTCAAAGGTGAATGAAGAGTCAGAGAAACAAGGTAGGAAAGAGAGGAAAGAAGTGAAGAGTCATCAACCATGTGAAATGTGGCTGAGGAGTCAGAGAAACAAGGGTGGAAATAGAGGAAATAAGTGTAGAGTCATCAACCATGTCAAAGGTGGCTTAAGAGTTAGAGAAACCAGGGAGGAAAGACAGGAAAGAACTGTAGAGTGATCAAAGTGGCTGAAGAGTGAGAAAAACAAGGGAGGAAAGAGAGGAAAAAGTGTAGAGTCATCAACCATGTCAAAGGTGGCTGAAGAGTCCGAGAAATAAGGGAGGAAAGAGAGGAAAGATGTGTAGAGTGATCAACCATGTCAAAGGTGGCTGAATAGTCAGTGAAACCAGGGAGGAAATAGGGGAAAGAAGTGTAGAGTGATCAACCATGTCAAAGGTGGCTGAAGAGTCAGAGAAACCAGGGATGAAAGACAGGAAAGAAGTGCAGAGTGATGAACAATGTCAAAGGTGGCTGAAGAAGACGAGAAAGAAGGGAGGAAAGAGAGGAAAGAAGTGCTGAGTCATCAACCATGTCAAAGGTGGCTGAAGAGTCACAGAAACCAGGGAGGAAAGAGAGGAAAGAACTGTAGGGTGATCAACCATGTCAAAAGTGGCTGAGGAGTACGAGAAATAAGGGAGAGAAGAGAGGAAAGATGTGTAGCGTGATCAACCATGTCAAAGGTGGCTAAATAGTCAGTGAAACCAAGGAGGAAATAGGGGAAAAAGTGTAGGGTGATCAACCATGTCAAAGGTGGCTGAAGAGTCAGAGAAACCAGGGAGGAAAGAAATGAATGAAGTGCAGAGTGATCAACCATGTCAAAGGTGGCTGAAGAGTCAGAGAAACCAGGGAGGGAGGAGAGGAAAGAACTGTAGGGTATTCAACCATGTCAAAGGTGGCTGAAGAGTAGAAGAAATAAGGGAGGGAAGAGAAAAAAAGATGTTTAGAGTGTTCAACCATGTCAAAGGTGGCTGAATAGTCAGTGAAACCAGGGAGGAAATAGGGGAAAGAAGTGCAGAGTGATCAGCCATGTCAAAGGTGGCTGAATAGTCAGTGGAACCAGGGAGGAAATAGGGGAAAGAAGTGCAGAGTGATCAACATTGTCAAAGGTGGCTGAAGAGTCACAGAAAACAGAGAGGAAAGAGAGAAAAGAAGTGCAGAGTGATCAACCATGTCAAAGGTGGCTGAAGAGTCAGAGAAACCAGGGAGGGAGGAGAGGAAAGAACTGTAGGGTATTCAACCATGTCAAAGGTGGCTGAAGAGTAGAGGAAATAAGGGAGGGAAGAGAGGAAAGATGTGTAGAGTGTTCAACCATGTCAAAGGTGGCTGAACAGTCAGTGAAACCAGGGAGGAAATAGGGGAAAGAAGTGCAGAGTGATCAACCATGTCAAAGGTGGCTGAAGAGTCAGAGAAACCAGGGAGGAAAGAAAGGAATGAAGTGCAGCGTGATGAATCATGTCAAAGGTGGCTGAAGAAGACCAGAAACAAGGGAGGAATGAGAGGAAAGGAGTGTAGAGTGATCAACCATGTCAAAGGTGGCTGAAGAGTCAGACAAACAAGGGAGGACATAGAGGAAAGAAGTGTAGAGTCATCAACCATGTCAAATGTGGCTGAAGAGTCAGACATACAAGGGAGGAAATAGAGGAATGAAGTGAAGAGTCATCAACCATTTCAAATGTGGCTAAAGTGTTAGAGAAACCAGGGAGGAAAGACAGGAAAGAACTGTAGAGTGATCAAAGGTGGCTGAAGAGTCAGAAAAACAAGGGAGGAAAGAGAGGAAAGAAGTGTGGAATGATCAACCATGTCAAAGGTGAATGAAGAGTCAGAAAAACAAGGTAGGAAAGAGAGGAAAGAAGTGTAGAGTCATCAACCATGTGAAAGGTGACTGAAGAGTTAGAGGAACAAGGGAGGAAAGAAGAAAGAAGTGCAGAGTGATCAACCATGTGAAAGGTGGCTGAAGAGTCAGAGAAACAAGGGAGGTAATAGAGGAAAGAAGTGTAGAGTCATCAACCATTTCAAAGGTGGCTCAAGTGTTAGAGAAACCAGGGAAGAAAGACAGGAAAGAACTGCAGAGTGAACAAAGTGGCTCAAGAGTCAGAAAAACAAGGGAGGAAAGAATGCAGTCATCAACCATGTGAAAGGTGGCTGAAGAGCCCAAGAAACAAGGGAGGAAATGGAGGAAAGAAGTGTAGAATTGTCAACCATGTCAAACGTGAATGAAGAGTCAGAGAAACAACGTAGGAAAGATGGGAAAGAAGTGTAGAGTCATCAACCATGTGAAAGGTGGCTGAAGAGTCAGAGAAACAATGCTGGAAATAGAGGAAAGAAGTGTACAGTCATCAACCATGTTAAAAGGTGGCTTAAGAGTTATAGAAACCAGGGAGGAAAGAGAGGAAAGAAGTGCAGTCATCAACCATGTCAAAGGTGGCTGAAGAGTTAGAGAAACAAGGGAGGAAAGAGAGGAAAGAAGTGCAGAGTGATCAACCATGTGAAAGGTGGCTGAAGAGTCAGAGAAACCAGGGAGGGATTAGGGGAAAGAAGTGCAGAGTGATCAACCATGTCAAAGGTGGCTGAAGCACCCAGGAAACAAGGGAGGAAACGGAGAAAGGAAGTGTAGAATGATCAACCATGTCAAAGGTGAATGAAGAGTCAGATAAACAAGGTAGGAAAGAGGGGAAAGAAGTGTAGAATCATCAACGATGTCAAAGGTGGCTTAAGAGTTAGAGAAACCATGGAGGAAAGAGAGCAAAGAAGTGCAGTTGTCAACCATGTCAAAGGTGGCTGAAGAGTTAGATAAACAAGGGAGGAAAGAGAGGAAAGAAGTGTGGAATGATCAACCATGTCAAAGGTGAATGAAGAGTCAGAGAAACAAGGTAGGAAAGAGAGGAAAGAAGTGTACAGTCATCAAACATTTCAAAGGTGGCTCAAGTGTCAGAGAAACCAGGGAGGAAAGACAGGAAAGAACTGTAGAGTGATCAAAGTGGCTGAAGAGTCAGAAAAACAGGGGCGGAAAGAGAGGAAAGAAGTACAGTCATCAACCATGTAAAAGGTGGTTGAAGAGTCCAAAAAAGAAGGGAGGAAAGAGAGGAAAGAAGTGTAGAATGATCAACCATGTCAAAGGTGAATGAAGAGTAAGAAACAAGGTAGGAAAGAGAGGAAAGAAGTGTAGAGTCACCAACCATGTGAAAGGTGGCTGAAGAGTCAGAGAAACAATGGTGGAAATAGAGGAAAGAAGTGTAGAGTCATCAACCATGTCAAAGGTGGCTTAAGAGTTAGAGAAACCAGGGAGGAAAGAGAGGAAAGAAGTGCAGTCATCAACCATGTCAAAGGTGGCTGAAGAGTTAGAGAAACAAGGGAGGAAAGAGAGGGAAGAAGTGCAGAGTGATCAACGATGTGAAAGGTGGCTGAAGAGTCAAAGAAGCCAGGGAGGGAATAGGGGAAATAAGTGCAGAGTGATCAACCATGTCAAGTTGGTTGAAGAGTTAGAGAAACCAGGGAGGAAAGAGAGGAAGGAAGTGTAGAGTGATCATCCATGTCAAAGGTTACTGACAAGTCAGAGAAACAAGGGAGGAAAGAGAGGAAATAAGTGCAGAGTTATCAACCATGTCAAAGGTGGCTGAAGAGTCAGACAAACAAGGGAAGAAATAGGGGAAAGAAGTGTAGAGTCATCAACCATGTCAAAGGTGGCTGAAGGGTCAGAGAAACAAGGGATGAAATAGAGGAAAGAAGTGTAGAGTCATCAACCATTTCAAAGGTGGCTGAAGTGTTAGAGATACCAGGGAGGAAAGACAGGAAAGAACCGTAGAGTGATCAAAGGTGGCTGAAGAGTCAGAAAAACAAGGTAGGAAAGAGAGGAAAGAAGTGTAGAGTCATCAACCATGTCAAAGGAGGCTGAAGAGTCAGAGAAACAAGGGTGGAAATAGGGGAAAGAAGTGTAGAGTCATCAACCATGTCAAAGGTGGCTTGAGAGTTAGAGAAACCAGGGAGGAAAGAGAAGAAAGAAGTGCAGTCATCAACCATGTGAAAGGTGGCTGAAGAGTTAGAGAAAGAAGGGAGGAAAGAGAGGAAAGAAGTGAAGAGTGATCGACCATGTGAAAGGTGGCTGAAGAGTCAGAGAAACAAGGGGGGAAATAGAGGAAAAAGTGAAGAGTCATCAACCATGTCAAAGGTGGCTGAAGAGTCCAAGAAACAAGGGAGGAAAGAGAGGAAAGAAGTGTAGAATGATCAACCATGTAAAAGGTGAATGAAGAGTCAGAGAAACAAGGTAGGAAAGAAGTGTAGAGTCATCAACCATGTGAAGGGTGGCTGAGGAGTCAGAGAAACAAGGGTGGAAATCGAGAAAAGAAGTGTAGAGTCATCAACCATGTCAAAGGTGGCTGAAGAGTCCAAGAAACAAGGGAGGAAAGAGAGGAAAGAAGTGTAGAATGATCAACCATGTCAAAGGTGAATGAAGAGTCAGAGAAACAAGGTAGGAAAGAGAGGAAAGAAGTGTAGAGTCATCAACCATGTGAAATGTGGCTGAGGAGTCAGAGAAACAAGGGTGGAAATAGAGGAAAGAAGTGTAGAGTCATCAACCATGTCAAAGGTGGCTTAAGAGTTAGAGAAACAAGGGAGGAAAGACAGGAAAGAACTGTAGAGTGATCAAAGTGGCTGAAGAGTCAGAAAAACAAGGGAGGAAAGAGAGGAAAAAGTGTAGAGTCATCAACCATGTCAAAGGTGGCTGAAGAGTCCGAGAAATAAGGGGGGAAATAGAGGAAAAAGTGTAGAGTCATCAACCATGTCAAAGGTGGCTGAAGAGTTCAAGAAACAAGGGAGGAAAGAGAGGAAAGAAGTGTAGAGTCATCAACCATTTCAAAGGTGGCTGAAGTGTTAGAGATACCAGGGAGGAAAGACAGGAAAGAACTGTAGAGTGATCAAAGGTGGTTGAAGAGTCAGAAAAACAAGGTAGGAAAGAGAGGAAAGAAGTGTAGAGTCATCAACCATGTCAAAGGAGGCTGAAGAGTCAGAGAAACAAGGGTGGAAATAGGGGAAAGAAGTGTAGAGTCATCAACCATGTCAAAGGTGGCTTGAGAGTTAGAGAAACCAGGGAGGAAAGAGAGGAAAGAAGTGCAGTCATCAACCATGTGAAAGGTGGCTGAAGAGTTAGAGAAAGAAGGGAGGAAAGAGAGGAAAGAAGTGCAGAGTGATCGACCATGTGAAAGGTGGCTGAAGAGTCAGAGAAACAAGGGGGGAAATAGAGGAAAAAGTGTAGAGTCATCAACCATGTCAAAGGTGGCTGAAGAGTCCAAGAAACAAGGGAGGAAAGAGAGGAAAGAAGTGTAGAATGATCAACCATGTAAAAGGTGAATGAAGAGTCAGAGAAACAAGGTAGGAAAGAAGTGTAGAGTCATCAACCATGTGAAGGGTGGCTGAGGAGTCAGAGAAACAAGGGTGGAAATAGAGGAAAGAAGTGTAGAGTCATCAACCATGTCAAAGGAGGCTGAAGAGTCAGAGAAACAAGGGTGGAAATAGGGGAAAGAAGTGTAGAGTCATCAACCATGTCAAAGGTGGCTTGAGAGTTAGAGAAACCAGGGAGGAAAGAGAAGAAAGAAGTGCAGTCATCAACCATGTGAAAGGTGGCTGAAGAGTTAGAGAAAGAAGGGAGGAAAGAGAGGAAAGAAGTGAAGAGTGATCGACCATGTGAAAGGTGGCTGAAGAGTCAGAGAAACAAGGGAGGAAATAGAGGAAAAAGTGAAGAGTCATCAACCATGTCAAAGGTGGCTGAAGAGTCCAAGAAACAAGGGAGGAAAGAGAGGAAAGAAGTGTAGAATGATCAACCATGTAAAAGGTGAATGAAGAGTCAGAGAAACAAGGTAGGAAAGAAGTGTAGAGTCATCAACCATGTGAAGGGTGGCTGAGGAGTCAGAGAAACAAGGGTGGAAATAGAGAAAAGAAGTGTAGAGTCATCAACCATGTCAAAGGTGGCTGAAGAGTCCAAGAAACAAGGGAGGAAAGAGAGGAAAGAAGTGTAGAATGATCAACCATGTCAAAGGTGAATGAAGAGTCAGAGAAACAAGGTAGGAAAGAGAGGAAAGAAGTGTAGAGTCATCAACCATGTGAAATGTGGCTGAGGAGTCAGAGAAACAAGGGTGGAAATAGAGGAAAGAAGTGTAGAGTCATCAACCATGTCAAAGGTGGCTTAAGAGTTAGAGAAACAAGGGAGGAAAGACAGGAAAGAACTGTAGAGTGATCAAAGTGGCTGAAGAGTCAGAAAAACAAGGGAGGAAAGAGAGGAAAAAGTGTAGAGTCATCAACCATGTCAAAGGTGGCTGAAGAGTCCGAGAAATAAGGGGGGAAATAGAGGAAAAAGTGTAGAGTCATCAACCATGTCAAAGGTGGCTGAAGAGTTCAAGAAACAAGGGAGGAAAGAGAGGAAAGAAGTGTAGAGTCATCAACCATTTCAAAGGTGGCTGAAGTGTTAGAGATACCAGGGAGGAAAGACAGGAAAGAACTGTAGAGTGATCAAAGGTGGTTGAAGAGTCAGAAAAACAAGGTAGGAAAGAGAGGAAAGAAGTGTAGAGTCATCAACCATGTCAAAGGAGGCTGAAGAGTCAGAGAAACAAGGGTGGAAATAGGGGAAAGAAGTGTAGAGTCATCAACCATGTCAAAGGTGGCTTGAGAGTTAGAGAAACCAGGGAGGAAAGAGAGGAAAGAAGTGCAGTCATCAACCATGTGAAAGGTGGCTGAAGAGTTAGAGAAAGAAGGGAGGAAAGAGAGGAAAGAAGTGCAGAGTGATCGACCATGTGAAAGGTGGCTGAAGAGTCAGAGAAACAAGGGGGGAAATAGAGGAAAAAGTGTAGAGTCATCAACCATGTCAAAGGTGGCTGAAGAGTCCAAGAAACAAGGGAGGAAAGAGAGGAAAGAAGTGTAGAATGATCAACCATGTAAAAGGTGAATGAAGAGTCAGAGAAACAAGGTAGGAAAGAAGTGTAGAGTCATCAACCATGTGAAGGGTGGCTGAGGAGTCAGAGAAACAAGGGTGGAAATAGAGGAAAGAAGTGTGGAGTCATCAACCATGTCAAAGGTGGCTTAAGAGTTAGAGAAACCAGGGAGGAAAGACAGGAAAGAACTGTAGAGTGATCAAAGTGGCTGAAGAGTCAGAAAAACAAGGGAGGAAAGAGAGGAAAAAGTGTAGAGTCATCAACCATGTCAAAGGTGGCTGAAGAGTCCGAGAAATAAGGGGGGAAATAGAGGAAAAAGTGTAGAGTCATCAACCATGTCAAAGGTGGCTGAAGAGTTCAAGAAACAAGGGAGGAAAGAGAGGAAAGAAGTGTAGAATGATCAACCATGTCAAAGGTGAATGAAGAGTAAGAGAAACAAGGTAGGAAAGAGAGGAAAGAAGTGCAGAGTGATCAACCATGTGAAAGGTGGCTGAAGAGTCAGAGAAACCAGGGAGGGATTAGGGGAAAGAAGTGCAGAGTGATCAACCATGTCAAAGGTGGCTGAAGCACCCAGGAAACAAGGGAGGAAACGGAGAAAGGAAGTGTAGAATGATCAACCATGTCAAAGGTGAATGAAGAGTCAGATAAACAAGGTAGGAAAGAGGGGAAAGAAGTGTAGAATCATCAACGATGTCAAAGGTGGCTTAAGAGTTAGAGAAACCATGGAGGAAAGAGAGCAAAGAAGTGCAGTTGTCAACCATGTCAAAGGTGGCTGAAGAGTTAGATAAACAAGGGAGGAAAGAGAGGAAAGAAGTGTGGAATGATCAACCATGTCAAAGGTGAATGAAGAGTCAGAGAAACAAGGTAGGAAAGAGAGGAAAGAAGTGTACAGTCATCAAACATTTCAAAGGTGGCTCAAGTGTCAGAGAAACGAGGGAGGAAAGACAGGAAAGAACTGTAGAGTGATCAAAGTGGCTGAAGAGTCAGAAAAACAAGGGCGGAAAGAGAGGAAAGAAGTACAGTCATCAACCATGTAAAAGGTGGTTGAAGAGTCCAAAAAAGAAGGGAGGAAAGAGAGGAAAGAAGTGTAGAATGATCAACCATGTCAAAGGTGAATGAAGAGTAAGAAACAAGGTAGGAAAGAGAGGAAAGAAGTGTAGAGTCACCAACCATGTGAAAGGTGGCTGAAGAGTCAGAGAAACAATGGTGGAAATAGAGGAAAGAAGTGTAGAGTCATCAACCATGTCAAAGGTGGCTTAAGAGTTAGAGAAACCAGGGAGGAAAGAGAGGAAAGAAGTGCAGTCATCAACCATGTCAAAGGTGGCTGAAGAGTTAGAGAAACAAGGGAGGAAAGAGAGGGAAGAAGTGCAGAGTGATCAACGATGTGAAAGGTGGCTGAAGAGTCAAAGAAGCCAGGGAGGGAATAGGGGAAATAAGTGCAGAGTGATCAACCATGTCAAGTTGGTTGAAGAGTTAGAGAAACCTGGGAGGAAAGAGAGGAATGAACTGTAGAGTGATCAAAGTGGCTGAAGAGTGAGAAAAACAAGGGAGGAAAGAGAGGAAAAAGTGTAGAGTCATCAACCATGTCAAAGGTGGCTGAAGAGTCCGAGAAATAAGGGAGGAAAGAGAGGAAAGATGTGTAGAGTGATCAACCATGTCAAAGGTGGCTGAATAGTCAGTGAAACCAGGGAGGAAATAGGGGAAAGAAGTGTAGAGTGATCAACCATGTCAAAGGTGGCTGAAGAGTCAGAGAAACCAGGGATGAAAGACAGGAAAGAAGTGCAGAGTGATGAACAATGTCAAAGGTGGCTGAAGAAGACGAGAAAGAAGGGAGGAAAGAGAGGAAAGAAGTGCTGAGTCATCAACCATGTCAAAGGTGGCTGAAGAGTCACAGAAACCAGGGAGGAAAGAGAGGAAAGAACTGTAGGGTGATCAACCATGTCAAAAGTGGCTGAGGAGTACGAGAAATAAGGGAGAGAAGAGAGGAAAGATGTGTAGCGTGATCAACCATGTCAAAGGTGGCTGAATAGTCAGTGAAACCAAGGAGGAAATAGGGGAAAAAGTGTAGGGTGATCAACCATGTCAAAGGTGGCTGAAGAGTCAGAGAAACCAGGGAGGAAAGAAATGAATGAAGTGCAGAGTGATCAACCATGTCAAAGGTGGCTGAAGAGTCAGAGAAACCAGGGAGGGAGGAGAGGAAAGAACTGTAGGGTATTCAACCATGTCAAAGGTGGCTGAAGAGTAGAAGAAATAAGGGAGGGAAGAGAAAAAAAGATGTTTAGAGTGTTCAACCATGTCAAAGGTGGCTGAATAGTCAGTGAAACCAGGGAGGAAATAGGGGAAAGAAGTGCAGAGTGATCAGCCATGTCAAAGGTGGCTGAATAGTCAGTGGAACCAGGGAGGAAATAGGGGAAAGAAGTGCAGAGTGATCAACATTGTCAAAGGTGGCTGAAGAGTCACAGAAAACAGAGAGGAAAGAGAGAAAAGAAGTGCAGAGTGATCAACCATGTCAAAGGTGGCTGAGGAGTCAGAGAAACCAGGGAGGGAGGAGAGGAAAGAACTGTAGGGTATTCAACCATGTCAAAGGTGGCTGAAGAGTAGAAGAAATAAGGGAGGGAAGAGAGGAAAGATGTGTAGAGTGTTCAACCATGTCAAAGGTGGCTGAACAGTCAGTGAAACCAGGGAGGAAATAGGGGAAAGAAGTGCAGAGTGATCAACCATGTCAAAGGTGGCTGAAGAGTCAGAGAAACCAGGGAGGAAAGAAAGGAATGAAGTGCAGCGTGATGAATCATGTCAAAGGTGGCTGAAGAAGACCAGAAACAAGGGAGGAATGAGAGGAAAGGAGTGTAGAGTGATCAACCATGTCAAAGGTGGCTGAAGAGTCAGACAAACAAGGGAGGACATAGAGGAAAGAAGTGTAGAGTCATCAACCATGTCAAATGTGGCTGAAGAGTCAGACATACAAGGGAGGAAATAGAGGAATGAAGTGAAGAGTCATCAACCATTTCAAATGTGGCTAAAGTGTTAGAGAAACCAGGGAGGAAAGACAGGAAAGAACTGTAGAGTGATCAAAGGTGGCTGAAGAGTCAGAAAAACAAGGGAGGAAAGAGAGGAAAGAAGTGTGGAATGATCAACCATGTCAAAGGTGAATGAAGAGTCAGAAAAACAAGGTAGGAAAGAGAGGAAAGAAGTGTAGAGTCATCAACCATGTGAAAGGTGACTGAAGAGTTAGAGGAACAAGGGAGGAAAGAAGAAAGAAGTGCAGAGTGATCAACCATGTGAAAGGTGGCTGAAGAGTCAGAGAACCAAGGGAGGTAATAGAGGAAAGAAGTGTAGAGTCATCAACCATTTCAAAGGTGGCTCAAGTGTTAGAGAAACCAGGGAAGAAAGACAGGAAAGAACTGCAGAGTGAACAAAGTGGCTCAAGAGTCAGAAAAACAAGGGAGGAAAGAATGCAGTCATCAACCATGTGAAAGGTGGCTGAAGAGCCCAAGAAACAAGGGAGGAAATGGAGGAAAGAAGTGTAGAATTGTCAACCATGTCAAACGTGAATGAAGAGTCAGAGAAACAACGTAGGAAAGATGGGAAAGAAGTGTAGAGTCATCAACCATGTGAAAGGTGGCTGAAGAGTCAGAGGAACAAGGGAGGAAAGAAGAAAGAAGTGCAGAGTGATCAACCATGTGAAAGGTGGCTGAAGAGTCAGAGAACCAAGGGAGGTAATAGAGGAAAGAAGTGTAGAGTCATCAACCATTTCAAAGGTGGCTCAAGTGTTAGAGAAACCAGGGAAGAAAGACAGGAAAGAACTGCAGAGTGAACAAAGTGGCTCAAGAGTCAGAAAAACAAGGGAGGAAAGAATGCAGTCATCAACCATGTGAAAGGTGGCTGAAGAGCCCAAGAAACAAGGGAGGAAATGGAGGAAAGAAGTGTAGAATTGTCAACCATGTCAAACGTGAATGAAGAGTCAGAGAAACAACGTAGGAAAGATGGGAAAGAAGTGTAGAGTCATCAACCATGTGAAAGGTGGCTGAAGAGTCAGAGAAACAATGCTGGAAATAGAGGAAAGAAGTGTACAGTCATCAACCATGTTAAAAGGTGGCTTAAGAGTTATAGAAACCAGGGAGGAAAGAGAGGAAAGAAGTGCAGTCATCAACCATGTCAAAGGTGGCTGAAGAGTTAGAGAAACAAGGGAGGAAAGAGAGGAAAGAAGTGCAGAGTGATGAACCATGTGAAAGGTGGCTGAAGAGTCAGAGAAACCAGGGAGGGATTAGGGGAAAGAAGTGCAGAGTGATCAACCATGTCAAAGGTGGCTGAAGCACCCAGGAAACAAGGGAGGAAACGGAGAAAGGAAGTGTAGAATGATCAACCATGTCAAAGGTGAATGAAGAGTCAGATAAACAAGGTAGGAAAGAGGGGAAAGAAGTGTAGAATCATCAACGATGTCAAAGGTGGCTTAAGAGTTAGAGAAACCATGGAGGAAAGAGAGCAAAGAAGTGCAGTTGTCAACTATGTCAAAGGTGGCTGAAGAGTTAGATAAACAAGGGAGGAAAGAGAGGAAAGAAGTGTGGAATGATCAACCATGTCAAAGGTGAATGAAGAGTCAGAGAAACAAGGTAGGAAAGAGAGGAAAGAAGTGTACAGTCATCAAACATTTCAAAGGTGGCTCAAGTGTCAGAGAAACCAGGGAGGAAAGACAGGAAAGAACTGTAGAGTGATCAAAGTGGCTGAAGAGTCAGAAAAACAAGGGCGGAAAGAGAGGAAAGAAGTACAGTCATCAACCATGTAAAAGGTGGTTGAAGAGTCCAAAAAAGAAGGGAGGAAAGAGAGGAAAGAAGTGTAGAATGATCAACCATGTCAAAGGTGAATGAAGAGTAAGAAACAAGGTAGGAAAGAGAGGAAAGAAGTGTAGAGTCACCAACCATGTGAAAGGTGGCTGAAGAGTCAGAGAAACAATGGTGGAAATAGAGGAAAGAAGTGTAGAGTCATCAACCATGTCAAAGGTGGCTTAAGAGTTAGAGAAACCAGGGAGGAAAGAGAGGAAAGAAGTGCAGTCATCAACCATGTCAAAGGTGGCTGAAGAGTTAGAGAAACAAGGGAGGAAAGAGAGGGAAGAAGTGCAGAGTGATCAACGATGTGAAAGGTGGCTGAAGAGTCAAAGAAGCCAGGGAGGGAATAGGGGAAATAAGTGCAGAGTGATCAACCATGTCAAGTTGGTTGAAGAGTTAGAGAAACCAGGGAGGAAAGAGAGGAAGGAAGTGTAGAGTGATCATCCATGTCAAAGGTTACTGACAAGTCAGAGAAACAAGGGAGGAAAGAGAGGAAATAAGTGCAGAGTTATCAACCATGTCAAAGGTGGCTGAAGAGTCAGACAAACAAGGGAAGAAATAGGGGAAAGAAGTGTAGAGTCATCAACCATGTCAAAGGTGGCTGAAGGGTCAGAGAAACAAGGGATGAAATAGAGGAAAGAAGTGTAGAGTCATCAACCATTTCAAAGGTGGCTGAAGTGTTAGAGATACCAGGGAGGAAAGACAGGAAAGAACTGTAGAGTGATCAAAGGTGGCTGAAGAGTCAGAAAAACAAGGTAGGAAAGAGAGGAAAGAAGTGTAGAGTCATCAACCATGTCAAAGGAGGCTGAAGAGTCAGAGAAACAAGGGTGGAAATAGGGGAAAGAAGTGTAGAGTCATCAACCATGTCAAAGGTGGCTTGAGAGTTAGAGAAACCAGGGAGGAAAGAGAAGAAAGAAGTGCAGTCATCAACCATGTGAAAGGTGGCTGAAGAGTTAGAGAAAGAAGGGAGGAAAGAGAGGAAAGAAGTGAAGAGTGATCGACCATGTGAAAGGTGGCTGAAGAGTCAGAGAAACAAGGGGGGAAATAGAGGAAAAAGTGAAGAGTCATCAACCATGTCAAAGGTGGCTGAAGAGTCCAAGAAACAAGTGAGGAAAGAGAGGAAAGAAGTGTAGAATGATCAACCATGTAAAAGGTGAATGAAGAGTCAGAGAAACAAGGTAGGAAAGAAGTGTAGAGTCATCAACCATGTGAAGGGTGGCTGAGGAGTCAGAGAAACAAGGGTGGAAATAGAGAAAAGAAGTGTAGAGTCATCAACCATGTCAAAGGTGGCTGAAGAGTCCAAGAAACAAGGGAGGAAAGAGAGGAAAGAAGTGTAGAATGATCAACCATGTCAAAGGTGAATGAAGAGTCAGAGAAACAAGGTAGGAAAGAGAGGAAAGAAGTGTAGAGTCATCAACCATGTGAAATGTGGCTGAGGAGTCAGAGAAACAAGGGTGGAAATAGAGGAAAGAAGTGTAGAGTCATCAACCATGTCAAAGGTGGCTTAAGAGTTCGAGAAACAAGGGAGGAAAGACAGGAAAGAACTGTAGAGTGATCAAAGTGGCTGAAGAGTCAGAAAAACAAGGGAGGAAAGAGAGGAAAAAGTGTAGAGTCATCAACCATGTCAAAGGTGGCTGAAGAGTCCGAGAAATAAGGGGGGAAATAGAGGAAAAAGTGTAGAGTCATCAACCATGTCAAAGGTGGCTGAAGAGTTCAAGAAACAAGGGAGGAAAGAGAGGAAAGAAGTGTAGAGTCATCAACCATTTCAAAGGTGGCTGAAGTGTTAGAGATACCAGGGAGGAAAGACAGGAAAGAACTGTAGAGTGATCAAAGGTGGTTGAAGAGTCAGAAAAACAAGGTAGGAAAGAGAGGAAAGAAGTGTAGAGTCATCAACCATGTCAAAGGAGGCTGAAGAGTCAGAGAAACAAGGGTGGAAATAGGGGAAAGAAGTGTAGAGTCATCAACCATGTCAAAGGTGGCTTGAGAGTTAGAGAAACCAGGGAGGAAAGAGAGGAAAGAAGTGCAGTCATCAACCATGTGAAAGGTGGCTGAAGAGTTAGAGAAAGAAGGGAGGAAAGAGAGGAAAGAAGTGCAGAGTGATCGACCATGTGAAAGGTGGCTGAAGAGTCAGAGAAACAAGGGGGGAAATAGAGGAAAAAGTGTAGAGTCATCAACCATGTCAAAGGTGGCTGAAGAGTCCAAGAAACAAGGGAGGAAAGAGAGGAAAGAAGTGTAGAATGATCAACCATGTAAAAGGTGAATGAAGAGTCAGAGAAACAAGGTAGGAAAGAAGTGTAGAGTCATCAACCATGTGAAGGGTGGCTGAGGAGTCAGAGAAACAAGGGTGGAAATAGAGGAAAGAAGTGTGGAGTCATCAACCATGTCAAAGGTGGCTTAAGAGTTAGAGAAACCAGGGAGGAAAGACAGGAAAGAACTGTAGAGTGATCAAAGTGGCTGAAGAGTCAGAAAAACAAGGGAGGAAAGAGAGGAAAAAGTGTAGAGTCATCAACCATGTCAAAGGTGGCTGAAGAGTCCGAGAAATAAGGGGGGAAATAGAGGAAAAAGTGTAGAGTCATCAACCATGTCAAAGGTGGCTGAAGAGTTCAAGAAACAAGGGAGGAAAGAGAGGAAAGAAGTGTAGAATGATCAACCATGTCAAAGGTGAATGAAGAGTAAGAGAAACAAGGTAGGAAAGAGAGGAAAGAAGTGTAGAGTCATCAACCATGTGAAAGGTGGCTGAGGATTCAGAGAAACAAGGGTGGAAATAGAGAAAAGAAGTGTAGAGTCATCAACCATGTCAAAGGTGGCTGAAGAGTCCAAGAAACAAGGGAGGAAAGAGAGGAAAGAAGTGTAGAATGATCAACCATGTCAAAGGTGAATGAAGAGTCAGAGAAACAAGGTAGGAAAGAGAGGAAAGAAGTGAAGAGTCATCAACCATGTGAAATGTGGCTGAGGAGTCAGAGAAACAAGGGTGGAAATAGAGGAAATAAGTGTAGAGTCATCAACCATGTCAAAGGTGGCTTAAGAGTTAGAGAAACCAGGGAGGAAAGACAGGAAAGAACTGTAGAGTGATCAAAGTGGCTGAAGAGTGAGAAAAACAAGGGAGGAAAGAGAGGAAAAAGTGTAGAGTCATCAGCCATGTCAAAGGTGGCTGAAGAGTCCGAGAAATAAGGGAGGAAAGAGAGGAAAGATGTGTAGAGTGATCAACCATGTCAAAGGTGGCTGAATAGTCAGTGAAACCAGGGAGGAAATAGGGGAAAGAAGTGTAGAGTGATCAACCATGTCAAAGGTGGCTGAAGAGTCAGAGAAACCAGGGATGAAAGACAGGAAAGAAGTGCAGAGTGATGAACAATGTCAAAGGTGGCTGAAGAAGACGAGAAAGAAGGGAGGAAAGAGAGGAAAGAAGTGCTGAGTCATCAACCATGTAAAAGGTGGCTTAAGTGTCACAGAAACCAGGGAGGAAAGAGAGAAAAGAAGTGTAGAGTGATCAACCATGTCAAAGGTGGCTGAAGAGTCACAGAAACCAGGGAGGAAAGAGAGGAAAGAACTGTAGGGTGATCAACCATGTCAAAAGTGGCTGAGGAGTACGAGAAATAAGGGAGAGAAGAGAGGAAAGATGTGTAGCGTGATCAACCATGTCAAAGGTGGCTGAATAGTCAGTGAAACCAGGGAGGAAATAGGGGAAAAAGTGCAGGGTGATCGACCATGTCAAAGGTGGCTGAAGAGTCAGAGAAACCAGGGAGGAAAGAAATGAATGAAGTGCAGAGTGATCAACCATGTCAAAGGTGGCTGAAGAGTCAGAGAAACCAGGGAGGAAAGAGAGGAAAGAACTGTAAGGTGATCAACCATGTCAAAGGTGGCTGAAGAGTAGACGAAATAAGGGAGGGAAGAGAGGAAAGATGTGTAGAGTGATCAACCATGTCAAAGGTGGCTGAAGAGTCAGACAAACAAGGGAGGAAATAGAGGAAAGAAGTGTAGAGTCATCAACCATGTCAATTGTGGCTGAAGATTCAGAGAAACAAGGGAGGAAATAGAGGAAAGAAGTGTAGAGTCATCAACCATTTCAAATGTGGCTGAAGTGTTAGAGAAACCAGGGAGGAAAGACAGAAAAGAACTGTAGAGTGATCAAAGGTGGCTGAAGAGTCAGAAAAACAAGGGAGGAAAGACAGGAAATAAGTGTGGAATGATCAACCATGTCAAAGGTGAATGGAGAGTCAGAGAAACAAGGTAGGAAAGAGAGGAAAGAAGTGTTGAGTCATCAACCAAGTGAAAGGTGGCTGAATAGTTAGAGAAACAAGGGTGGAAATAGGGGAAAGAAGTGTAGAGTCATCAAACATGTCAAAGGAGGCTTAAGGGTTAGAGAAACCAGGCAGGAAAGAGAGGAAATAATTGCAGTCTTCAACCATGTGAAAGGTGTCTGAAGAGTTAGAGAAACAAGGGAGGAAAGAGAGGAAAGAAGTTTAGAATGATCAACCATGTCAAAGGTGAATGAAGAGTCAGTGAAACAAGGTAGGAAAGAGAGGAAAGAAGTATTGAGTCATCAACCATGTGAAAGGTGGCTGAAGAGTTAGAGAAACAAGTAAGGAAAGAGAGGAAAGAACTGTAGAGTGATCAACCATGTCAAAGGCGGCTGAAGAGTCCGAGAAATAAAGGAGGAAAGAGAGGAAAGAAGTGCAGAGTGATCAACCATGTCAAAGGTGGCTGAAGAGTCAGAGAAACCGGGGATGAAAGACAGGAAAGAAGTGCAGAGTGATGAACAATGTCAAAGGTGGCTGAAGAAGACGAGAAAGAAGGGAGGAAAGAGAGGAAAGAAGTGTAGAGTGATCAACCATGTCAAAGGTGGCTGAAGAGTCACAGAAACCAGGGAGGAAAGAGAGGAAAGAACTGTAGGGTGATCAACCATGTCAAAAGTGGCTGAGGAGTACGAGAAATAAGGAAGAGAAGAGAGGAAAGTTGTGTAGCGTGATCAACCATGTCAAAGGTGGCTGAATAGTCAGTGAAACCAGGGAGGAAATAGGGGAAAAAGTGCAGGGTGATCGACCATGTCAAAGGTGGCTGAAGAGTCAGAGAAACCAGGGAGGAAAGAAATGAATGAAGTGCAGAGTGATCAACCATGTCAAAGGTGGCTGAAGAGTCAGAGAAACCAGGGAGGAAAGAGAGGAAAGAACTGTAAGGTGATCAACCATGTCAAAGGTGGCTGAAGAGTAGACGAAATAAGGGAGGGAAGAGAGGAAAGATGTGTAGAGTGATCAACCATGTCAAAGGTGGCTGAAGAGTCAGACAAACAAGGGAGGAAATAGAGGAAAGAAGTGTAGAGTCATCAACCATGTCAATTGTGGCTGAAGATTCAGAGAAACAAGGGAGGAAATAGAGGAAAGAAGTGTAGAGTCATCAACCATTTCAAATGTGGCTGAAGTGTTAGAGAAACCAGGGAGGAAAGACAGAAAAGAACTGTAGAGTGATCAAAGGTGGCTGAAGAGTCAGAAAAACAAGGGAGGAAAGACAGGAAATAAGTGTGGAATGATCAACCATGTCAAAGGTGAATGGAGAGTCAGAGAAACAAGGTAGGAAAGAGAGGAAAGAAGTGTTGAGTCATCAACCAAGTGAAAGGTGGCTGAATAGTTAGAGAAACAAGGGTGGAAATAGGGGAAAGAAGTGTAGAGTCATCAAACATGTCAAAGGAGGCTTAAGGGTTAGAGAAACCAGGCAGGAAAGAGAGGAAATAATTGCAGTCTTCAACCATGTGAAAGGTGTCTGAAGAGTTAGAGAAACAAGGGAGGAAAGAGAGGAAAGAAGTTTAGAATGATCAACCATGTCAAAGGTGAATGAAGAGTCAGTGAAACAAGGTAGGAAAGAGAGGAAAGAAGTATTGAGTCATCAACCATGTGAAAGGTGGCTGAAGAGTTAGAGAAACAAGTAAGGAAAGAGAGGAAAGAACTGTAGAGTGATCAACCATGTCAAAGGCGGCTGAAGAGTCCGAGAAATAAAGGAGGAAAGAGAGGAAAGAAGTGCAGAGTGATCAACCATGTCAAAGGTGGCTGAAGAGTCACAGAAACCAGGGAGGAAAGAGAGAAAAGAAGTGCAGAGTGATCAACCATGTCAAAGGTGGCTGAAGAGTCAGAGAAACCAGGGAGGAAAGAGAGGAAAGAACTGTAGGGTGATCAACCATGTCAAAGGTGGCTGAAGAGTAGACGAAATAAGGGAGGGAAGAGAGGTAAGATGTGTAGAGTGATCAACCATGTCAAAGGTGGCTGAAGAGTCAGACAAACAAGGGAGGAAATAGAGGAAAGAAGTGTAGAGTCATCAACCATGTCAAATGTGGCTGAAGAGTCAGAGAAACAAGGGAGGAAATAGAGGAAAGAAGTGTAGAGTCATCAACCATTTCAAATGTGGCTGAAGTGTTAGAGAAACCAGGGAGGAAAGACAGGAAAGACTGTAGAGTGATCAAAGGTGGCTGAAGAGTCAGAAAAACAAGGGAGGAAAGAGAGGAAATAAGTGTGGAATGATCAACCATTTCAAAGGTGAATGAAGAGTCAGAGAAACAAGGTAGGAAAGAGAGGAAAGAAGTGTTGAGTCATCAACCATGTGAAAGGTGGCTGAAGAGTTAGAGAAACAAGGGTGGAAATAGGGGAAAGAAGTGTAGAGTCATCAACCATGTCAAAGGAGGCTTAAGAGTTAGAGAAACCAGGCAGGAAAGAGAGGAAAGAATTGCAGTCATCAACCACGTGAAAGGTGGCTGAAAAGTTAGAGAAACAAGGGAGGAAAGAGAGGAAAGAAGTTTAGAATGATCAACCATGTCAAAGGTGAATGAAGAGTCAGAGAAACAAGGTAGGAAAGAGAGGAAAGAAGTGTTGAGTCATCAACCATGTGAAAGGTGGCTGAAGAGTTAGAGAAACAAGTTAGGAAAGAGAGGAAAGAACTGTAGAGTGATCAACCATGTCAAAGGCGGCTGAAGCTCTGAGAAATAAGGGAGGAAAGAGAGGAAAGAAGTGCAGAGTGATCAACCTTGTCAAAGGTGGCTGAAGAGTCACAGAAACCAGGGAGGAAAGAGAGGAAAGAACTGGTGGGTGATCAACCATGTCAAAGGTGGCTGAAGAAGACGAGAAACAAGGGAGGAATGAGAGGAAAGGAGTGCAGAGTGATCAACCGTGTCAAAGTTGGCTGAAGAGTCAGACAAACAAGGGAGGAAATAGAGGAAAGAAGTGTAGAGTCATCAACCATGTCAAATGTGGCTGAAGAGTCAGAGAAACAAGAGAGGAAATAGGGGAAAGAAGTGCAGAGTGATCAACCATGTCAAAGGTGGCTGAAGAGTCACAGAAACCAGGGAGGAAAGAGAGAAAAGAAGTGCAGAGTGATCAACCATGTCAAAGGTGGCTGAAGATTCAGAGAAACCAGGGAGGAAAGAATGGAATGAAGTGCAGAGTGATGAATCATGTCAAAGGTGGCTGAAGAAGACGAGAAACAAGGGAGGAATGAGAGGAAAGGAGTGCAGAGTGATCAACCGTGTCAAAGGTGGCTGAAGAGTCAGACAAACAAGGGAGGAAATAGAGGAAAGAAGTGTAGAGTCATCAACCATGTCAAATGTGGCTGAAGAGTCAGAGAAACAAGGGAGGAAATAGAGGAGAGAAGTGTAGATTCATCAACCATTTCAAATGTGGCTGAAGTGTTAGAGAAACCAGGGAGGAAAGACAGGAAAGAACTATAGAGTGATCAAAGGTGGCTGAAGAGTCAGAAAAAGAAGGGAGGAAAGAGAGGAAAGAAGTGAAGAGTCATCAACCATGTGGAAGGTGGCTGAAGAGTCAGAGAAACAATGGTGGAAATAGAGGAAAGAAGTGTAGAGTCATGAACCATGTCAAAGGTGGCTGAAGAGTCAGAGAAACAATGGTGGAAATAGCGGAAAGAAGTGTAGAGTCATCAACCATGTGAAAGGTGGCTGAAGAGTCAGAGAAACAATGGTGGAAATAGCGGAAAGAAGTGTAGAGTCATCAATCATGTCAAAGGTGGCTTAAGAGTCAGAGAAACAAGGGAGGAAATAGAGGAAAGAAGTGGAGAGTCATCAACCATTTCAAAGGTGGCTCAAGTGTTAGAGAAACCAGGGAGGAAAGACAGGAAAGAACTATAGAGTGATCAAAGTGGCTGAAGAGTCAGAAAAACAGGGGCAGAAAGAGAGGAAAGAAGTGCAGTCATCAACTATGTCAAAGGTGGTGGAAGAGTCCAAAAAACAAGGGAGGAAAGCGAGGAAAGAAGTGTAGAGTCATCAACCATGTGAAAGGTGGCTTAAGAGTTAGAGAAACCAGGGAGGAAAGAGAGGAAAGAAGTGCAGTCATCAACAATGTCAAAGGTGGCTGAAGAGTTAGAGAAACAAGGGAAGAAAGAGAGGAAAGAACTGTAGAGTGATCAACCATGTCAAAGGTGGCTGAATAGTCAGTGAAACCAGGGAGGAAATAGGGGAAAGAAGTGCAGAGTGATCAACCATGTCAAAGGTGGCTGAAGAGTCACAGAAACCAGGGAGGAAAGAGAGGAAAGAACTGTAGGGTGATCAACCATGTCAAAGGTGGCTGAATAGTCAGTGAAACCAGGGAGGATATGGGGGAAAGAGGTGCAGAGTGATCAACCATGTCAAAGGTGGCTGAAGAGTCATAGAAACCAGAGAGGAAAGAGAGAAAAGAAGTGCAGAGTCATCAAAGGTGGCTGAAGAGTCAGAGAAACCAGGGAGGAAATAAAGGAATGAAGTGCAGAGTGATGAACCATGTCAAAGGTGGCTGAAGAAGACGAGAAACAAGGGAGGGATGAGAGGAAAGGAGTGCAGAGTGATCAACCATGTCAAAGGTGGCTGAAGAGTCAGACAAACAAGAGAGGAAATAGAGGAAAGAAGTGTAGAGTCATCAACCATGTCAAATGTGGCTGAAGAGTCAGAGAAACAAGGGAGGAAATAGAGGAAAGAAGTGTAGAGTCATCAACCATTTCAAATGTGGCTGAAGTGTTAGAGAAACCAGGGAGGAAAGACAGGAAAGAACTGTAGAGTGATCAAAGGTGGCTGAAGAGTCAGAAATCCAAGGGAGGAAAGAGAGGAAAGAAGTGTGGAATGATCAACCATATCAAAGGTGAATGAAGAGTCAGAGAAACAAGGTAGGAAAGAGAGGAACGAAGTGTTGAGTCATCAACCATGTGAAAGGTGGCTGAAGAGTTAGAGAAACAAGGGTGGAAATAGGGGAAAGAAGTGTAGAGTCATCAACCATGTCAAAGGAGGCTTAAGAGTTAGAGAAACCAGGCAGGAAAGAGAGGAAAGAATTGCAGTCATCAACCATGTGAAAGGTGGCTGAAAAGTTAGAGATACAAGGGAGGAAAGAGAGGAAAGAAGTTTAGAATGATCAACCATGTCAAAGGTGAATGAAGAGTCAGAGAAACAAGGTAGGAAAGAGAGGAAAGAAGTGTTGAGTCATCAACCATGTGAAAGGTGGCTGAAGAGTTAGAGAAACACGTTAGGAAAGAGAGGAAAGAACTGTAGAGTGATCAACCATGTCAAAGGCGGCTGAAGCTCTGAGAAATAAGGGAGGAAAGAGAGGAAAGAAGTGCAGAGTGATCAACCTTGTCAAAGGTGGCTGAAGAGTCACAGAAACCAGGGAGGAAAGAGAGGAAAGAACTGGAGGGTGATCAACCATGTCAAAGGTGGCTGAAGAAGACGAGAAACAAGGGAGGAATGAGAGGAAAGGAGTGCAGAGTGATCAACCGTGTCAAAGTTGGCTGAAGAGTCAGACAAACAAGGGAGGAAATAGAGGAAAGAAGTGTAGAGTCATCAACCATGTCAAATGTGGCTGAAGAGTCAGAGAAACAAGGGAGGAAATAGGGGAAAGAAGTGCAGAGTGATCAACCATGTCAAAGGTGGCTGAAGAGTCACAGAAACCAGGGAGGAAAGAGAGAAAAGAAGTGCAGAGTGATCAACCATGTCAAAGGTGGCTGAAGATTCAGAGAAACCAGGGAGGAAAGAAAGGAATGAAGTGCAGAGTAATGAATCATGTCAAAGGTGGCTGAAGAAGACGAGAAACAAGGGAGGAATGAGAGGAAAGGAGTGCAGAGTGATCAACCGTGTCAAAGGTGGCTGAAGAGTCAGACAAACAAGGGAGGAAATAGAGGAAAGAAGTGTAGAGTCATCAACCATGTCAAATGTGGCTGAAGAGTCAGAGAAACAAGGGAGGAAATAGAGGAGAGAAGTGTAGATTCATCAACCATTTCAAATGTGGCTGAAGTGTTAGAGAAACCAGGGAGGAAAGACAGGAAAGAACTATAGAGTGATCAAAGGTGGCTGAAGAGTCAGAAAAAGAAGGGAGGAAAGAATGGAAAGAAGTGAAGAGTCATCAACCATGTGGAAGGTGGCTGAAGAGTCAGAGAAACAATGGTGGAAATAGAGGAAAGAAGTGTAGAGTCATGAACCATGTCAAAGGTGGCTGAAGAGTCAGAGAAACAATGGTGGAAATAGCGGAAAGAAGTGTAGAGTCATCAACCATGTGAAAGGTGGCTGAAGAGTCAGAGAAACAATGGTGGAAATAGCGGAAAGAAGTGTAGAGTCATCAATCATGTCAAAGGTGGCTTAAGAGTCAGAGAAACAAGGGAGGAAATAGAGGAAAGAAGTGGAGAGTCATCAACCATTTCAAAGGTGGCTCAAGTGTTAGAGAAACCAGGGAGGAAAGACAGGAAAGAACTATAGAGTGATCAAAGTGGCTGAAGAGTCAGAAAAACAGGGGCAGAAAGAGAGGAAAGAAGTGCAGTCATCAACTATGTCAAAGGTGGTGGAAGAGTCCAAAAAACAAGGGAGGAAAGCGAGGAAAGAAGTGTAGAGTCATCAACCATGTGAAAGGTGGCTTAAGAGTTAGAGAAACCAGGGAGGAAAGAGAGGAAAGAAGTGCAGGCATCAACAATGTCAAAGGTGGCTGAAGAGTTAGAGAAACAAGGGAAGAAAGAGAGGAAAGAACTGTAGAGTGATCAACCATGTCAAAGGTGGCTGAATAGTCAGTGAAACCAGGGAGGAAATAGGGGAAAGAAGTGCAGAGTGATCAACCATGTCAAAGGTGGCTGAAGAGTCACAGAAACCAGGGAGAAAAGAGAGGAAAGAACTGTAGGGTGATCAACCATGTCAAAGGTGGCTGAATAGTCAGTGAAACCAGGGAGGATATGGGGGAAAGAGGTGCAGAGTGATCAACCATGTCAAAGGTGGCTGAAGAGTCATAGAAACCAGAGAGGAAAGAGAGAAAAGAAGTGCAGAGTCATCAAAGGTGGCTGAAGAGTCAGAGAAACCAGGGAGGAAATAAAGGAATGAAGTGCAGAGTGATGAACCATGTCAAAGGTGGCTGAAGAAGACGAGAAACAAGGGAGGGATGAGAGGAAAGGAGTGCAGAGTGATCAACCATGTCAAAGGTGGCTGAAGAGTCAGACAAACAAGAGAGGAAATAGAGGAAAGAAGTGTAGAGTCATCAACCATGTCAAATGTGGCTGAAGAGTCAGAGAAACAAGGGAGGAAATAGAGGAAAGAAGTGTAGAGTCATCAACCATTTCAAATGTGGCTGAAGTGTTAGAGAAACCAGGGAGGAAAGACAGGAAAGAACTGTAGAGTGATCAAAGGTGGCTGAAGAGTCAGAAATCCAAGGGAGGAAAGAGAGGAAAGAAGTGTGGAATGATCAACCATATCAAAGGTGAATGAAGAGTCAGAGAAACAAGGTAGGAAAGAGAGGAACGAAGTGTAGAGTCATCAGCCATGTGAAAGGTGGCTGAAGAGTCAGATAAACAAGGGTGGAAAAAGGGGAAAGAAGTGTAGAGTCATCAACCATGTCAAAGGAGGCTTAAGAGTTAGAGAAACCAGACAGTAAAGAGCGGAAAGAATTGCAGACATCAACCATGTGAAAGGTGGCTGAAGAGTTAGAGAAACAAGGGAGGAAAGAAAGGAAAGACGTTTAAAATGATCAACCATGTCAAAGGTGAATGAAGAGTCAGAGAAACAAGGTAGGAAAGAGAGGAAAGAAGTGTTGAGTCATCAACCATGTGAAAGGTGGCTGAAGAGTTAGAGAAACAAGGGAGGAAAGAGAGGAAAGAACTGTAGAGTGATCAACTATGTCAAAGGCAGCTGAAGAGTCCGAGGAATAAGGGAGGAAAGAGATGTAAGATGTGTAGAGTGATCAGCCATGTCAAAGGTGGCTGAATAGTCAGTGAAACCAGGGAGGAAATAGGGGAAAGAAGTGCAGAGTGATCAACCTTGTCAAAGGTGGCTGAAGAGTCACAGAAAACAGGGAGGAAAGAGAGAAAAGAAGTGCCGAGTGATCAACCATGTCAAAGGTGACTGAAGAGTCAGAGAAACCAGGGAGGGAGGAGAGGAAAGAACTGTAGGGTATTCAACCATGTCAAAGGTGGCTGAAGAGTAGAAGAAATAAGGGAGGGAAGAGAGGAAAGATGTGTAGAGTGTTCAACCATGTCAAAGGTGGCTGAATAGTCAGTGAAACCAGGGAGGAAATAGGGGAAAGAAGTGCAGAGTGATCAACCATGTCAAAGGTGGCTTAAGAGTCACAGAAACTAGGGAGGAAAGAGAGAAAAGAAGTGCAGAGTGATCAACCATGTCAAAGGTGGCTGAAGAGTCAGAGAAACCAGGGAGGAAAGAAAGGAATGAAGTGCAGAGTGATGAATCATGTCAAAGGTGGCTGAAGAAGACGGGAAACAAGGGAGGAATGAGAGGAAAGGAGTGCAGAGTGATCAACCATGTCAAAGGTGGCTGAAGAGTCAGACAAACAAGGGAGGACATAGAGGAAAGAAGTGTAGAGTCATCAACCATGTCAAATGTGGCTGAAGAGTCAGACAAACAAGGGAGGAAATAGAGGAATGAAGTGAAGAGTCATCAACCATTTCAAATGTGGCTAAAGTGTTAGAGAAACCAGGGAGGAAAGACAGGAAAGAACTGTAGAGTGATCAAAGGTGGCTGAATAGTCAGTGAAACCAGGGAGGAAATAGGGGAAAGAAGTGCAGAGTGATCAACCATGTCAAAGGTGGCTTAAGAGTCACAGAAACTAGGGAGGAAAGAGAGGAAAGAAGTGTGGAATGATCAACCATGTCAAAGGTGAATGAAGAGTCAGAAAAACAAGGTAGGAAAGAGAGGAAAGAAGTATAGAGTCATCAACCATGTGAAAGGTGGATGAAGAGTTAGAGAAACAAGGGAGGAAAGAAGAAAGAAGTGCAGAGTGATCAACCATGTGAAAGGTGGCTGAAGAGTCAGAGAAACAAGGGAGGTAATAGAGGAAAGAAGTGTAGAGTCATCAACCATTTCAAAGGTGGCTCAAGTGTTAGAGAAACCAGGGAGGAAAGACAGGAAAGAACTGCAGAGGGAACAAAGTGGCTCAAGAGTCAGAAAAACAAGAGAGGAAAGAAGTGCAGTCATCAACCATGTGAAAGGTGGCTGAAGAGCCCAAGAAACAAGGGAGGAAATGGAGGAAAGAAGTGTAGAATTGTCAACCATGTCAAACGTGAATGAAGAGTCAGAGAAACAACGTAGGAAAGATGGGAAAGAAGTGTAGAGTCATCAACCATGCGAAAGGTGGCTGAAGAGTCAGAGAAACAATGGTGGAAATAGAGGAAAGAAGTGTACAGTCATCAACCATGTTAAAAGGTGGCTTAAGAGTTATAGAAACCAGGGAGGAAAGAGAGGAAAGAAGTGCAGTCATTAACCATGTCAAAGGTGGCTGAAGAGTTAGAGAAACAAGGGAGGAAAGAGAGGAAAGAAGTGCAGAGTGATCAACCATGTCAAAGGTGGCTGAAGCGCCCAGGAAACAAGGGAGGAAACAGAGAAAGGAAGAGTAGAATGATCAACCATGTCAAAGGTGAATGAAGAGTCAGATAAACAAGGTAGGAAAGAGGGGAAAGAAGTGTAGAATCATCAACGATGTCAAAGGTGGCTTAAGAGTTAGAGAAACCATGGAGGAAAGAGAGCAAATAAGTGCAGTCGTCAACCATGTCAAAGGTGGCTGAAGAAGACGAGAAACAAGGGAGGGATGAGAGGAAAGGAGTGCAGAGTGATCAACCATGTCAAAGGTGGCTGAAGCGCCCAGGAAACAAGGGAGGAAACAGAGAAAGGAAGAGTAGAATGATCAACCATGTCAAAGGTGAATGAAGAGTCAGATAAACAAGGTAGGAAAGAGGGGAAAGAAGTGTAGAATCATCAACGATGTCAAAGGTGGCTTAAGAGTTAGAGAAACCATGGAGGAAAGAGAGCAAATAAGTGCAGTCGTCAACCATGTCAAAGGTGGCTGAAGAGATAGATAAACAAGGGAGGAAAGAGAGGAAAGAAGTGTACAGTCATCAAACATTTCAAAGGTGGCTCAAGTGTCAGAGAAACCAGGGAGGAAAGACAGGAAAGAACTGTAGAGTGATCATAGTGGCTGAAGAGTCAGAAAAACAAGGGCGGAAAGAGAGGAAAGAAGTGCAGTCATCAACCATGTAAAAGGTGGTTGAAGAGTCCAAAAAAGAAGGGAGGAAAGAGAGGAAAGAAGTGTAGAATGATCAACCATGTCAAAGGTGAATAAAGAGTCAGAGAAACAAGGTAGGAAAGAGAGGAAAGAAGTGTAGAGTCACCAACCATGTGAAAGGTGGCTGAAGAGTTAGAGAAACCAGGGAGGAAAGAGAGGAAAGAAGTGCAGTCATCAACCATGTCAAAGGTGGCTGAAGAGTTAGAGAAGCAAGGGAGGAAAGAGAGGAAAGAAGTGTGGAATGATCAACCATGTCAAATGTGAATGAAGAGTCAGAGAAACAAGGTAGGAAACAGAGGAAAGAAGTGTAGAGTCATCAACCATGTCAAATGTGGCTGAAGAGTCAGAGAAACAAGGGAGGAAATAGAGGAAAGAAGTGTAGAGTCATCAAACATTTCAAAGGTGGCTCAAGTGTCAGAGAAACCAGGGAGGAAAGACAGGAAAGAACTGTAGAGTGATCATAGTGGCTGAAGAGTCAGAAAAACAAGGGCGGAAAGAGAGGAAAGAAGTGCAGTCATCAACCATGTAAAAGGTGGTTGAAGAGTCCAAAAAAGAAGGGAGTAAAGAGAGGAAAGAAGTGTAGAATGATCAACCATGTCAAAGGTGAATAAAGAGTCAGAGAAACAAGGTAGGAAAGAGAGGAAAGAAGTGTAGAGTCACCAACCATGTGAAAGGTGGCTGAAGAGTTAGAGAAACCAGGGAGGAAAGAGAGGAAAGAAGTGCAGTCATCAACCATGTCAAAGGTGGCTGAAGAGTTAGAGAAGCAAGGGAGGAAAGAGAGGGAAGAAGTGCAGAGTGATCAACGATGTGAAAGGTGGCTGAAGAGTCAGAGAAGCCAGGGAGGGAATAGGGGAAATAAGTGCAGAGTGATCAACCATGTCAAGTTGGTTGAAGAGTTAGAGAAACCAGGGAGGAAAAAGAGGAAGGAAGTGCAGAGTGATCATCCATGTCAAAGGTGACTGACAAGTCAGAGAAACAAGGGAGGAAAGAGAGGAAAGAAGTGCAGAGTTATCAACCATGTCAAAGGTGGCTGAAGAGTCAGACAAACAAGGGAGGAAATAGGGGAAAGAAGTGTAGAGTCATCAACCATGTCAAAGGTGGCTGAAGAGTCAGAGAAACAAGGGATGAAATAGAGGAAAGAAGTGTAGAGTCATCAACCATTTCAAAGGTGGCTGAAGTGTTAGAGATACCAGGGAGGAAAGACAGGAAAGAACTGTAGAGTGATCAAAGGTGGCTGAAGAGTTAGAAAAACAAGGTAGGTTAGAGAGGAAAGAAGTGTAGAGTCATCAACCATGTCAAAGGAGGCTGAAGAGTCAGAGAAACAAGGGTGGAAATAGGGGAAAGAAGTGTAGAGTCATCAACCATGTGAAAGGTGGCTTGAGAGTTAGAGAAACCAGGGAGGAAAGAGAGGAAAGAAGTGCAGTCATCAACCATGTGAAAGGTGGCTGAAGAGTTAGAGAAAGAAGGGAGGAAAGAGAGGAAAGAAGTGCAGAGTGAACGACCACGTGAAAGGTGGCTGAAGAGTCAGAGAAACAAGGGGGAAATAGAGGAAAAAGTGTAGAGTCATCAACCATGTCAAAGGTGAATGAAGAGTCAGAGAAACAACGTAGGAAAGATGGGAAAGAAGTGTAGAGTCATCAACCATGTGAAAGGTGGCTGAAGAGTCAGAGAAACAATGGTGGAAATAGAGGAAAGAAGTGTACAGTCATCAACCATGTTAAAAGGTGGCTTAAGAGTTATAGAAACCAGGGAGGAAAGAAGTGCAGTCATTAACCATGTCAAAGGTGGCTTAAGAGTTAGAGAAACAAGGGAGGAAAGAGAGGAAAGAAGTGCAGAGTGATCAACCATGTCAAAGGTGGCTGAAGCGCCCAGGAAACAAGGGAGGAAACAGAGAAAGGAAGAGTAGAATGATCAACCATGTCAAAGGTGAATGAAGAGTCAGATAAACAAGGTAGGAAAGAGGGGAAAGAAGTGTAGAATCATCAACGATGTCAAAAGTGGCTTAAGAGTTAGAGAAACCATGGAGGAAAGAGAGCAAATAAGTGCAGTCGTCAACCATGTCAAAGGTGGCTGAAGAAGACGAGAAACAAGGGAGGAAATGGAGGAAAGAAGTGGAGAGTCATCAACCATGTCAAAGGTGGCTGAAGAGATAGATAAACAAGGGAGGAAAGAGAGGAAAGAAGTGTGGAATGATCAACCATGTCAAAGGTGAATGAAGAGTCAGAGAAACAAGGTAGGAAACAGAGGAAAGAAGTGTAGAGTCATCAACCATGTGAAATGTGGCTGAAGAGTCAGAGAAACAAGGGAGGAAATAGAGGAAAGAAGTGTAGAGTCATCAAACATTTCAAAGGTGGCTCAAGTGTCAGAGAAACCAGGGAGTAAAGACAGGAAAGAACTGTAGAGTGATCATAGTGGCTGAAGAGTCAGAAAAACAAGGGCGGAAAGAGAGGAAAGAAGTGCAGTCATCAACCATGTAAAAGGTGGTTGAAGTGTCCAAAAAAGAAGGGAGTAAAGAGAGGAAAGAAGTGTAGAATGATCAACCATGTCAAAGGTGAATAAAGAGTCAGAGAAACAAGGTAGGAAAGAGAGGAAAGAAGTGTAGAGTCACCAACCATGTGAAAGGTGGCTGAAGAGTTAGAGAAACCAGGGAGGAAAGAGAGGAAAGAAGTGCAGTCATCAACCATGTCAAAGGTGGCTGAAGAGTTAGAGAAGCAAGGGAGGAAAGAGAGGGAAGATGTGCAGAGTGATCAACGATGTGAAAGGTGGCTGAAGAGTCAGAGAAGCCAGGGAGGGAATAGGGGAAATAAGTGCAGAGTGATCAACCATGTCAAGTTGGTTGAAGAGTTAGAGAAACCAGGGAGGAAAGATAGGAAGGAAGTGCAAAGTGATCATCCATGTCAAAGGTGACTGACAAGTCAGAGAAACAAGGGAGGAAAGAGAGGAAAGAAGTGCAGAGTTATCAACCATGTCAAAGGTGGCTGAAGAGTCAGACAAACAAGGGAGGAAATAGGGGAAAGAAGTGTAGAGTCATCAACCATGTCAAAGGTGGCTGAAGAGTCAGAGAAACAAGGGATGAAATAGAGGAAAGAAGTGTAGAGTCATCAACCATTTCAAAGGTGGCTGAAGTGTTAGAGATACCAGGGAGGAAAGACAGGAAAGAACTGTAGAGTGATCAAAGGTGGCTGAAGAGTTAGAAAAACAAGGTAGGAAAGAGAGGAAAGAAGTGTAGAGTCATCAACCATGTCAAAGGAGGCTGAAGAGTCAGAGAAACAAGGGTGGAAATAGGGGAAAGAAGTGTAGAGTCATCAACAATGTGAAAGGTGGCTTGAGAGTTAGAGAAACCAGGGAGGAAAGAGAGGAAAGAAGTGCAGTCATCAACCATGTGAAAGGTGGCTGAAGAGTTAGAGAAAGAAGGGAGGAAAGAGAGGAAAGAAGTGCAGAGTGATCGACCATGTGAAAGGTGGCTGAAGAGTCAGAGAAACAAGGGGGGAAATAGAGGAAAAAGTGTAGAGTCATCAACCATGTCAAAGGTGGCTGAAGAGTCCAAGAAACAAGGGAGGAAAGAGAGGAAAGAAGTGTAGAATGATCAACCATGTCAAAGGTGAATGAAGAGTCAGAGAAACAAGGTAGGAAAGAAGTGTAGAGTCATCAACCATGTGAAGGGTGGCTGAGGAGTCAGAGAAACAAGGGTGGAAATAGAGAAAAGAAGTGTAGAGTCATCAACCATGTCAAAGGTGGCTGACGAGTCCAAGAAACAAGGGAGGAAAGAGAGGAAAGAAGTGTAGAATGATCAACCATGTCAAAGGTGAATGAAGAGTCAGAGAAACAAGGTAGGAAAGAGAGGAAAGAAGTGTAGAGTCATCAACCATGTGAAATGTGGCTGAGGAGTCAGAGAAACAAGGGTGGAAATAGAGGAAAGAAGTGTAGAGTCATCAACCATGTCAAAGGTGGCTGAATAGTCAGTGAAACCAGGGAGGAAATAGGGGAAAAAGTGCAGAATGATCAACCATGTCAAAGGTGGCTGAAGAGTCAGAGAAACCAGGGAGGAAAGAAAGGAATGAAGTGCAGAGTGATGAACCATGTCAAAGGTGGCTGAAGAGTCAGACAAACAAGGAAGGAAATAGAGGAAAGAAGTGTTGAGTCATCAACCATGTCAAATGTGGCTGAAGAGTCAGAGAAACAAGGGAGGAAATAGAGGAAAGAAGTGTAGAGTCATCAACCATTTGAAATGTGGCTGAAGTGTTAGAGAAACCAGGGAGGAAAGACAGAAAAGAACTGTAGAGTGATCAAAGGTGGCTGAAGAGTCAAAAAAACAAGGGAGGAAAGAGAGGAAATAAGTGTGGAATGAGCAACCATGTCAAAGGTGAATGAAGAGTCAGAGAAACAAGGTAGGAAAGAGAGGAAAGAAGTGTTGAGTCATCAACCAAGTGAAAGGTGGCTGAAGAGTTAGAGAAACAAGGGTGGAAATAGGGGAAAGAAGTGTAGAGTCATCAAACATGTCAAAGGAGGCTTAAGAGTTAGAGAAACCAGGCAGGAAAGAGAGGAAATAATTGCAGTCATCAACCATGTGAAAGGTGTCTGAAGAGTTAGAGAAACAAGGGAGGAAAGAGAGGAAAGAAGTTTAGAATGATCAACCATGTCAAAGGTGAATGAAGAGTCAGTGAAACAAGGTAGGAAAGAGAGGAAAGAAGTATTGAGTCATCAACCATGTGAAAGGTGGCTGAAGAGTTAGAGAAACAAGTTAGGAAAGAGAGGAAAGAACTGTAGAGTGATCAACCATGTCAAAGGCGGCTGAAGAGTCCGAGAAATAAAGGAGGAAAGAGAGGAAAGAAGTGCAGAGTGATCAACCTTGTCAAAGGTGGCTGAAGAGTCACAGAAACCAGGGAGGAAAGAGAGAAAAGAAGTGCAGAGTGATCAACCATGTCAAAGGTGGCTGAAGAGTCAGAGAAACCAGGGAGGAAAGAGAGGAAAGAGCTGTAGGGTGATCACCCATGTCAAAGGTGGCTGAAGAGTCAGAGAAACAAGGTAGGAAAGAGAGGAAAGAAGTGTTGAGTCATCAACCAAGTGAAAGGTGGCTGAAGAGTTAGAGAAACAAGGGTGGAAATAGGGGAAAGAAGTGTAGAGTCATCAAACATGTCAAAGGAGGCTGAAGAGTTAGAGAAACCAGGCAGGAAAGAGAGGAAAGAATTGCAGTCATCAACTATGTGAAAGGTGGCTGGAAAGTTAGAGAAACAAGGGAGGAAAGAGAGGAAAGAAGTTTAGAATGATCAACCATGTCAAAGGTGAATGAAGAGTCAGAGAAACAAGGTAGGAAAGAGAGGAAAGAAGTGTTGAGTCATCAACCATGTGAAAGGTGGCTGAAGAGTTAGAGAAACAAGTTAGGAAAGAGAGGAAAGAACTGTAGAGTGATCAACCATGTCAAAGGCGGCTGAATAGTCAGTGAAACCAGGGTGGAAATAGGGGAAAGAAGTGCAGAGTGATCAACCATGTCAAAGGTGGCTGAATAGTCACAGAAACCAGGGAGGAAAGAGAGAAAATAAGTGCAGAGTGATCAACCATGTCAAAGGTGGCTGAAGAGTCAGAGAAACCAGGGAGGAAAGAAAGGAATGAAGTGCAGAGTGATGAATCATGTCAAAGGTGGCTGAAGAAGACGAGAAACAAGGGAGGAATGAGAGGAAAGGAGTGCAGAGTGATCAACTGTGTCAAAGGTGGCTGAAGAGTCAGACAAACAAGGGAGGAAATAGAGGAAAGAAGTGTAGAGTCATCAACCATGTCAAATGTGGCTGAAGAGTCAGAGAAACAAGGGAGGAAATAGAGGAAAGAAGTGCAGATTCATCAACCATTTCAAATGTGGCTGAAGTGTTAGAGAAACCAGGGAGGAAAGATAGGAAAGAACTATAGAGTGATCAAAGGTGGCTGAAGAGTCAGAAAAACAAGGGAGGAAAGAGAGGAAAGAAGTGTAGAGTCATCAACCATGTGGAAGGTGGCTGAAGAGTCAGAGAAACAATGGTGGAAATAGAGGAAAGAAGTGTAGAGTCATCAACCATGTCAAAGGTGGCTGAAGAGTCAGAGAAACAATGGTGGAAATAGCGGAAAGAAGTGTAGAGTCATCAACCATGTGAAAGGTGGCTGAAGAGTCAGAGAAACAATGGTGGAAATAGCGGAAAGAAGTGTAGAGTCATCAATCATGTCAAAGGTGGCTTAAGAGTCAGAGAAACAAGGGAGGAAATAGAGGAAAGAAGTGGAGAGTCATCAACCATTTCAAAGGTGGCTCAAGTGTTAGAGAAACCAGTGAGGAAAGACAGGAAAGAACTATAGAGTGATCAAAGTGGCTGAAGAGTCAGAAAAACAAGGGCAGAAAGAGAGGAAAGAAGTGCAGTCATCAACTATGTCAAAGGTGGTGGAAGAGTCCAAAAAACAAGGGAGGAAAGCGAGGAAAGAAGTGTAGAGTCATCAACCATCTGAAAGGTGGCTGAAGAGTCAGAGAAACAATGGTGGAAATAGAGGAAAGAAGTGTAGAGTCATCAACCATGTCAAAGGTGGCTTAAGAGTTAGAGAAACCAGGGAGGAAAGAGAGGAAAGAAGTGCAGTCATCAACAATGTCAAAGGTGGCTGAAGAGTTAGAGAAACAAGGGAAGAAAGAGAGGAAAGACCTGTAGAGTGATCAACCATGTCAAAGGTGGCTGAAGAGTCCGAGAAATAAGGGAGGAAAGAGAGGAACGATGTGTAGAGTGATAAGCCATGTCAAAAGTGGCTGAATAGTCAGTGAAACCAGGGAGGAAATAGGGGAAAGAAGTGCAGAGTGATCAACCATGTCAAAGGTGGCTGAAGAGTCACAGAAACCAGGGAGGAAAGAGAGGAAGGAACTGTAGGGTGATCAACCATGTCAAAGGTGGCTGAAGAGTATGAGAAATAAGGGAGGGAAGAGAGGAAAGATGTGTAGAGTGATCAACCATGTCAAAGGTGGCTGAATAGTCAGTGAAACCAGGGAGGATATGGGGGAAAGAAGTGCAGAGTGATCAACCATGTCAAAGGTGGCTGAAGAGTCATAGAAACCAGAGAGGAAAGAGAGAAAAGAAGTGCAGAGCGATCAAAGGTGGCTGAAGAGTCAGAGAAACCAGGGAGGAAATAAAGGAATGAAGTGCAGAGTGATGAACCATGTCAAAGGTGGCTGAAGAAGACGAGAAACAAGGGAGGGATGAGAGGAAAGGAGTGCAGAGTGATCAACCATGTCAAAGGTGGCTGAAGAGTCAGACAAACAAGAGAGGAAATAGAGGAGAGAAGTGTGGAGTCATCAACCATGTCAAATGTGGCTGAAGAGTCAGAGAAACAAGGGAGGAAATAGAGGAAAGAAGTGTAGAGTCATCAACCATTTCAAATGTGGCTGAAGTGTTAGAGAAACCAGGGAGGAAAGACAGGAAAGAACTGTAGAGTGATCAAAGGTGGATGAAGAGTCAGAAATCCAAGGGAGGAAAGAGAGGAAAGAAGTGTGGAATGATCAACCATATCAAAGGTGAATGAAACGTCAGAGAAACAAGGTAGGAAAGAGAGGAACGAAGTGTAGAGTCATCAGCCATGTGAAAGGTGGCTGACGAGTCAGATAAACAAGGGTGGAAAAAGGGGAAAGAAGTGTAGAGTCATCAACCATGTCAAAGGAGGCTTAAGAGTTAGAGAAACCAGACAGTAAAGAGAGGAAAGAATTGCAGACATCAACCATGTGAAAGGTGGCTGAAGAGTTAGAGAAACAAGGGAGGAAAGAAAGGAAAGACGTTTAAAATGATCAACCATGTCAAAGGTGAATGAAGAGTCAGAGAAACAAGGTAGGAAAGAGAGGAAAGAAGTGTTGAGTCATCAACCATGTGAAAGGTGGCTGAAGAGTTAGAGAAACAAGGGAGGAAAGAGAGGAAAGAACTGTAGAGTGATCAACTATGTCAAAGGCAGCTGAAGAGTCCGAGGAATAAGGGAGGAAAGAGATGTAAGATGTGTAGAGTGATCAGCCATGTCAAAGGTGGCTGAATAGTCAGTGAAACCAGGGAGGAAATAGGGGAAAGAAGTGCAGAGTGATCAACCTTGTCAAAGGTGGCTGAAGAGTCACAGAAAACAGGGAGGAAAGAGAGAAAAGAAGTGCAGAGTGATCAACCATGTCAAAGGTGGCTGAAGAGTCAGAGAAACCAGGGAGGGAGGAGAGTAAAGAACTGTAGGGTATTCAACCATGTCAAAGGTGGCTGAAGAGTAGAAGGAATAAGGGAGGGAAGAGAGGAAAGATGTGTAGAGTGTTCAACCATGTCAAAGGTGGCTGAATAGTCAGTGAAACCAGGGAGGAAATAGGGGAAAGAAGTGCAGAGTGATCAACCATGGCAAAGGTGGCTGAAGAGTCAGAGAAACCAGGGAGGAAAGAAAGGAATGAAGTGCAGAGTGATGAATCATGTCAAAGGTGGCTGAAGAAGACGGGAAACAAGGGAGGAATGAGAGGAAAGGAGTGCAGAGTGATCAACCATGTCAAAGGTGGCTGAAGAGTCAGACAAACAAGGGAGGACATAGAGGAAAGAAGTGTAGAGTCATCAACCATGTCAAAGGTGGCTGAAGAGTCAGAAAAACAAGGGAGGAAAGAGAGGAAAGAAGTGTGGAATGATCAACCATGTCAAAGGTGAATGAAGAGTCAGAAAAACAAGGTAGGGAAGAGAGGAAAGAAGTGTAGAGTCATCATCCATGTGAAAGGTGGCTGAAGAGTTAGATAAACAAGGGAGGAAAGAAGAAAGAAGTGCAGAGTGATCAACCATGTGAAAGGTGGCTGAAGAGTCAGAGAAACAAGGGAGGTAATAGAGGAAAGAAGTGTAGAGTCATCAACCATTTCAAAGGTGGCTCAAGTGTTAGAGAAACCAGGGAGGAAAGGCAGGATAGAACTGCAGAGTGAACAAAGTGGCTCAAGAGCCAGAAAAACAAGGGAGGAAAGAAGTGCAGTCATCAACCATGTGAAAGGTGGCTGAAGAGCCCAAGAAACAAGGGAGGAAATGGAGGAAAGAAGTGTAGAATTGTCAACCATGTCAAACGTGAATGAAGAGTCAGAGAAACAATGTAGGAAAGATGGGAAAGAAGTGTAGAGTCATCAACCATGTGAAAGGTGGCTGAAGAGTTAGAGAAACAAGGGAGGAAAGAGAGGAAAGAAGTGCAGAGTGATCAACCATGTGAAAGGTGGCTGAAGAGTCAGAGAAACCAGGGAGGGATTAGGGGAAAGAAGTGCAGAGTGATCAACCATGTCAAAGGTGGCTGAAGCGCCCAGGAAACAAGGGAGGAAACGGAGAAAGGAAGTGTAGAATGATCAACCATGTCAAAGGTGAATGAAGAGTCAGATAAACAAGGTAGGAAAGAGGGGAAAGAAGTGTAGAATCATCAACGATGTCAAAGGTGGCTTAAGAGTTCGAGAAACCATGGAGGAAAGAGAGCAAATAAGTGCAGTCGTCAACCATGTCAAAGGTGGCTGAAAAGTTACATAAACAAGGGAGGAAAGAGAGGAAAGAAGTGTGGAATGATCAACCATGTCAAAGGTGAATGAAGAGTCAGAGAAACAAGGTAGGAAAGAGAGGAAAGAAGTGTACAGTCATCAAACATTTCAAAGGTGGCTCAAGTGTCAGAGAAACCAGGGAGGAAAGACAGGAAAGAACTGTAGAGTGATCAAAGTGGCTGAAGAGTCAGAAAAACAAGGGCGGAAAGAGAGGAAAGAAGTGCAGTCATCAACCATGTAAAAGGTGGTTGAAGAGTCCAAAAAAGAAGGGAGGAAAGAGAGGAAAGAAGTGTAGAATGATCAACCGTGTCAAAGGTGAATGAAGAGTCAGAGAAACAAGGTAGGAAAGAGAGGAAAGAAGTGTAGAGTCACCAACCATGTGAAAGGTGGCTGAAGAGTCAGAGAAACAATGGTGGAAATAGAGGAAAGAAGTGTAGAGTCATCAACCATGTCAAAGGTGGCTTAAGAGTTAGAGAAACCAGGGAGGAAAGAGAGGAAAGAAGTGCAGTCATCAACCATGTCAAAGGTGGCTGAAGAGTTAGAGAAACAAGTGAGGAAAGAGAGGGAAGAAGTGCAGAGTGATCAACGATGTGAAAGGTGGCTGAAGAGTCAGAGAAGCCAGGGAGGGAATAGGGGAAATAAGTGCAGAGTGATCAACCATGTCAAGTTGGTTGAAGAGTTAGAGAAACCAGGGAGGAAAGAGAGGAAGGAAGTGCAGAGTGTTCATCCATGTCAAAGGTGACTGACAAGTCAGAGAAACAAGGGAGGAAAGAGGAAAGAAGTGCAGAGTTATCAACCATGTCAAAGGTGGCTGAAGAGTCAGACAAACAAGGGAGGAAATAGGGGAAAGAAGTGTAGAGTCATCAACCATGTCAAAGGAGGCTGAAGAGTCAGAGAAACAAGGGATGAAATAGAGGAAAGAAGTGTAGAGTCATCAACCATTTCAAAGGTGGCTGAAGTGTTAGAGATACCAGGGAGGAAAGACAGGAAAGAACTGTAGAGTGATCAAAGGTGGCTGAAGAGTCAGAAAAACAAGGTAGGAAAGAGAGGAAAGAAGTGTAGAGTCATCAACCATGTCAAAGGAGGCTGAAGAGTCAGAGAAACAAGGGTGGAAATAGGGGAAAGAAGTGTAGAGTCATCAACCATGTCAAAGGTGGCTTAAGAGTTAGAGAAACCAGTGAGGAAAGAGAGGAAAGAAGTGCAGTCATCAACCATGTGAAAGGTGGCTGAAGAGTTAGAGAAAGAAGGGAGGAAAGAGAGGAAAGAAGTGCAGAGTGATCGACCATGTGAAAGGTGGCTGAAGAGTCAAAGAAACAAGGGGGGAAATAGAGGAAAAAGTGTAGAGTCATCAACCATGTCAAAGGTGGCTGAAGAGTCCAAGAATCAAGGGAGGAAAGAGAGGAAAGAAGTGTAGAATGATCAACCATGTCAAAGGTGAATGAAGAGTCAGAGAAACAAGGTAGGAAAGAAGTGTAGAGTCATCAACCATGTGAAGGGTGGCTGAGGAGTCAGAGAAACAAGGGTGGAAATAGAGAAAAGAAGTGTAGAGTCATCAACCATGTCAAAGGTGGCTGAAGAGTCCAAGAACAAGGGAGGAAAGAGAGGAAAGAAGTGTAGAATGATCAACCATGTCAAAGGTGAATGAAGAGTCAGAGAAACAAGGTAGGAAAGAGAGGAAAGAAGTGTAGAGTCATCAACCATGTGAAATGTGGCTGAGGAGTCAGAGAAACAAGGGTGGAAATAGAGGAAAGAAGTGTAGAGTCATCAACCATGTCAAAGGTGGCTTAAGAGTTAGAGAAACCAGGGAGGAAAGACAGGAAAGAACTGTAGAGTGATCAAAGTGGCTGAAGAGTCAGAAAAACAAGGGAGAAAAGAGAGGAAAAAGTGTAGAGTCATCAACCATGTCAAAGGTGGCTGAAGAGTCTGAGAAATAAGGGGGGAAATAGAGGAAAAAGTGTAGAGTCATCAACCATGTCAAAGGTGGCTGAAGAGTCCAAGAAACAAGGGAGGAAAGAGATGAAAGAAGTGTAGAATGATCAACCATGTCGAAGGTGAATGAAGAGTAAGAGAAACAAGGTAGGAAAGAGAGGAAAGAAGTGTAGAGTCATCAACCATGTGAAAGGTGGCTGAGGAGTCAGAGAAACAAGGGTGGAAATAGAGAAAAGAAGTGTAGAGTCATCAACCATGTCAAAGGTGGCTGAAGAGTCCAAGAAACAAGGGAGGAAAGAGAGGAAAGAAGTGTAGAATGATCAACCATGTCAAAGGTGAATGAAGAGTCAGAGAAACAAGGTAGGAAAGAGAGGAAAGAAGTGAAGAGTCATCAACCATGTGAAATGTGGCTGAGGAGTCAGAGAAACAAGGGTGGAAATAGAGGAAAGAAGTGTAGAGTCATCAACCATGTCAAAGGTGGCTTAAGAGTTAGAGAAACCAGGGAGGAAAGACAGGAAAGAACTGTAGAGTGATCAAAGTGGCTGAAGAGTCAGAAAAACAAGGTAGGAAAGAGAGGAAAAAGTGTAGAGTCAGCAACCATGTCAAAGGTGGCAGAAGAGTCCGAGAAATAAGGGAGGAAAGAGAGGAAAGATGTGTAGAGTGATCAACCATGTCAAAGGTGGCTGAATAGTCAGTGAAACCAGGGAGGAAATAGGGGAAAGAAGTGTAGAGTGATCAACCATGTCAAAGGTGGCTGAAGAGTCAGAGAAACCAGGGATGAAAGACAGGAAAGAAGTGCAGAGTGATGAACAATGTCAAAGGTGGCTGAAGAAGACGAGAAAGAAGGGAGGAAAGAGAGGAAAGAAGTGCTGAGTCATCAACCATGTAAAAGGTGGCTTAAGTGTCAGAGAATCCAGGGAGGAAAGAGAGGAAAGAAGTGCACAGTGATCATACATGTCAAAGGTGGCTGAAGAGTCAGAGAAATCAGGGGGTGGGGGGGAGGAAAGAACAGTAGAGTGATCAAACCTGTTAAAGGTGGCTGAAGAGTCAGAGAAACAAGGGAGGAAAGAGACAAAAGGAGTGCAGAGTGATCAGCCATGTGAAAGGAGGATGAAGAGTCAGAGAAACAAGGGAGGAAAGAGAGGAAAGGAGTGCAGAGTGATCATACATGTCAAAGGTGGCTGAAGAGTCAGAGAAACAAGAAAGGAATGAGAGGAAGGAAGTGCAGAGTGATCAGCCATGTGAAAGGAGGATGAAGAGTCAGAGAAACAAGGGAGGAACGAGATGAAATGAGTGTAGAATGATCAACCATGTCAAAGGTGAATGAAGAGTCAGAGAAACAAGCCAGGAAAGAGAGGAAAGAAGTGTAGAGTCATCAACCATGTCAAAGGTGGCTGAAGAGTCAGAGAAACAAGGGTGGAAAAAGGGAAAAGAAGTGCAGAGTCATCAACCATCTCAAAGGTGGCTTAGGAGTTAGAGAAACCAGGGAGGAAAGAGAGGAAAGAAGTGCAGTCATCAACCATGTGAAAGGTAGCTGAAGAGTTAGAGAAACAATGGAGGAAAGAGAGGAAAGAAGTGCAGAGTGATAAACCATGTGAAAGGTGGCTGAAGAGTCAGAGAAACAAGGGGGGAAATAGAGGAACAAGTGTAGAATCATCAACCATGTCGAAGGTGGCTGAAGAGTCCAAGAAACAAGGGAGGAAAGAGAGGAAAGAAGTGTAGAATGATCAACCATGTCAAAGGTGAATGAAGAGTCAGAGAAACAAGGTAGGAAAGAGAGGAAAGAAGTGTAGAGTCATCAACCATGTGAAAGGTGGCTGAGGAGTCAGAGAAACAAGGGTGGAAATAGAGGAAAGAAGTGTAGAGTCATCAACCATGTCAAAGGTGGCTGAAGAGTCCGAGAAATAAGGGAGGAAAGAGAGGAAAGATGTGTAGAGTGATCAACCATGTCAAAGGTGGCTGAATAATCAGTGAAACCAGGGAGGAAATAGGGGAAAGAAGTGTAGAGTGATCAACCATGTCAAAGGTGGCTGAAGAGTCAGAGAAACCAGGGATGAAAGACAGGAAAGAATTGCAGAGTGATGAACAATGTCAAAGGTGGCTGAAGAAGACGAGAAAGAAGGGAGGAAAGAGAGGAAAGAAGTGCTGAGTCATCAACCATGTAAAAGGTGGCTGAAGAGTCAGAGACACCAGGGGGTGGGGGGGAGGAAAGAACAGTAGAGTGACCAAACCTGTTAAAGGTGGCTGAAGAGTCAGAGAAACAAGGGAGGAAAGAGACGAAAGGAGTGCAGAGTGATCAGCCATGTGAAAGGAGGATGAAGAGTCAGAGAAACAAGGGAGGAAAGAGAGGAAAGGAGTGCAGAGTGATCATACATGTCAAAGGTGGCTGAAGAGTCAGAGAAACAAGAAAGGAATGAGAGGAAGGAAGTGCAGAGTGATCAGCCATGTGAAAGGAGGATGAAGAGTCAGAGAAACAAGGGAGGAACGAGAGGAAAGGAGTGTAGAATGATCAACCATGTCAAAGGTGAATGAAGAGTCAGAGAAACAAGCCAGGAAAGAGAGGAAAGAAGTGTAGAGTCATCAACCATGTCAAAGGTGAATGAAGAGTAAGAGAAACAAGGTAGGAAAGAGAGGAAAGAAGTGTAGAGTCATCAACCATGTGAAAGGTGGCTGAGGAGTCAGAGAAACAAGGGTGGAAATAGAGAAAAGAAGTGTAGAGTCATCAACCATGTCAAAGGTGGCTGAAGAGTCCAAGAAACAAGGGAGGAAAGAGAGGAAAGAAGTGTAGAATGATCAACCATGTCAAAGGTGAATGAAGAGTCAGAGAAAAAAGGTAGGAAAGAGAGGAAAGAAGTGAAGAGTCATCAACCATGTGAAATGTGGCTGAGGAGTCAGAGAAACAAGGGTGGAAATAGAGGAAAGAAGTGTAGAGTCATCAACCATGTCAAAGGTGGCTTAAGAGTTAGAGAAAGAAGGGAGGAAAGACAGGAAAGAACTGTAGAGTAATCAAAGTGGCTGAAGAGTCAGAAAAACAAGGGAGGAAAGAGAGGAAAAAGTGTAGAGTCATCAACCATGTCAAAGGTGGTTGAAGTGTCCGAGAAATAAGGGAGGAAAGAGAGGAAAGATGTGTAGAGTGATCAACCATGTAAAAGGTGGCTGAATAGTCAGTGAAACCAGGGAGGAAATAGGGAAAAGAAGTGTAGAGTGATCAACCATGTCAAAGGTGGCTGAAGAGTCAGAGGAACCAGGGATGAAAGACAAGAAAGAAGTGCAGAGTGATGAACAATGTCAAAGGTGGCTGAAGAAGACGAGAAAGAAGGGAGGAAAGAGAGGAAAGAAGTGCTGAGTCATCAACCATGTCAAAGGTGGCTTAAGTGTCAGAGAAACCAGGGAGGTAAGAGAGGTAAGAACTGTAGAGTCATCAACCCTGTCAAAGGTGGCGGAAGAGTCAGAGAAACAAGGGAGGAAAGAGAGGAAAGGAGTGCAGAGTGATCATACATGTCAAAGGTGAATGAAGAGTCAGAGAAACAAGCCAGGAAAGAGAGGAAAGAAGTGTAGAGTCATCAACCATGTCAAAGGTGGCTGAAGAGTCAGAGAAACAAGGGTGGAAATAGGGAAAAGAAGTGTAGAGTCATCAACCATCTCAAAGGTGGCTTAAGAGTTAGAGAAACCAGGGAGGAAAGAGAGGAAAGAAGTGCAGTCATCAACCATGTGAAAGGTAGCTGAAGAGTTAGAGAAACAAGGGAGGAAAGAGAGGAAAGAAGTGCACAGTGATCATACAAGTCAAAGGTGGCTGAAGAGTCAGAGAAACCAGGGGGTGGGGGGGGGAGGAAAGAACAGTAGAGTGATCAACCCTGTCAAAGGTGGCTGAAGAGTCAGAGAAACAAGGGAGGAAAGAGACGAAAGGAGTGCAGAGTTATCAGCCATGTGAAAGGAGGATGAAGAGTCAGAGAAATAAGGGAGGAAAGAGAGGAAAGGAGTGCAGAGTGATCATCCATGTCAAAGGTGGCTGAAGAGTCAGAGAAACAAGAAAGGAATGAGAGGAAGGAAGTGCAGAGTGATCAGCCATGTGAAAGGAGGATGAAGAGTCAGAGAAACAAGGGAGGAACGAGAGGAAAGGAGTGTAGAATGATCAACCATGTCAAAGGTGAATGAAGAGTCAGAGAAACAAGCCAGGAAAGAGAGGAAAGAAGTGTAGAGTCATCAACCATGTCAAAGGTGGCTGAAGAGTCAGAGAAACAAGGGTGGAAATAGGGAAAAGAAGTGTAGAGTCATCAACCATCTCAAAGGTGGCTTAAGAGTTAGAGAAACCAGGGAGGAAAGAGAGGAAAGAAGTGCAGTCATCAACCATGTGAAAGGTAGCTGAAGAGTTAGAGAAACAAGGGAGGAAAGAAGTGCAGAGTGATAAACCATGTGAAAGGTGGCTGAAGAGTCAGAGAAATAAGGGGGGAAATAGAGGAACAAGTGTAGAGTCATCAACCATGTCGAAGGTGGCTGAAGAGTCCAAGAAACAAGGGAGGAAAGAGAGGAAAGAAGTGTAGAATGATCAACCATGTCAAAGGTGAATGAAGAGTCAGAGAAACAAGGTAGGAAAGAGAGGAAAGAAGTGTAGAGTCATCAACCATGTGAAAGGTGGCTGAGGAGTCAGAGAAACAAGGGTGGAAATAGAGAAAAGAAGTGTAGAGTCATCAACCATGTCAAAGGTGGCTGAAGAGTCCAAGAAACAAGGGAGGAAAGAGAGGAAAGAAGTGTAGAATGATCAACCATGTCAAAGGTGAATGAAGAGTCAGAGAAACAAGGTAGGAAATAGAGGAAAGAAGTGTAGAGTCATCAACCATGTGAAAGATGGCTGAGGAGTCAGAGAAACAAGGGTGGAAATAGAGGAAAGAAGTGTAGAGTCATCAACCATGTCAAAGGTGGCTTAAGAGTTACAGAAACCAGGGAGGAAAGACAGGAAAGAACTGTAGAGTGATCAAAGTGGCTGAAGAGTCAGAAAAACAAGGGAGGAAAGAGAGGTAAAAGTGCAGAGTCATCAACCATGTCAAAGGTGGCTGAAGAGTCCTAGAAATAAGGGAGGAAAGAGAGGAAAGATGTGTAGAGTGATCAAACATGTCAAAGGTGGCTGAATAGTCAGTGAAACCAGGGAGGAACTAGGGGAAAGAAGTGCAGAGTGATCAACCATGTCAAAGGTGGCTGAAGAGTCAGAGAAACCAGGGATGAAAGAAAGGAAAGAAGTGCAGAGTGATGAACCATGTCAAATGTGGCTGAAGAAGACGGGAAACAAGGGAGGAAAGAGAGGAAAGAAGTGCTGAGTCATCAACCATGTCAAAGGTGGCTTAAGTGTCAGAGAAACAGGGAGGTAAGAGAGGAAAGAAGTGTAAATTCCTCAAACATGTCAAAAGGTGGCTGAAGAGTCAGAGAAACAAGGGAGGAAAGAGAGGAACGGAGTGCAGATGGATCAACCATGTCAAAGGTGGCTGAAGAGTCAGACAAACAAGGGAGGGAATAGAGGGAAGAAGTGTAGAGTCATCAACCATGTCAAAGGTGGCTGAAGAGTCAGAGAAACAAGGGAGGAAATAGAGGAAAGAAGTGTAGAGTCATCAACCATTTCAAAGGTGGCTGAAGTGTTAGAGAAACCAAGGAGGAAAGACAGGAAAGAACTGCAGAGTGATCAAAGGTGGCTGAAGAGTCAGAAAAACAAGGGAGGAAAGAGAGGAAAAAGTGTAGCCTCATCAACCATGTTAAAGGTGGCTGAAAAGTCAAAGAAACAAGGGAGGAAAGAGAGGAAAGAAGTGTAGAATGATCAACCATGTAAAAGGTGGCTGAAGAGTCAGATAAACAATGGTGGAAATAGAGGAAAGAAGTGTAGAGTCATCAACCTTGTCAACAGGTGTCTTAAGAGTTAGAGAAACCAGGGAGGAAAGAGAGGAAAGAAGTGCTGTCATCAACCAAGTCAAAGGTGGCTGAAGAGTTAGAGAAACAAGGGAGGAAAGAGAGGAAAGAAGTGCTGAGTCTTCAACCATGTAAAAGGTGGCTTAAGTGTCAGAGAAACCAGGGAGGAAAGAGAGGAAAGAAGTGCACAGTGATCATTCATGTCAAAGGTGGCTGAAGAGTCAGAGAAACCAGGGGATGGGGGGAAGGAAAGAACAGTAGAGTGATCAACCCTGTCAAAGGTGGCTGAAGAGTCATAGAAACAAGGGAGGAAAGAGACGAAAGGAGTGCAGAGTGATCAGCCATGTGAAAGGAGGATGAAGAGTCAGAGAAACAAGGGAGGAAAGAGAGGAAAGGAGTGCAGAGTGATCATACATGTCAAAGGTGGCTGAAGAGTCAGAGAAACAAGGGAGGAAAGAGAGGAAAGGAGTGCAGAGTGAGTGATCAGCCATGTGAAAGGAGGATGAAGAGTCAGAGAAACAAGGGAGGAACGAGAGGAAAGGAGTGTAGAATGATCAACCATGTCAAAGGTGAACGAAGAGTCAGAGAAACAAGCCAGGAAAGAGAGGAAAGAAGTGTAGAGTCATCAACCATGTCAAAGGTGGCTGAAGAGTCTGAGAAATAAGGGGGGAAATAGAGGAAAAAGTGTAGAGTCATCAACCATGTCAAAGGTGGCTGAAGAGTCCAAGAAACAAGGGAGGAAAGAGAGGAAAGAAGTGTAGAATGATCAACCATGTCGAAGGTGAATGAAGAGTAAGAGAAACAAGGTAGGAAAGAGAGGAAAGAAGTGTAGAGTCATCAACCATGTGAAAGGTGGCTGAGGAGTCAGAGAAACAAGGGTGGAAATAGAGAAAAGAAGTGTAGAGTCATCAACCATGTCAAAGGTGGCTGAAGAGTCCAAGAAACAAGGGAGGAAAGAGAGGAAAGAAGTGTAGAATGATCAACCATGTCAAAGGTGAATGAAGAGTCAGAGAAACAAGGTAGGAAAGAGAGGAAAGAAGTGAAGAGTCATCAACCATGTGAAATGTGGCTGAGGAGTCAGAGAAACAAGGGTGGAAATAGAGGAAAGAAGTGTAGAGTCATCAACCATGTCAAAGGTGGCTTAAGAGTTAGAGAAACCAGGGAGGAAAGACAGGAAAGAACTGTAGAGTGATCAAAGTGGCTGAAGAGTCAGAAAAACAAGGGAGGAAAGAGAGGAAAAAGTGTAGAGTCATCAACCATGTCAAAGGTGGCAGAAGAGTCCGAGAAATAATGGAGGAAAGAGAGGAAAGATGTGTAGAGTGATCAACCATGTCAAAGGTGGCTGAATAGTCAGTGAAACCAGGGAGGAAATAGGGGAAAGAAGTGTAGAGTGATCAACCATGTCAAAGGTGGCTGAAGAGTCAGAGAAACCAGGGATGAAAGACAGGAAAGAAGTGCAGAGTGATGAACAATGTCAAAGGTGGCTGAAGAAGACGAGAAAGAAGGGAGGAAAGAAGTGCTGAGTCATCAACCATGTAAAAGGTGGCTTAAGTGTCAGAGAAACCAGGGAGGAAAGAGAGGAAAGAAGTGCACAGTGATCATACATGTCAAAGGTGGCTGAAGAGTCAGAGAAACCAGGGGGTGGGGGGGGAGGAAAGAACAGTAGAGTGATCAAACCTGTTAAAGGTGGCTGAAGAGTCAGAGAAACAAGGGAGGAAAGAGACGAAAGGAGTGCAGAGTGATCAGCCATGTGAAAGGAGGTTGAAGAGTCAGAGAAACAAGGGAGGAAAGAGAGGAAAGGAGTGCAGAGTGATCATACATGTCAAAGGTGGCTGAAGAGTCAGAGAAACAAGAAAGGAATGAGAGGAAGGAAGTGCAGAGTGATCAGCCATGTGAAAGGAGGATGAAGAGTCAGAGAAACAAGGGAGGAACGAGATGAAAGGAGTGTAGAATGATCAACCATGTAAAAGGTGAATGAAGAGTCAGAGAAACAAGCCAGGAAAGAGAGGAAAGAAGTGTAAAGTCATCAACCATGTCAAAGGTGGCTGAAGAGTCAGAGAAACAAGGGTGGAAATAGGGAAAAGAAGTGCAGAGTCATCAACCATCTCAAAGGTGGCTTAGGAGTTAGAGAAACCAGGGAGGAAAGAGAGGAAAGAAGTGCAGTCATCAACCATGTGAAAGGTAGCTGAAGAGTTAGAAAAACAATGGAGGAAAGAGAGGAAAGAAGTGCAGAGTGATAAACCATGTGAAAGGTGGCTGAAGAGTCAGAGAAACAAGGGGGGAAATAGAGGAACAAGTGTAGAATCATCAACCATGTTGAAGGTGGCTGAAGAGTCCAAGAAACAAGGGAGGAAAGAGAGGAAAGAAGTGTAGAATGATCAACCATGTCAAAGGTGAATGAAGAGTCAGAGAAACAAGGTAGGAAAGAGAGGAAAGAAGTGTAGAGTCATCAACCATGTGAAAGGTGGCTGAGGAGTCAGAGAAACAAGGGTGGAAATAGAGGAAAGAAATGTAGAGTCATCAACCATGTCAAAGGTGGCTGAAGAGTCCGAGAAATAAGGGAGGAAAGAGAGGAAAGATGTGTAGAGTGATCAACCATGTCAAAGGTGGCTGAATAATCAGTGAAACCAGGGAGGAAATAGGGGAAAGAAGTGTAGAGTGATCAACCATGTCAAAGGTGGCTGAAGAGTCAGAGAAACCAGGGATGAAAGACTGGAAAGAATTGCAGAGTGATGAACAATGTCAAAGGTGGCTGAAGAAGACGAGAAAGAAGGGAGGAAAGAAAGGAAAGAAGTGCTGAGTCATCAACCATGTAAAAGGTGGCTGAAGAGTCAGAGACACCAGGGAGGAAAGAGACGAAAGGAGTGCAGAGTGATCAGCCATGTGAAAGGAGGATGAAGAGTCAGAGAAACAAGGGAGGAAAGAGAGGAAAGGAGTGCAGAGTGATCATACATGTCACAGGTGGCTGAAGAGTCAGAGAAACAAGGGTGGAAATAGAGAAAAGAAGTGTAGAGTCATCAACCATGTCAAAGGTGGCTGAAGAGTCCAAGAAACAAGGGAGGAAAGAGAGGAAAGAAGTGTAGAATGATCAACCATGTCAAAGGTGAATGAAGAGTCAGAGAAAAAAGGTAGGAAAGAGAGGAAAGAAGTGAAGAGTCATCAACCATGTGAAATGTGGCTGAGGAGTCAGAGAAACAAGGGTGGAAATAGAGGAAAGAAGTGTAGAGTCATCAACCATGTCAAAGGTGGCTTAAGAGTTAGAGAAAGAAGGGAGGAAAGACAGGAAAGAACTGTAGAGTAATCAAAGTGGCTGAAGAGTCAGAAAAACAAGGGAGGAAAGAGAGGAAAAAGTGTAGAGTCATCAACCATGTCAAAGGTGGTTGAAGTGTCCGAGAAATAAGGGGGGAAAGAGAGGAAAGATGTGTAGAGTGATCAACCATGTAAAAGGTGGCTGAATAGTCAGTGAAACCAGGGAGGAAATAGGGAAAAGAAGTGTAGAGTGATCAACCATGTCAAAGGTGGCTGAAGAGTCAGAGGAACCAGGGATGAAAGACAAGAAAGAAGTGCAGAGTGATGAACAATGTCAAAGGTGGCTGAAGAAGACGAGAAAGAAGGGAGGAAAGAGAGGAAAGAAGTGCTGAGTCATCAACCATGTCAAAGGTGGCTTAAGTGTCAGAGAAACCAGGGAGGTAAGAGAGGTAAGAACTGTAGAGTCATCAACCATGTCAAAGGTGGCGGAAGAGTCAGAGAAACAAGGGAGGAAAGAGAGGAAAGGAGTGCAGAGTGATCATACATGTCAAAGGTGAATGAAGAGTCAGAGAAACAAGCCAGGAAAGAGAGGAAAGAAGTGTAGAGTCATCAACCATGTCAAAGGTGGCTGAAGAGTCAGAGAAACAAGGGTGGAAATAGGGAAAAGAAGTGTAGAGTCATCAACCATCTCAAAGGTGGCTTAAGAGTTAGAGAAACCAGGGAGGAAAGAGAGGAAAGAAGTGCAGTCATCAACCATGTGAAAGGTAGCTGAAGAGTTAGAGAAACAAGGGAGGAAAGAGAGGAAAGAAGTGCACAGTGATCATACAAGTCAAAGGTGGCTGAAGAGTCAGAGAAACCAGGGGGTTGGGGGGAGGAAAGAACAGTAGAGTGATCAACCCTGTCAAAGGTGGCTGAAGAGTCAGAGAAACAAGGGAGGAAAGAGACGAAAGGAGTGCAGAGTTATCAGCCATGTGAAAGGAGGATGAAGAGTCAGAGAAATAAGGGAGGAAAGAGAGGAAAGGAGTGCAGAGTGATCATCCATGTCAAAGGTGGCTGAAGAGTCAGAGAAACAAGAAAGGAATGAGAGGAAGGAAGTGCAGAGTGATCAGCCATCTGAAAGGAGGATGAAGAGTCAGAGAAACAAGGGAGGAACGAGAGGAAAGGAGTGTAGAATGATCAACCATGTCAAAGGTGAATGAAGAGTCAGAGAAACAAGCCAGGAAAGAGAGGAAAGAAGTGTAGAGTCATCAACCATGTCAAAGGTGGCTGAAGAGTCAGAGAAACAAGGGTGGAAATAGGGAAAAGAAGTGTAGAGTCATCAACCATCTCAAAGGTGGCTTAAGAGTTAGAGAAACCAGGGAGGAAAGAGAGGAAAGAAGTGCAGTCATCAACCATGTGAAAGGTAGCTGAAGAGTTAGAGAAACAAGGGAGGAAAGAGAGGAAAGAAGTGCAGAGTGATAAACCATGTGAAAGGTGGCTGAAGAGTCAGAGAAATAAGGGGGGAAATAGAGGAACAAGTGTAGAGTCATCAACCATGTCGAAGGTGGCTGAAGAGTCCAAGAAACAAGGGAGGAAAGAGAGGAAAGAAGTGTAGAATGATCAACCATGTCAAAGGTGAATGAAGAGTCAGAGAAACAAGGTAGGAAAGAGAGGAAAGAAGTGTAGAGTCATCAACCATGTGAAAGGTGGCTGAGGAGTCAGAGAAACAAGGGTGGAAATAGAGAAAAGAAGTGTAGAGTCATCAACCATGTCAAAGGTGGCTGAAGAGTCCAAGAAACAAGGGAGGAAAGAGAGGAAAGAAGTGTAGAATGATCAACCATGTCAAAGGTGAATGAAGAGTCAGAGAAACAAGGTAGGAAATAGAGGAAAGAAGTGTAGAGTCATCAACCATGTGAAAGATGGCTGAGGAGTCAGAGAAACAAGGGTGGAAATAGAGGAAAGAAGTGTAGAGTCATCAACCATGTCAAAGGTGGCTTAAGAGTTACAGAAACCAGGGAGGAAAGACAGGAAAGAACTGTAGAGTGATCAAAGTGGCTGAAGAGTCAGAAAAACAAGGGAGGAAAGAGAGGTAAAAGTGCAGAGTCATCAACCATGTCAAAGGTGGCTGAAGAGTCCTAGAAATAAGGGAGGAAAGAGAGGAAAGATGTGTAGAGTGATCAAACATGTCAAAGGTGGCTGAATAGTCAGTGAAACCAGGGAGGAACTAGGGGAAAGAAGTGCAGAGTGATCAACCATGTCAAAGGTGGCTGAAGAGTCAGAGAAACCAGGGATGAAAGAAAGGAAAGAAGTGCAGAGTGATGAACCATGTCAAAGGTGGCTGAAGAAGACGGGAAACAAGGGAGGAAAGAGAGGAAAGAAGTGCTGAGTCATCAACCATGTCAAAGGTGGCTTAAGTGTCAGAGAAACAGGGAGGTAAGAGAGGAAAGAAGTGTAAATTCCTCAAACATGTCAAAGGTGGCTGAAGAGTCAGAGAAACAAGGGAGGAAAGAGAGGAACGGAGTGCAGATGGATCAACCATGTCAAAGGTGGCTGAAGAGTCAGACAAACAAGGGAGGGAATAGAGGGAAGAAGTGTAGAGTCATCAACCATGTCAAAGGTGGCTGAAGAGTCAGAGAAACAAGGGAGGAAATAGAGGAAAGAAGTGTAGAGTCATCAACCATTTCAAAGGTGGCTGAAGTGTTAGAGAAACCAAGGAGGAAAGACAGGAAAGAACTGCAGAGTGATCAAAGGTGGCTGAAGAGTCAGAAAAACAAGGGAGGAAAGAGAGGAAAAAGTGTAGCCTCATCAACCATGTTAAAGGTGGCTGAAAAGTCAAAGAAACAAGGGAGGAAAGAGAGGAAAGAAGTGTAGAATGATCAACCATGTGAAAGGTGGCTGAAGAGTCAGATAAACAATGGTGGAAATAGAGGAAAGAAGTGTAGAGTCATCAACCTTGTCAACAGGTGTCTTAAGAGTTAGAGAAACCAGGGAGGAAAGAGAGGAAAGAAGTGCTGTCATCAACCAAGTCAAAGGTGGCTGAAGCGTTAGAGAAACAAGGGAGGAAAGAGAGGAAAGAAGTGCTGAGTCTTCAACCATGTAAAAGGTGGCTTAAGTGTCAGAGAAACCAGGGAGGAAAGAGAGGAAAGAAGTGCACAGTGATCATTCATGTCAAAGGTGGCTGAAGAGTCAGAGAAACCAGGGGATGGGGGGAAGGAAAGAACAGTAGAGTGATCAACCCTGTCAAAGGTGGCTGAAGAGTCATAGAAACAAGGGAGGAAAGAGACGAAAGGAGTGCAGAGTGATCAGCCATGTGAAAGGAGGATGAAGAGTCAGAGAAACAAGGGAGGAAAGAGAGGAAAGGAGTGCAGAGTGATCATACATGTCAAAGGTGGCTGAAGAGTCAGAGAAACAAGGGAGGAAAGAGAGGAAAGGAGTGCAGAGTGAGTGATCAGCCATGTGAAAGGAGGATGAAGAGTCAGAGAAACAAGGGAGGAACGAGAGGAAAGGAGTGTAGAATGATCAACCATGTCAAAGGTGAACGAAGAGTCAGAGAAACAAGCCAGGAAAGAGAGGAAAGAAGTGTAGAGTCATCAACCATGTCAAAGGTGGCTGAAGAGTCAGAGAAACAAGGGTGGAAATAGGGAAAAGAAGTGTAGAGTCATCAACCATCTCAAAGGTGGCTTAAGAGTTAGAGAAACCAGGGAGGAAAGAGAGGAAAGAAGTGCAGTCATCAACCATGTGAAAGGTAGCTGAAGAGTTAGAGAAACAAGGGAGGAAAGAGAAAGAAGTGCAGAGTGATCAACCATGTGAAAGGTGGCTGAAGAGTCAGAGAAACAAGGGGGGAAATAGAGGAAAAGTGTAGAGTCATCAACCATGTCAAAGGTGGCTGAAGAGTCCAAGAAACAAGGGAGGAAAGAGAGGAAAGAAGTGTAGAATGATCAACCATGTCAAAGGTGAATGAAGAGTCAGAGAAACAAGGTAGGAAAGAGAGGAAAGAAGTGTAGAGTCATCAACTATGTGAAAGGTGGCTGAGGAGTCAGAGAAACAAGGGTGGAAATAGAGAAAAGAAGTGTAGAGTCATCAACCATGTCAAAGGTGGCTGAAGAGTCCAAGAAACAAGGGAGGAAAGAGAGGAAAGAAGTGCAGAATGATCAACCATGTCAAAAGTGAATGGAGAGTCAGAGAAACAAGGTAGGAAAGAGAGGAAAGAAGTGTAGAGTCATCAACCATGTGAAAGGAGGATGAAGAGTCAGAGAAACAAGGGAGGAAAGAGAGGAAAGGAGTGCAGAGTGATCATACATGTCAAAGGTGGCTGAAGAGTCAGAGAAACAAGAAAGGAATGAGAGGAAGGAAGTGCAGAGTGATCAACTATGTGAAAGGAGGATGAAGAGTCAGAGAAACAAGGGAGGAAAGAGAGGAAAGAACTGCTGAATCATCAACCATGTAAAAGGTGGCTTAAGTGTCATAGAAACCAGGGAGGAAAGAGAGGAAAGAAGTGCACAGTGATCATACATGTCAAAGGTGGCTGAAGAGTCAGAGAAACCAGGGGGTGGGGGGAAAGAACAGTAGAGTGATCAACCCTGTCAAAGGTGGCTGAAGAGTCAGAGAAACAAGGGAGGAAAGAGACGAAAGGAGTGCAGAGTGATCAGCCATGTGAAAGGAGGATGAAGAGTCAGAGAAACAAGGGAGGAAAGAGAGGAAAGGAGTGCAGAGTGATCATACATGTCAAAGGTGGCTGAAGAGTCAGAGAAACAAGAAAGGAATGAGAGGAAGGAAGTGCAGAGTGATCAACCATGTGAAAGGAGGATGAAGAGTCAGAGAAACAAGGGAGGAAAGAGAGGAAAGAAGTGCAGTCATCAACCAAGTCAAAGGTGGCTGAAGAGTTAGAGAAACAAGGGAGGAAAGAGAGGAAAGAAGTGCAGAGTGATAAACCATGTGAAAGGTGGCTGAAGAGTCAGAGAAACAAGGGGGGAAATAGAGGAAAAAGTGTAGAGTCATCAACCATGTCAAAGGTGGCTGAAGATTCCAAGATACAAGGGAGGAAAGAGAGGGAAGAAGTGTAGAATGATCAACCATGTCAAAGGTGCCTGAAGAGTCAGAGAAACAAGAAAGGAATGAGAGGAAGGAAGTGCAGAGTGATCAACCATGTGAAAGGAGGATGAAGAGTCAGAGAAACAAGGGAGGAAAGAGAGGAAAGGAGTGCAGAGTGATCAGCCATGTGAAAGGAGGATGAAGAGTCAGAGAAACAAGGGAGGAACGAGGGGAAAGGAGTATAGAATGATCAACCATGTCAAAGGTGAATGAAAAGTCAGAGAAACAAGGGAGGAACGAGGGGAAATGAGTATAGAATGATCAACCATGTCAAAGGTGAATGAAGAGTCAGAGAAACAAGCCAGGAAAGAGAGGAAAGAAGTGTAGAGTCATCAACCATGTCAAAGGTGGCTGAAGAGTCAGAGAAACAAGGGTGGAAATAGGGAAAAGAAGTGTAGAGTCATCAACCATGTCAAAGGTGGCTTAAGAGTTAGAGAAACCAGGGAGGAAAGAGAGGAAAGAAGTGCAGTCATCAACCACGTGAAAGGTAGCTGAAGAGTTAGAGAAACAAGGGAGGACAGAGAGGAAAGAAGTGCAGAGTGATAAACCATGTGAAAGGTGGCTGAAGAGTCAGAGAAACAAGGGGGGAAATAGAGGAAAAAGTGTAGAGTCATCAACCATGTCGAAGGTGGCTGAAGAGTCAGAGAAACAAGGGAGGAAAGAGAGGAAAAAGTGTAGCCTCATCAACCATGTTAAAGGTGGCAGAAAAGTCCAAGAAACAAGGGAGGAAAGAGAGGAAAGAAGTGTAGAATGATCAACCATGTGAAAGGTGGCTGAAGAGTCAGATAAACAATGGTGGAAATAGAGGAAAGAAGTGTAGAGTCATCAACCATGTCAACAGGTGGCTTAAGAGTTAGAGAAACCAGGGATTAAAGAGACAAAAGAAGTGCAGTCATCAACCAAGTCAAAGGTGGCTGAAGAGTTAGAGAAACAAGGGATGAAAGAGAGGAAAGAAGTGCAGAGTGATCAACCATGTGAAAGGTGGCTGAAGAGTCAGAGAAACAAGGGGGGAAATAGAGGAAAAAGTGTAGAGTCATCAACCGTGTCAAAGGTGGCTGAAGATTCCAAGAAACAAGGGAGGAAAGAGAGGGAAGAAGTGTAGAATGATCAACCATGTCAAAGGTGAATGAAGAGTCAGAGAAACAAGGTAGGAAATAGAGGAAAGAAGTGTAGAGTCATCAACCATGTGAAAGGTGGCTGAGGAGTCAGAGAAACAAGGGTGGAAATAGAGGAAAGAAGTGTAGAGTCATCAACCATGTCAAAGGTGGCTTAAGAGTTAGAGAAACCAGGGAGGAAAGACAGTAAAGAACTGTAGAGTGATCAAAGTGGCTGAAGAGTCAGAAAAACAAGGGAGGAAAGAGAGGAAAGAAGTGCAGTCATCAACCAAGTCAAAGGTGGCTGAAGAGTCCAAGAAACAAGGGAGGAAAGAGAGGAAAGAAGTGTAGAATGATCAACCATGTCAAAGGTGAATGAAGAGTCAGAGAAACAAGGTAGGAAATAAAGGAAAGAAGTGTAGAATCATCAACCATGTGAAAGATGGCTGAGGAGTCAGAGAAACAAGGGTGGAAATAGAAAAAAGAAGTGTGGAGTCATCAACCATGTCAAAGGTGGCTGACGAGTCTGAGAAATAAGGGAGGAAAGAGAGGAAAGATGTGTAGAGTGATCAACCATGTCAAAGGTGGCTGAATAGTCAGTGAAACCAGGGAGGAACTAGGGGAAAGAAGTGCAGAGTGATCAACCATGTCAAAGGTGGCTGAAGAGTCAGAGAAACCAGGGATGAAAGAAAAGAAAGAAGTGCAGAGTGATGAACCATGTCAAAGGTGGCTGAAGAAGACGGGAAACAAGGGAGGAAAGAGAGGAAAGAAGTGCTGAGTCTTCAACCATGTCAAAGGTGGCTGAAGAGTCAGAGAAACCAGGGGGTCGGGGGGAGGAAAGAACAGTAGAGTGATCAACCCTGTCAAAGGTGGCTAAAGAGTCAGAGAAACAAGGGATGAAAGAGACGAAAGGAGTGCAGAGTGATCAGCCATGTGAAAGGAGGATGAAGAGTCAGAGAAACAAGAAAGGAATGAGAGGAAGGAAGTGCAGAGTGATGAACCATGTCAAAGGTGGCTGAAGAAGACGGGAAACAAGGGACGAAAGAGAGGAAAGAAGTGCTGAGTCATCAACCATGTCAAAGGTGGCTTAAGTGTCAGAGAAACCAGGGAGGTAAGAGAGGAAAGAACTGGAGAGTCATCAACCATGTCAAAGGTGGCGGAAGAGTCAGAGAAACAAGGGAGGAAAAAGAGGAAAGAAGTGCAGAGTGATCAACCATGTCAAAGGTGGCTGAAGAGTCAGAGAAACAAGAAAGGAATGAGAGGAGGGAAGTGCAGAGTGATCAGCCATGTGAAAGGAGGATGAAGAGTCAGAGAAACAAGGGAGGAAAGAGAGGAAAGGAGTGCAGAGTGATCATACATGTCAAAGGTGGCTGAAGAGTCAGAGAAACAAGAAAGGAATGAGAGGAAGGAAGTGCAGAGTGATCAACCATGTGAAAGGAGGATGAAGAGTCAGAGAAACAAGGGAGGAACGAGGGGAAAGGAGTGTAGAATGATCAACCATGTCAAAGGTGAATGAAGAGTCAGAGAAACAAGCCAGGAAAGAGAGGAAAGAAGTGAAGAGTCATCAACCATGTCAAAGGTGGCTGAAGAGTCAGAGAAACAAGGGGGGAAATAGAGGAAAAAGTGTAGAGTCATCAACCATGTCGAAGGTAGCTGAAGAGTCAGAGAAACAAGGGAGGAAAGAGAGGAAAAAGTGTAGCCTCATCAACCACGTTAAAGGTGGCTGAAAAGTCCAAGAAACAAGGGAGGAAAGAGAGGAAAGAAGTGTAGAATGAACAACCATGTGAAAGGTGGCTGAAGAGTCAGATAAACAATGGTGGAAATAGCGGAAAGAAGTGTAGAGTCATCAACCAAGTCAACAGGTGGCTTAAGAGTTAGAGAAACAAGGGAGGAAAGAGAGGAAAGAAGTGCAGAGTGATCAACCATGTGAAAGGTGGCTGAAGAGTCAGAGAAACAAGGGGGGAAATAGATGAAAAAGTGTAGAGTCATCAACCATGTCAAAGGTGGCTGAAGATTCCAAGAAACAAGGGAGGAAAGAGAGGGAAGAAGTGCAGAATGATCAACCATGTCAAAGGTGAATGAAGAGTCAGAGAAACAAGGTAGGAAAGAGAGGAAAGAAGTGTAGAGTCATCAACCATGTGAAAGGTTGCTGAGGAGTCAGAGAAACAAGGGTGGAAATAGAGAAAAGAAGTGTAGAGTCATCAAATATGTCAAAGGTGGCTGAAGAGTCCAAGAAACAAGGGAGGAAAGAGAGGAAAGAAGTGCAGAGTGATCAACCATGTGAAAGGTGGCTGAAGAGTCAGAGAAACAAGGGGGGAAATAGAGGAAAAGTGTAGAGTCATCAACCATGTCAAAGGTGGCTGAAGAGTCCAAGAAACAAGGGAGGAAAGAGAGGAAAGAAGTGTAGAATGATCAACCATGTCAAAGGTGAATGAAGAGTCAGAGAAACAAGGTAGGAAAGAGAGGAAAGAAGTGTAGAGTCATCAACTATGTGAAAGGTGGCTGAGGAGTCAGAGAAACAAGGGTGGAAATAGAGAAAAGAAGTGTAGAGTCATCAACCATGTCAAAGGTGGCTGAAGAGTCCAAGAAACAAGGGAGGAAAGAGAGGAAAGAAGTGCAGAATGATCAACCATGTCAAAAGTGAATGGAGAGTCAGAGAAACAATGTAGGAAAGAGAGGAAAGAAGTGTAGAGTCATCAACCATGTGAAAGGAGGATGAAGAGTCAGAGAAACAAGGGAGGAAAGAGAGGAAAGGAGTGCAGAGTGATCATACATGTCAAAGGTGGCTGAAGATTCAGAGAAACAAGAAAGGAATGAGAGGAAGGAAGTGCAGAGTGATCAACTATGTGAAAGGAGGATGAAGAGTCAGAGAAACAAGGGAGGAAAGAGAGGAAAGAAGTGCTGAATCATCAACCATGTAAAAGGTGGCTTAAGTGTCATAGAAACCAGGGAGGAAAGAGAGGAAAGAAGTGCACAGTGATCATACATGTCAAAGGTGGCTGAAGAGTCAGAGAAACCAGGGGGTGGGGGGGAAAGAACAGTAGAGTGATCAACCCTGTCAAAGGTGGCTGAAGAGTCAGAGAAACAAGGGAGGAAAGAGACGAAAGGAGTGCAGAGTGATCAGCCATGTGAAAGGAGGATGAAGAGTCAGAGAAACAAGGGAGGAAAGAGAGGAAAGGAGTGCAGAGTGATCATACATGTCAAAGGTGGCTGAAGAGTCAGAGAAACAAGAAAGGAATGAGAGGAAGGAAGTGCAGAGTGATCAACCATGTGAAAGGAGGATGAAGAGTCAGAGAAACAAGGGAGGAAAGAGAGGAAAGAAGTGCAGTCATCAACCAAGTCAAAGGTGGCTGAAGAGTTAGAGAAACAAGGGAGGAAAGAGAGGAAAGAAGTGCAGAGTGATAAACCATGTGAAAGGTGGCTGAAGAGTCAGAGAAACAAGGGGGGAAATAGAGGAAAAAGTGTAGAGTCATCAACCATGTCAAAGGTGGCTGAAGATTCCAAGATACAAGGGAGGAAAGAGAGGGAAGAAGTGTAGAATGATCAACCATGTCAAAGGTGCCTGAAGAGTCAGAGAAACAAGAAAGGAATGAGAGGAAGGAAGTGCAGAGTGATCAACCATGTGAAAGGAGGATGAAGAGTCAGAGAAACAAGGGAGGAAAGAGAGGAAAGGAGTGCAGAGTGATCAGCCATGTGAAAGGAGGATGAAGAGTAAGAGAAACAAGGGAGGAACGAGGGGAAAGGAGTATAGAATGATCAACCATGTCAAAGGTGAATGAAAAGTCAGAGAAACAAGGGAGGAACGAGGGGAAATGAGTATAGAATGATCAACCATGTCAAAGGTGAATGAAGAGTCAGAGAAACAAGCTAGGAAAGAGAGGAAAGAAGTGTAGAGTCATCAACCATGTCAAAGGTGGCTGAAGAGTCAGAGAAACAAGGGTGGAAATAGGGAAAAGAAGTGTAGAGTCATCAACCATGTCAAAGGTGGCTTAAGAGTTAGAGAAACCAGGGAGGAAAGAGAGGAAAGAAGTGCAGTCATCAACCACGTGAAAGGTAGCTGAAGAGTTAGAGAAACAAGGAAGGATAGAGAGGAAAGAAGTGCAGAGTGATAAACCATGTGAAAGGTGGCTGAAGAGTCAGAGAAACAAGGGGGGAAATAGAGGAAAAAGTGTAGAGTCATCAACCATGTCAAAGGTGGCTGAAGAGTCAGAGAAACAAGGGAGGAAAGAGAGGAAAAAGTGTAGCCTCATCAACCATGTTAAAGGTGGCAGAAAAGTCCAAGAAACAAGGGAGGAAAGAGAGGAAAGAAGTGTAGAATGATCAACCATGTGAAAGGTGGCTGAAGAGTCAGATAAACAATGGTGGAAATAGAGGAAAGAAGTGTAGAGTCATCAACCATGTCAACAGGTGGCTTAAGAGTTAGAGAAACCAGGGATTAAAGAGACGAAAGAAGTGCAGTCATCAACCAAGTCAAAGGTGGCTGAAGAGTTAGAGAAACAAGGGAGGAAAGAGAGGAAAGAAGTGCAGAGTGATCAACCATGTGAAAGGTGGCTGAAGAGTCAGAGAAACAAGGGGGGAAATAGAGGAAAAAGTGTAGAGTCATCAACCGTGTCAAAGGTGGCTGAAGATTCCAAGAAACAAGGGAGGAAAGAGAGGGAAGAAGTGTAGAATGATCAACCATGTCAAAGGTGAATGAAGAGTCAGAGAAACAAGGTAGGAAATAGAGGAAAGAAGTGTAGAGTCATCAACCATGTGAAAGGTGGCTGAGGAGTCAGAGAAACAAGGGTGGAAATAGAGGAAAGAAGTGTAGAGTCATCAACCATGTCAAAGGTGGCTTAAGAGTTAGAGAAACCAGGGAGGAAAGACAGTAAAGAACTGTAGAGTGATCAAAGTGGCTGAAGAGTCAGAAAAACAAGGGAGGAAAGAGAGGAAAGAAGTGCAGTCATCAACCAAGTCAAAGGTGGCTGAAGAGTCCAAGAAACAAGGGAGGAAAGAGAGGAAAGAAGTGTAGAATGATCAACCATGTCAAAGGTGAATGAAGAGTCAGAGAAACAAGGTAGGAAATAAAGGAAAGAAGTGTAGAATCATCAACCATGTGAAAGATGGCTGAGGAGTCAGAGAAACAAGGGTGGAAATAGAAAAAAGAAGTGTGGAGTCATCAACCATGTCAAAGGTGGCTGACGAGTCTGAGAAATAAGGGAGGAAAGAGAGGAAAGATGTGTAGAGTGATCAACCATGTCAAAGGTGGCTGAATAGTCAGTGAAACCAGGGAGGAACTAGGGGAAAGAAGTGCAGAGTGATCAACCATGTCAAAGGTGGCTGAAGAGTCAGAGAAACCAGGGATGAAAGAAAAGAAAGAAGTGCAGAGTGATGAACCATGTCAAAGGTGGCTGAAGAAGACGGGAAACAAGGGAGGAAAGAGAGGAAAGAAGTGCTGAGTCTTCAACCATGTCAAAGGTGGCTGAAGAGTCAGAGAAACCAGGGGGTCGGGGGGAGGAAAGAACAGTAGAGTGATCAACCCTGTCAAAGGTGGCTAAAGAGTCAGAGAAACAAGGGATGAAAGAGACGAAAGGAGTGCAGAGTGATCAGCCATGTGAAAGGAGGATGAAGAGTCAGAGAAACAAGAAAGGAATGAGAGGAAGGAAGTGCAGAGTGATGAACCATGTCAAAGGTGGCTGAAGAAGACGGGAAACAAGGGACGAAAGAGAGGAAAGAAGTGCTGAGTCATCAACCATGTCAAAGGTGGCTTAAGTGTCAGAGAAACCAGGGAGGTAAGAGAGGAAAGAACTGGAGAGTCATCAACCATGTCAAAGGTGGCGGAAGAGTCAGAGAAACAAGGGAGGAAAAAGAGGAAAGAAGTGCAGAGTGATCAACCATGTCAAAGGTGGCTGAAGAGTCAGAGAAACAAGAAAGGAATGAGAGGAGGGAAGTGCAGAGTGATCAGCCATGTGAAAGGAGGATGAAGAGTCAGAGAAACAAGGGAGGAAAGAGAGGAAAGGAGTGCAGAGTGATCATACATGTCAAAGGTGGCTGAAGAGTCAGAGAAACAAGAAAGGAATGAGAGGAAGGAAGTGCAGAGTGATCAACCATGTGAAAGGAGGATGAAGAGTCAGAGAAACAAGGGAGGAACGAGGGGAAAGGAGTGTAGAATGATCAACCATGTCAAAGGTGAATGAAGAGTCAGAGAAACAAGCCAGGAAAGAGAGGAAAGAAGTGAAGAGTCATCAACCATGTCAAAGGTGGCTGAAGAGTCAGAGAAACAAGGGGGGAAATAGAGGAAAAAGTGTAGAGTCATCAACCATGTCGAAGGTAGCTGAAGAGTCAGAGAAACAAGGGAGGAAAGAGAGGAAAAAGTGTAGCCTCATCAACCACGTTAAAGGTGGCTGAAAAGTCCAAGAAACAAGGGAGGAAAGAGAGGAAAGAAGTGTAGAATGAACAACCATGTGAAAGGTGGCTGAAGAGTCAGATAAACAATGGTGGAAATAGCGGAAAGAAGTGTAGAGTCATCAACCAAGTCAACAGGTGGCTTAAGAGTTAGAGAAACAAGGGAGGAAAGAGAGGAAAGAAGTGCAGAGTGATCAACCATGTGAAAGGTGGCTGAAGAGTCAGAGAAACAAGGGGGGAAATAGATGAAAAAGTGTAGAGTCATCAACCATGTCAAAGGTGGCTGAAGATTCCAAGAAACAAGGGAGGAAAGAGAGGGAAGAAGTGCAGAATGATCAACCATGTCAAAGGTGAATGAAGAGTCAGAGAAACAAGGTAGGAAAGAGAGGAAAGAAGTGTAGAGTCATCAACCATGTGAAAGGTTGCTGAGGAGTCAGAGAAACAAGGGTGGAAATAGAGAAAAGAAGTGTAGAGTCATCAAATATGTCAAAGGTGGCTGAAGAGTCCAAGAAACAAGGGAGGAAAGAGAGGAAAGAAGTGCAGAGTGATCAACCATGTGAAAGGTGGCTGAAGAGTCAGAGAAACAAGGGGGGAAATAGAGGAAAAGTGTAGAGTCATCAACCATGTCAAAGGTGGCTGAAGAGTCCAAGAAACAAGGGAGGAAAGAGAGGAAAGAAGTGTAGAATGATCAACCATGTCAAAGGTGAATGAAGAGTCAGAGAAACAAGGTAGGAAAGAGAGGAAAGAAGTGTAGAGTCATCAACTATGTGAAAGGTGGCTGAGGAGTCAGAGAAACAAGGGTGGAAATAGAGAAAAGAAGTGTAGAGTCATCAACCATGTCAAAGGTGGCTGAAGAGTCCAAGAAACAAGGGAGGAAAGAGAGGAAAGAAGTGCAGAATGATCAACCATGTCAAAAGTGAATGGAGAGTCAGAGAAACAATGTAGGAAAGAGAGGAAAGAAGTGTAGAGTCATCAACCATGTGAAAGGAGGATGAAGAGTCAGAGAAACAAGGGAGGAAAGAGAGGAAAGGAGTGCAGAGTGATCATACATGTCAAAGGTGGCTGAAGATTCAGAGAAACAAGAAAGGAATGAGAGGAAGGAAGTGCAGAGTGATCAACTATGTGAAAGGAGGATGAAGAGTCAGAGAAACAAGGGAGGAAAGAGAGGAAAGAAGTGCTGAATCATCAACCATGTAAAAGGTGGCTTAAGTGTCATAGAAACCAGGGAGGAAAGAGAGGAAAGAAGTGCACAGTGATCATACATGTCAAAGGTGGCTGAAGAGTCAGAGAAACCAGGGGGTGGGGGGGAAAGAACAGTAGAGTGATCAACCCTGTCAAAGGTGGCTGAAGAGTCAGAGAAACAAGGGAGGAAAGAGACGAAAGGAGTGCAGAGTGATCAGCCATGTGAAAGGAGGATGAAGAGTCAGAGAAACAAGGGAGGAAAGAGAGGAAAGGAGTGCAGAGTGATCATACATGTCAAAGGTGGCTGAAGAGTCAGAGAAACAAGAAAGGAATGAGAGGAAGGAAGTGCAGAGTGATCAACCATGTGAAAGGTGGATGAAGAGTCAGAGAAACAAGGGAGGAAAGAGAGGAAAGAAGTGCAGTCATCAACCAAGTCAAAGGTGGCTGAAGAGTTAGAGAAACAAGGGAGGAAAGAGAGGAAAGAAGTGCAGAGTGATAAACCATGTGAAAGGTGGCTGAAGAGTCAGAGAAACAAGGGGGGAAATAGAGGAAAAAGTGTAGAGTCATCAACCATGTCAAAGGTGGCTGAAGATTCCAAGATACAAGGGAGGAAAGAGAGGGAAGAAGTGTAGAATGATCAACCATGTCAAAGGTGCCTGAAGAGTCAGAGAAACAAGAAAGGAATGAGAGGAAGGAAGTGCAGAGTGATCAACCATGTGAAAGGAGGATGAAGAGTCAGAGAAACAAGGGAGGAAAGAGAGGAAAGGAGTGCAGAGTGATCAGCCATGTGAAAGGAGGATGAAGAGTAAGAGAAACAAGGGAGGAACGAGGGGAAAGGAGTATAGAATGATCAACCATGTCAAAGGTGAATGAAAAGTCAGAGAAACAAGGGAGGAACGAGGGGAAATGAGTATAGAATGATCAACCATGTCAAAGGTGAATGAAGAGTCAGAGAAACAAGCTAGGAAAGAGAGGAAAGAAGTGTAGAGTCATCAACCATGTCAAAGGTGGCTGAAGAGTCAGAGAAACAAGGGTGGAAATAGGGAAAAGAAGTGTAGAGTCATCAACCATGTCAAAGGTGGCTTAAGAGTTAGAGAAACCAGGGAGGAAAGAGAGGAAAGAAGTGCAGTCATCAACCACGTGAAAGGTAGCTGAAGAGTTAGAGAAACAAGGAAGGACAGAGAGGAAAGAAGTGCAGAGTGATAAACCATGTGAAAGGTGGCTGAAGAGTCAGAGAAACAAGGGGGGAAATAGAGGAAAAAGTGTAGAGTCATCAACCATGTCAAAGGTGGCTGAAGAGTCAGAGAAACAAGGGAGGAAAGAGAGGAAAAAGTGTAGCCTCATCAACCATGTTAAAGGTGGCAGAAAAGTCCAAGAAACAAGGGAGGAAAGAGAGGAAAGAAGTGTAGAATGATCAACCATGTGAAAGGTGGCTGAAGAGTCAGATAAACAATGGTGGAAATAGAGGAAAGAAGTGTAGAGTCATCAACCATGTCAACAGGTGGCTTAAGAGTTAGAGAAACCAGGGATTAAAGAGACGAAAGAAGTGCAGTCATCAACCAAGTCAAAGGTGGCTGAAGAGTTAGAGAAACAAGGGAGGAAAGAGAGGAAAGAAGTGCAGAGTGATCAACCATGTGAAAGGTGGCTGAAGAGTCAGAGAAACAAGGGGGGAAATAGAGGAAAAAGTGTAGAGTCATCAACCGTGTCAAAGGTGGCTGAAGATTCCAAGAAACAAGGGAGGAAAGAGAGGGAAGAAGTGTAGAATGATCAACCATGTCAAAGGTGAATGAAGAGTCAGAGAAACAAGGTAGGAAATAGAGGAAAGAAGTGTAGAGTCATCAACCATGTGAAAGGTGGCTGAGGAGTCAGAGAAACAAGGGTGGAAATAGAGGAAAGAAGTGTAGAGTCATCAACCATGTCAAAGGTGGCTTAAGAGTTAGAGAAACCAGGGAGGAAAGACAGTAAAGAACTGTAGAGTGATCAAAGTGGCTGAAGAGTCAGAAAAACAAGGGAGGAAAGAGAGGAAAGAAGTGCAGTCATCAACCAAGTCAAAGGTGGCTGAAGAGTCCAAGAAACAAGGGAGGAAAGAGAGGAAAGAAGTGTAGAATGATCAACCATGTCAAAGGTGAATGAAGAGTCAGAGAAACAAGGTAGGAAATAAAGGAAAGAAGTGTAGAATCATCAACCATGTGAAAGATGGCTGAGGAGTCAGAGAAACAAGGGTGGAAATAGAAAAAAGAAGTGTGGAGATATCAACCATGTCAAAGGTGGCTGACGAGTCCGAGAAATAAGGGAGGAAAGAGAGGAAAGATGTGTAGAGTGATCAACCATGTCAAAGGTGGCTGAATAGTCAGTGAAACCAGGGAGGAACTAGGGGAAAGAAGTGCAGAGTGATCAACCATGTCAAAGGTGGCTGAAGAGTCAGAGAAACCAGGGATGAAAGAAAAGAAAGAAGTGCAGAGTGATGAACCATGTCAAAGGTGGCTGAAGAAGACGGGAAACAAGGGAGGAAAGAGAGGAAAGAAGTGCTGAGTCTTCAACCATGTCAAAGGTGGCTGAAGAGTCAGAGAAACCAGGGGGTCGGGGGGAGGAAAGAACAGTAGAGTGATCAACCCTGTCAAAGGTGGCTAAAGAGTCAGAGAAACAAGGGATGAAAGAGACGAAAGGAGTGCAGAGTGATCAGCCATGTGAAAGGAGGATGAAGAGTCAGAGAAACAAGGGAGGAAAGAGAGGAAAGGAGTGCAGAGTGATCATACATGTCAAAGGTGGCTGAAGAGTCAGAGAAACAAGAAAGGAATGAGAGGAAGGAAGTGCAGAGTGATCAACCATGTGAAAGGAGGATGAAGAGTCAGAGAAACAAGGGAGGAACGAGGGGAAAGGAGTGTAGAATGATCAACCATGTCAAAGGTGAATGAAGAGTCAGAGAAACAAGCCAGGAAAGAGAGGAAAGAAGTGAAGAGTCATCAACCATGTCAAAGGTGGCTGAAGAGTCAGAGAAACAAGGGGGGAAATAGAGGAAAAAGTGTAGAGTCATCAACCATGTCGAAGGTAGCTGAAGAGTCAGAGAAACAAGGGAGGAAAGAGAGGAAAAAGTGTAGCCTCATCAACCACGTTAAAGGTGGCTGAAAAGTCCAAGAAACAAGGGAGGAAAGAGAGGAAAGAAGTGTAGAATGAACAACCATGTGAAAGGTGGCTGAAGAGTCAGATAAACAATGGTGGAAATAGCGGAAAGAAGTGTAGAGTCATCAACCAAGTCAACAGGTGGCTTAAGAGTTAGAGAAACAAGGGAGGAAAGAGAGGAAAGAAGTGCAGAGTGATCAACCATGTGAAAGGTGGCTGAAGAGTCAGAGAAACAAGGGGGGAAATAGATGAAAAAGTGTAGAGTCATCAACCATGTCAAAGGTGGCTGAAGATTCCAAGAAACAAGGGAGGAAAGAGAGGGAAGAAGTGCAGAATGATCAACCATGTCAAAGGTGAATGAAGAGTCAGAGAAACAAGGTAGGAAAGAGAGGAAAGAAGTGTAGAGTCATCAACCATGTGAAAGGTTGCTGAGGAGTCAGAGAAACAAGGGTGGAAATAGAGAAAAGAAGTGTAGAGTCATCAAATATGTCAAAGGTGGCTGAAGAGTCCAAGAAACAAGGGAGGAAAGAGAGGAAAGAAGTGCAGAGTGATCAACCATGTGAAAGGTGGCTGAAGAGTCAGAGAAACAAGGGGGGAAATAGAGGAAAAGTGTAGAGTCATCAACCATGTCAAAGGTGGCTGAAGAGTCCAAGAAACAAGGGAGGAAAGAGAGGAAAGAAGTGTAGAATGATCAACCATGTCAAAGGTGAATGAAGAGTCAGAGAAACAAGGTAGGAAAGAGAGGAAAGAAGTGTAGAGTCATCAACTATGTGAAAGGTGGCTGAGGAGTCAGAGAAACAAGGGTGGAAATAGAGAAAAGAAGTGTAGAGTCATCAACCATGTCAAAGGTGGCTGAAGAGTCCAAGAAACAAGGGAGGAAAGAGAGGAAAGAAGTGCAGAATGATCAACCATGTCAAAAGTGAATGGAGAGTCAGAGAAACAATGTAGGAAAGAGAGGAAAGAAGTGTAGAGTCATCAACCATGTGAAAGGAGGATGAAGAGTCAGAGAAACAAGGGAGGAAAGAGAGGAAAGGAGTGCAGAGTGATCATACATGTCAAAGGTGGCTGAAGATTCAGAGAAACAAGAAAGGAATGAGAGGAAGGAAGTGCAGAGTGATCAACTATGTGAAAGGAGGATGAAGAGTCAGAGAAACAAGGGAGGAAAGAGAGGAAAGAAGTGCTGAATCATCAACCATGTAAAAGGTGGCTTAAGTGTCATAGAAACCAGGGAGGAAAGAGAGGAAAGAAGTGCACAGTGATCATACATGTCAAAGGTGGCTGAAGAGTCAGAGAAACCAGGGGGTGGGGGGGAAAGAACAGTAGAGTGATCAACCCTGTCAAAGGTGGCTGAAGAGTCAGAGAAACAAGGGAGGAAAGAGACGAAAGGAGTGCAGAGTGATCAGCCATGTGAAAGGAGGATGAAGAGTCAGAGAAACAAGGGAGGAAAGAGAGGAAAGGAGTGCAGAGTGATCATACATGTCAAAGGTGGCTGAAGAGTCAGAGAAACAAGAAAGGAATGAGAGGAAGGAAGTGCAGAGTGATCAACCATGTGAAAGGAGGATGAAGAGTCAGAGAAACAAGGGAGGAAAGAGAGGAAAGAAGTGCAGTCATCAACCAAGTCAAAGGTGGCTGAAGAGTTAGAGAAACAAGGGAGGAAAGAGAGGAAAGAAGTGCAGAGTGATAAACCATGTGAAAGGTGGCTGAAGAGTCAGAGAAACAAGGGGGGAAATAGAGGAAAAAGTGTAGAGTCATCAACCATGTCAAAGGTGGCTGAAGATTCCAAGATACAAGGGAGGAAAGAGAGGGAAGAAGTGTAGAATGATCAACCATGTCAAAGGTGCCTGAAGAGTCAGAGAAACAAGAAAGGAATGAGAGGAAGGAAGTGCAGAGTGATCAACCATGTGAAAGGAGGATGAAGAGTCAGAGAAACAAGGGAGGAAAGAGAGGAAAGGAGTGCAGAGTGATCAGCCATGTGAAAGGAGGATGAAGAGTAAGAGAAACAAGGGAGGAACGAGGGGAAAGGAGTATAGAATGATCAACCATGTCAAAGGTGAATGAAAAGTCAGAGAAACAAGGGAGGAACGAGGGGAAATGAGTATAGAATGATCAACCATGTCAAAGGTGAATGAAGAGTCAGAGAAACAAGCTAGGAAAGAGAGGAAAGAAGTGTAGAGTCATCAACCATGTCAAAGGTGGCTGAAGAGTCAGAGAAACAAGGGTGGAAATAGGGAAAAGAAGTGTAGAGTCATCAACCATGTCAAAGGTGGCTTAAGAGTTAGAGAAACCAGGGAGGAAAGAGAGGAAAGAAGTGCAGTCATCAACCACGTGAAAGGTAGCTGAAGAGTTAGAGAAACAAGGAAGGACAGAGAGGAAAGAAGTGCAGAGTGATAAACCATGTGAAAGGTGGCTGAAGAGTCAGAGAAACAAGGGGGGAAATAGAGGAAAAAGTGTAGAGTCATCAACCATGTCAAAGGTGGCTGAAGAGTCAGAGAAACAAGGGAGGAAAGAGAGGAAAAAGTGTAGCCTCATCAACCATGTTAAAGGTGGCAGAAAAGTCCAAGAAACAAGGGAGGAAAGAGAGGAAAGAAGTGTAGAATGATCAACCATGTGAAAGGTGGCTGAAGAGTCAGATAAACAATGGTGGAAATAGAGGAAAGAAGTGTAGAGTCATCAACCATGTCAACAGGTGGCTTAAGAGTTAGAGAAACCAGGGATTAAAGAGACGAAAGAAGTGCAGTCATCAACCAAGTCAAAGGTGGCTGAAGAGTTAGAGAAACAAGGGAGGAAAGAGAGGAAAGAAGTGCAGAGTGATCAACCATGTGAAAGGTGGCTGAAGAGTCAGAGAAACAAGGGGGGAAATAGAGGAAAAAGTGTAGAGTCATCAACCGTGTCAAAGGTGGCTGAAGATTCCAAGAAACAAGGGAGGAAAGAGAGGGAAGAAGTGTAGAATGATCAACCATGTCAAAGGTGAATGAAGAGTCAGAGAAACAAGGTAGGAAATAGAGGAAAGAAGTGTAGAGTCATCAACCATGTGAAAGGTGGCTGAGGAGTCAGAGAAACAAGGGTGGAAATAGAGGAAAGAAGTGTAGAGTCATCAACCATGTCAAAGGTGGCTTAAGAGTTAGAGAAACCAGGGAGGAAAGACAGTAAAGAACTGTAGAGTGATCAAAGTGGCTGAAGAGTCAGAAAAACAAGGGAGGAAAGAGAGGAAAGAAGTGCAGTCATCAACCAAGTCAAAGGTGGCTGAAGAGTCCAAGAAACAAGGGAGGAAAGAGAGGAAAGAAGTGTAGAATGATCAACCATGTCAAAGGTGAATGAAGAGTCAGAGAAACAAGGTAGGAAATAAAGGAAAGAAGTGTAGAATCATCAACCATGTGAAAGATGGCTGAGGAGTCAGAGAAACAAGGGTGGAAATAGAAAAAAGAAGTGTGGAGATATCAACCATGTCAAAGGTGGCTGACGAGTCCGAGAAATAAGGGAGGAAAGAGAGGAAAGATGTGTAGAGTGATCAACCATGTCAAAGGTGGCTGAATAGTCAGTGAAACCAGGGAGGAACTAGGGGAAAGAAGTGCAGAGTGATCAACCATGTCAAAGGTGGCTGAAGAGTCAGAGAAACCAGGGATGAAAGAAAAGAAAGAAGTGCAGAGTGATGAACCATGTCAAAGGTGGCTGAAGAAGACGGGAAACAAGGGAGGAAAGAGAGGAAAGAAGTGCTGAGTCTTCAACCATGTCAAAGGTGGCTGAAGAGTCAGAGAAACCAGGGGGTCGGGGGGAGGAAAGAACAGTAGAGTGATCAACCCTGTCAAAGGTGGCTAAAGAGTCAGAGAAACAAGGGATGAAAGAGACGAAAGGAGTGCAGAGTGATCAGCCATGTGAAAGGAGGATGAAGAGTCAGAGAAACAAGGGAGGAAAGAGAGGAAAGGAGTGCAGAGTGATCATACATGTCAAAGGTGGCTGAAGAGTCAGAGAAACAAGAAAGGAATGAGAGGAAGGAAGTGCAGAGTGATCAACCATGTGAAAGGAGGATGAAGAGTCAGAGAAACAAGGGAGGAACGAGGGGAAAGGAGTGTAGAATGATCAACCATGTCAAAGGTGAATGAAGAGTCAGAGAAACAAGCCAGGAAAGAGAGGAAAGAAGTGAAGAGTCATCAACCATGTCAAAGGTGGCTGAAGAGTCAGAGAAACAAGGGGGGAAATAGAGGAAAAAGTGTAGAGTCATCAACCATGTCGAAGGTAGCTGAAGAGTCAGAGAAACAAGGGAGGAAAGAGAGGAAAAAGTGTAGCCTCATCAACCACGTTAAAGGTGGCTGAAAAGTCCAAGAAACAAGGGAGGAAAGAGAGGAAAGAAGTGTAGAATGAACAACCATGTGAAAGGTGGCTGAAGAGTCAGATAAACAATGGTGGAAATAGCGGAAAGAAGTGTAGAGTCATCAACCAAGTCAACAGGTGGCTTAAGAGTTAGAGAAACAAGGGAGGAAAGAGAGGAAAGAAGTGCAGAGTGATCAACCATGTGAAAGGTGGCTGAAGAGTCAGAGAAACAAGGGGGGAAATAGATGAAAAAGTGTAGAGTCATCAACCATGTCAAAGGTGGCTGAAGATTCCAAGAAACAAGGGAGGAAAGAGAGGGAAGAAGTGCAGAATGATCAACCATGTCAAAGGTGAATGAAGAGTCAGAGAAACAAGGTAGGAAAGAGAGGAAAGAAGTGTAGAGTCATCAACCATGTGAAAGGTGGCTGAGGAGTCAGAGAAACAAGGGTGGAAATAGAGAAAAGAAGTGTAGAGTCATCAAATATGTCAAAGGTGGCTGAAGAGTCCAAGAAACAAGGGAGGAAAGAGAGGAAAGAAGTGCAGAGTGATCAACCATGTGAAAGGTGGCTGAAGAGTCAGAGAAACAAGGGGGGAAATAGAGGAAAAGTGTAGAGTCATCAACCATGTCAAAGGTGGCTGAAGAGTCCAAGAAACAAGGGAGGAAAGAGAGGAAAGAAGTGTAGAATGATCAACCATGTCAAAGGTGAATGAAGAGTCAGAGAAACAAGGTAGGAAAGAGAGGAAAGAAGTGTAGAGTCATCAACTATGTGAAAGGTGGCTGAGGAGTCAGAGAAACAAGGGTGGAAATAGAGAAAAGAAGTGTAGAGTCATCAACCATGTCAAAGGTGGCTGAAGAGTCCAAGAAACAAGGGAGGAAAGAGAGGAAAGAAGTGCAGAATGATCAACCATGTCAAAAGTGAATGGAGAGTCAGAGAAACAAGGTAGGAAAGAGAGGAAAGAAGTGTAGAGTCATCAACCATGTGAAAGGAGGATGAAGAGTCAGAGAAACAAGGGAGGAAAGAGAGGAAAGGAGTGCAGAGTGATCATACATGTCAAAGGTGGCTGAAGAGTCAGAGAAACAAGAAAGGAATGAGAGGAAGGAAGTGCAGAGTGATCAACTATGTGAAAGGAGGATGAAGAGTCAGAGAAACAAGGGAGGAAAGAGAGGAAAGAAGTGCTGAATCATCAACCATGTAAAAGGTGGCTTAAGTGTCATAGAAACCAGGGAGGAAAGAGAGGAAAGAAGTGCACAGTGATCATACATGTCAAAGGTGGCTGAAGAGTCAGAGAAACCAGGGGGTGGGGGGGAAAGAACAGTAGAGTGATCAACCCTGTCAAAGGTGGCTGAAGAGTCAGAGAAACAAGGGAGGAAAGAGACGAAAGGAGTGCAGAGTGATCAGCCATGTGAAAGGAGGATGAAGAGTCAGAGAAACAAGGGAGGAAAGAGAGGAAAGGAGTGCAGAGTGATCATACATGTCAAAGGTGGCTGAAGAGTCAGAGAAACAAGAAAGGAATGAGAGGAAGGAAGTGCAGAGTGATCAACCATGTGAAAGGAGGATGAAGAGTCAGTGAAACAAGGGAGGAAAGAGAGGAAAGAAGTGCAGTCATCAACCAAGTCAAAGGTGGCTGAAGAGTTAGAGAAACAAGGGAGGAAAGAGAGGAAAGAAGTGCAGAGTGATAAACCATGTGAAAGGTGGCTGAAGAGTCAGAGAAACAAGGGGGGAAATAGAGGAAAAAGTGTAGAGTCATCAACCATGTCAAAGGTGGCTGAAGATTCCAAGATACAAGGGAGGAAAGAGAGGGAAGAAGTGTAGAATGATCAACCATGTCAAAGGTGCCTGAAGAGTCAGAGAAACAAGAAAGGAATGAGAGGAAGGAAGTGCAGAGTGATCAACCATGTGAAAGGAGGATGAAGAGTCAGAGAAACAAGGGAGGAAAGAGAGGAAAGGAGTGCAGAGTGATCAGCCATGTGAAAGGAGGATGAAGAGTCAGAGAAACAAGGGAGGAACGAGGGGAAAGGAGTATAGAATGATCAACCATGTCAAAGGTGAATGAAAAGTCAGAGAAACAAGGGAGGAACGAGGGGAGATGAGTATAGAATGATCAACCATGTCAAAGGTGAATGAAGAGTCAGAGAAACAAGCCAGGAAAGAGAGGAAAGAAGTGTAGAGTCATCAACCATGTCAAAGGTGGCTGAAGAGTCAGAGAAACAAGGGTGGAAATAGGGAAAAGAAGTGTAGAGTCATCAACCATGTCAAAGGTGGCTTAAGAGTTAGAGAAACCAGGGAGGAAAGAGAGGAAAGAAGTGCAGTCATCAACCACGTGAAAGGTAGCTGAAGAGTTAGAGAAACAAGGGAGGACAGAGAGGAAAGAAGTGCAGAGTGATAAACCATGTGAAAGGTGGCTGAAGAGTCAGAGAAACAAGGGGGGAAATAGAGGAAAAAGTGTAGAGTCATCAACCATGTCGAAGGTGGCTGAAGAGTCAGAGAAACAAGGGAGGAAAGAGAGGAAAAAGTGTAGCCTCATCAACCATGTTAAAGGTGGCAGAAAAGTCCAAGAAACAAGGGAGGAAAGAGAGGAAAGAAGTGTAGAATGATCAACCATGTGAAAGGTGGCTGAAGAGTCAGATAAACAATGGTGGAAATAGAGGAAAGAAGTGTAGAGTCATCAACCATGTCAACAGGTGGCTTAAGAGTTAGAGAAACCAGGGATTAAAGAGACGAAAGAAGTGCAGTCATCAACCAAGTCAAAGGTGGCTGAAGAGTTAGAGAAACAAGGGAGGAAAGAGAGGAAAGAAGTGCAGAGTGATCAACCATGTGAAAGGTGGCTAAAGAGTCAGAGAAACAAGGGGGGAAATAGAGGAAAAAGTGTAGAGTCATCAACCGTGTCAAAGGTGGCTGAAGATTCCAAGAAACAAGGGAGGAAAGAGAGGGAAGAAGTGTAGAATGATCAACCATGTCAAAGGTGAATGAAGAGACAGAGAAACAAGGTAGGAAATAGAGGAAAGAAGTGTAGAGTCATCAACCATGTGAAAGGTGGCTGAGGAGTCAGAGAAACAAGGGTGGAAATAGAGGAAAGAAGTGTAGAGTCATCAACCATGTCAAAGGTGGCTTAAGAGTTAGAGAAACCAGGGAGGAAAGACAGTAAAGAACTGTAGAGTGATCAAAGTGGCTGAAGAGTCAGAAAAACAAGGGAGGAAAGAGAGGAAAGAAGTGCAGTCATCAACCAAGTCAAAGGTGGCTGAAGAGTCCAAGAAACAAGGGAGGAAAGAGAGGAAAGAAGTGTAGAATGATCAACCATGTCAAAGGTGAATGAAGAGTCAGAGAAACAAGGTAGGAAATAAAGGAAAGAAGTGTAGAATCATCAACCATGTGAAAGATGGCTGAGGAGTCAGAGAAACAAGGGTGGAAATAGAAAAAAGAAGTGTGGAGTCATCAACCATGTCAAAGGTGGCTGACGAGTCCGAGAAATAAGGGAGGAAAGAGAGGAAAGATGTGTAGAGTGATCAACCATGTCAAAGGTGGCTGAATAGTCAGTGAAACCAGGGAGGAACTAGGGGAAAGAAGTGCAGAGTGATCAACCATGTCAAAGGTGGCTGAAGAGTCAGAGAAACCAGGGATGAAAGAAAAGAAAGAAGAGCAGAGTGATGAACCATGTCAAAGGTGGCTGAAGAAGACGGGAAACAAGGGAGGAAAGAGAGGAAAGAAGTGCTGAGTCTTCAACCATGTCAAAGGTGGCTGAAGAGTCAGAGAAACCAGGGGGTCGGGGGGAGGAAAGAACAGTAGAGTGATCAACCCTGTCAAAGGTGGCTAAAGAGTCAGAGAAACAAGGGATGAAAGAGACGAAAGGAGTGCAGAGTGATCAGCCATGTGAAAGGAGGATGAAGAGTCAGAGAAACAAGAAAGGAATGAGAGGAAGGAAGTGCAGAGTGATGAACCATGTCAAAGGTGGCTGAAGAAGACGGGAAACAAGGGACGAAAGAGAGGAAAGAAGTGCTGAGTCATCAACCATGTCAAAGGTGGCTTAAGTGTCAGAGAAACCAGGGAGGTAAGAGAGGAAAGAACTGGAGAGTCATCAACCATGTCAAAGGTGGCGGAAGAGTCAGAGAAACAAGGGAGGAAAGAGAGGAAAGAAGTGCAGAGTGATCAACCATGTCAAAGGTGGCTGAAGAGTCAGAGAAACAAGAAAGGAATGAGAGGAGGGAAGTGCAGAGTGATCAGCCATGTGAAAGGAGGATGAAGAGTCAGAGAAACAAGGGAGGAAAGAGAGGAAAGGAGTGCAGAGTGATCATACATGTCAAAGGTGGCTGAAGAGTCAGAGAAACAAGAAAGGAATGAGAGGAAGGAAGTGCAGAGTGATCAACCATGTGAAAGGAGGATGAAGAGTCAGAGAAACAAGGGAGGAACGAGGGGAAAGGAGTGTAGAATGATCAACCATGTCAAAGGTGAATGAAGAGTCAGAGAAACAAGCCAGGAAAGAGAGGAAAGAAGTGAAGAGTCATCAACCATGTCAAAGGTGGCTGAAGAGTCAGAGAAACAAGGGGGGAAATAGAGGAAAAAGTGTAGAGTCATCAACCATGTCGAAGGTAGCTGAAGAGTCAGAGAAACAAGGGAGGAAAGAGAGGAAAAAGTGTAGCCTCATCAACCACGTTAAAGGTGGCTGAAAAGTCCAAGAAACAAGGGAGGAAAGAGAGGAAAGAAGTGTAGAATGAACAACCATGTGAAAGGTGGCTGAAGAGTCAGATAAACAATGGTGGAAATAGCGGAAAGAAGTGTAGAGTCATCAACCATGTCAACAGGTGGCTTAAGAGTTAGAGAAACAAGGGAGGAAAGAGAGGAAAGAAGTGCAGAGTGATCAACCATGTGAAAGGTGGCTGAAGAGTCAGAGAAACAAGGGGGGAAATAGATGAAAAAGTGTAGAGTCATCAACCATGTCAAAGGTGGCTGAAGATTCCAAGAAACAAGGGAGGAAAGAGAGGGAAGAAGTGCAGAATGATCAACCATGTCAAAGGTGAATGAAGAGTCAGAGAAACAAGGTAGGAAAGAGAGGAAAGAAGTGTAGAGTCATCAACCATGTGAAAGGTGGCTGAGGAGTCAGAGAAACAAGGGTGGAAATAGAGAAAAGAAGTGTAGAGTCATCAAATATGTCAAAGGTGGCTGAAGAGTCCAAGAAACAAGGGAAGAAAGAGAGGAAAGAAGTGCAGAGTGATCAACCATGTGAAAGGTGGCTGAAGAGTCAGAGAAACAAGGGGGGAAATAGAGGAAAAAGTGTAGAGTCATCAACCATGTCAAAGGTGGCTGAAGATTCCAAGAAACAAGGGAGGAAAGAGAGGGAAGAAGTGCAGAATGATCAACCATGTCAAAGGTGAATGAAGAGTCAGAGAAACAAGGTAGGAAAGAGAGGAAAGAAGTGTAGAGTCATCAACCATGTGAAAGGTGGCTGAGGAGTCAGAGAAACAAGGGTGGAAATAGAGAAAAGAAGTGTAGAGTCATCAAATATGTCAAAGGTGGCTGAAGAGTCCAAGAAACAAGGGAGGAAAGAGAGGAAAGGAGTGCAGAGTGATCATACATGTCAAAGGTGGCTGAAGAGTCAGAGAAACAAGAAAGGAATGAGAGGAAGGAAGTGCAGAGTGATCAACTATGTGAAAGGAGGATGAAGAGTCAGAGAAACAAGGGAGGAAAGAGAGGAAAGAAGTGCTGAATCATCAACCATGTAAAAGGTGGCTTAAGTGTCATAGAAACCAGGGAGGAAAGAGAGGAAAGAAGTGCACAGTGATCATACATGTCAAAGGTGGCTGAAGAGTCAGAGAAACCAGGGGGTGGGGGGGAAAGAACAGTAGAGTGATCAACCCTGTCAAAGGTGGCTGAAGAGTCAGAGAAACAAGGGAGGAAAGAGACGAAAGGAGTGCAGAGTGATCAGCCATGTGAAAGGAGGATGAAGAGTCAGAGAAACAAGGGAGGAAAGAGAGGAAAGGAGTGCAGAGTGATCATACATGTCAAAGGTGGCTGAAGAGTCAGAGAAACAAGAAAGGAATGAGAGGAAGGAAGTGCAGAGTGATCAACCATGTGAAAGGAGGATGAAGAGTCAGAGAAACAAGGGAGGAAAGAGAGGAAAGAAGTGCAGTCATCAACCAAGTCAAAGGTGGCTGAAGAGTTAGAGAAACAAGGGAGGAAAGAGAGGAAAGAAGTGCAGAGTGATAAACCATGTGAAAGGTGGCTGAAGAGTCAGAGAAACAAGGGGGGAAACAGAGGAAAAAGTGTAGAGTCATCAACCATGTCAAAGGTGGCTGAAGATTCCAAGATACAAGGGAGGAAAGAGAGGGAAGAAGTGTAGAATGATCAACCATGTCAAAGGTGCCTGAAGAGTCAGAGAAACAAGAAAGGAATGAGAGGAAGGAAGTGCAGAGTGATCAACCATGTGAAAGGAGGATGAAGAGTCAGAGAAACAAGGGAGGAAAGAGAGGAAAGGAGTGCAGAGTGATCAGCCATGTGAAAGGAGGATGAAGAGTCAGAGAAACAAGGGAGGAACGAGGGGAAAGGAGTATAGAATGATCAACCATGTCAAAGGTGAATGAAAAGTCAGAGAAACAAGGGAGGAACGAGGGGAAATGAGTATAGAATGATCAACCATGTCAAAGGTGAATGAAGAGTCAGAGAAACAAGCCAGGAAAGAGAGGAAAGAAGTGTAGAGTCATCAACCATGTCAAAGGTGGCTGAAGAGTCAGAGAAACAAGGGTGGAAATAGGGAAAAGAAGTGTAGAGTCATCAACCATGTCAAAGGTGGCTTAAGAGTTAGAGAAACCAGGGAGGAAAGAGAGGAAAGAAGTGCAGTCATCAACCACGTGAAAGGTAGCTGAAGAGTTAGAGAAACAAGGGAGGACAGAGAGGAAAGAAGTGCAGAGTGATAAACCATGTGAAAGGTGGCTGAAGAGTCAGAGAAACAAGGGGGGAAATAGAGGAAAAAGTGTAGAGTCATCAACCATGTCGAAGGTGGCTGAAGAGTCAGAGAAACAAGGGAGGAAAGAGAGGAAAAAGTGTAGCCTCATCAACCATGTTAAAGGTGGCAGAAAAGTCCAAGAAACAAGGGAGGAAAGAGAGGAAAGAAGTGTAGAATGATCAACCATGTGAAAGGTGGCTGAAGAGTCAGATAAACAATGGTGGAAATAGAGGAAAGAAGTGTAGAGTCATCAACCATGTCAACAGGTGGCTTAAGAGTTAGAGAAACCAGGGATTAAAGAGACGAAAGAAGTGCAGTCATCAACCAAGTCAAAGGTGGCTGAAGAGTTAGAGAAACAAGGGAGGAAAGAGAGGAAAGAAGTGCAGAGTGATCAACCATGTGAAAGGTGGCTGAAGAGTCAGAGAAACAAGGGGGGAAATAGAGGAAAAAGTGTAGAGTCATCAACCGTGTCAAAGGTGGCTGAAGATTCCAAGAAACAAGGGAGGAAAGAGAGGGAAGAAGTGTAGAATGATCAACCATGTCAAAGGTGAATGAAGAGTCAGAGAAACAAGGTAGGAAATAGAGGAAAGAAGTGTAGAGTCATCAACCATGTGAAAGGTGGCTGAGGAGTCAGAGAAACAAGGGTGGAAATAGAGGAAAGAAGTGTAGAGTCATCAACCATGTCAAAGGTGGCTTAAGAGTTAGAGAAACCAGGGAGGAAAGACAGTAAAGAACTGTAGAGTGATCAAAGTGGCTGAAGAGTCAGAAAAACAAGGGAGGAAAGAGAGGAAAGAAGTGCAGTCATCAACCAAGTCAAAGGTGGCTGAAGAGTCCAAGAAACAAGGGAGGAAAGAGAGGAAAGAAGTGTAGAATGATCAACCATGTCAAAGGTGAATGAAGAGTCAGAGAAACAAGGTAGGAAATAAAGGAAAGAAGTGTAGAATCATCAACCATGTGAAAGATGGCTGAGGAGTCAGAGAAACAAGGGTGGAAATAGAAAAAAGAAGTGTGGAGTCATCAACCATGTCAAAGGTGGCTGACGAGTCCGAGAAATAAGGGAGGAAAGAGAGGAAAGATGTGTAGAGTGATCAACCATGTCAAAGGTGGCTGAATAGTCAGTGAAACCAGGGAGGAACTAGGGGAAAGAAGTGCAGAGTGATCAACCATGTCAAAGGTGGCTGAAGAGTCAGAGAAACCAGGGATGAAAGAAAAGAAAGAAGTGCAGAGTGATGAACCATGTCAAAGGTGGCTGAAGAAGACGGGAAACAAGGGAGGAAAGAGAGGAAAGAAGTGCTGAGTCTTCAACCATGTCAAAGGTGGCTGAAGAGTCAGAGAAACCAGGGGGTCGGGGGGAGGAAAGAACAGTAGAGTGATCAACCCTGTCAAAGGTGGCTAAAGAGTCAGAGAAACAAGGGATGAAAGAGACGAAAGGAGTGCAGAGTGATCAGCCATGTGAAAGGAGGATGAAGAGTCAGAGAAACAAGAAAGGAATGAGAGGAAGGAAGTGCAGAGTGATGAACCATGTCAAAGGTGGCTGAAGAAGACGGGAAACAAGGGAGGAAAGAGAGGAAAGAAGTGCTGAGTCATCAACCATGTCAAAGGTGGCTTAAGTGTCAGAGAAACCAGGGAGGTAAGAGAGGAAAGAACTGGAGAGTCATCAGCCATGTCAAAGGTGGCGGAAGAGTCAGAGAAACAAGGGAGGAAAGAGAGGAAAGAAGTGCAGAGTGATCAACCATGTGAAAGGTGGCTGAGGAGTCAGAGAAACAAGGGTGGAAATAGAGAAAAGAAGTGTAGAGTCATCAAATATGTCAAAGGTGGCTGAAGAGTCCAAGAAACAAGGGAGGAAAGAGAGGAAAGGAGTGCAGAGTGATCATACATGTCAAAGGTGGCTGAAGAGTCAGAGAAACAAGAAAGGAATGAGAGGAAGGAAGTGCAGAGTGATCAACTATGTGAAAGGAGGATGAAGAGTCAGAGAAACAAGGGAGGAAAGAGAGGAAAGAAGTGCTGAATCATCAACCATGTAAAAGGTGGCTTAAGTGTCATAGAAACCAGGGAGGAAAGAGAGGAAAGAAGTGCACAGTGATCATACATGTCAAAGGTGGCTGAAGAGTCAGAGAAACCAGGGGGTGGGGGGGAAAGAACAGTAGAGTGATCAACCCTGTCAAAGGTGGCTGAAGAGTCAGAGAAACAAGGGAGGAAAGAGACGAAAGGAGTGCAGAGTGATCAGCCATGTGAAAGGAGGATGAAGAGTCAGAGAAACAAGGGAGGAAAGAGAGGAAAGGAGTGCAGAGTGATCATACATGTCAAAGGTGGCTGAAGAGTCAGAGAAACAAGAAAGGAATGAGAGGAAGGAAGTGCAGAGTGATCAACCATGTGAAAGGAGGATGAAGAGTCAGAGAAACAAGGGAGGAAAGAGAGGAAAGAAGTGCAGTCATCAACCAAGTCAAAGGTGGCTGAAGAGTTAGAGAAACAAGGGAGGAAAGAGAGGAAAGAAGTGCAGAGTGATAAACCATGTGAAAGGTGGCTGAAGAGTCAGAGAAACAAGGGGGGAAACAGAGGAAAAAGTGTAGAGTCATAAACCATGTCAAAGGTGGCTGAAGATTCCAAGATACAAGGGAGGAAAGAGAGGGAAGAAGTGTAGAATGATCAACCATGTCAAAGGTGCCTGAAGAGTCAGAGAAACAAGAAAGGAATGAGAGGAAGGAAGTGCAGAGTGATCAACCATGTGAAAGGAGGATGAAGAGTCAGAGAAACAAGGGAGGAAAGAGAGGAAAGGAGTGCAGAGTGATCAGCCATGTGAAAGGAGGATGAAGAGTCAGAGAAACAAGGGAGGAACGAGGGGAAAGGAGTATAGAATGATCAACCATGTCAAAGGTGAATGAAAAGTCAGAGAAACAAGGGAGGAACGAGGGGAAATGAGTATAGAATGATCAACCATGTCAAAGGTGAATGAAGAGTCAGAGAAACAAGCCAGGAAAGAGAGGAAAGAAGTGTAGAGTCATCAACCATGTCAAAGGTGGCTGAAGAGTCAGAGAAACAAGGGTGGAAATAGGGAAAAGAAGTGTAGAGTCATCAACCATGTCAAAGGTGGCTTAAGAGTTAGAGAAACCAGGGAGGAAAGAGAGGAAAGAAGTGCAGTCATCAACCACGTGAAAGGTAGCTGAAGAGTTAGAGAAACAAGGGAGGACAGAGAGGAAAGAAGTGCAGAGTGATAAACCATGTGAAAGGTGGCTGAAGAGTCAGAGAAACAAGGGGGGAAATAGAGGAAAAAGTGTAGAGTCATCAACCATGTCGAAGGTGGCTGAAGAGTCAGAGAAACAAGGGAGGAAAGAGAGGAAAAAGTGTAGCCTCATCAACCATGTTAAAGGTGGCAGAAAAGTCAAAGAAACAAGGGAGGAAAGAGAGGAAAGAAGTGTAGAATGATCAACCATGTGAAAGGTGGCTGAAGAGTCAGATAAACAATGGTGGAAATAGAGGAAAGAAGTGTAGAGTCATCAACCATGTCAACAGGTGGCTTAAGAGTTAGAGAAACCAGGGATTAAAGAGACGAAAGAAGTGCAGTCATCAACCAAGTCAAAGGTGGCTGAAGAGTTAGAGAAACAAGGGAGGAAAGAGAGGAAAGAAGTGCAGAGTGATCAACCATGTGAAAGGTGGCTGAAGAGTCAGAGAAACAAGGGGGGAAATAGAGGAAAAAGTGTAGAGTCATCAACCGTGTCAAAGGTGGCTGAAGATTCCAAGAAACAAGGGAGGACAGAGAGGGAAGAAGTGTAGAATGATCAACCATGTCAAAGGTGAATGAAGAGTCAGAGAAACAAGGTAGGAAATAGAGGAAAGAAGTGTAGAGTCATCAACCATGTGAAAGGTGGCTGAGGAGTCAGAGAAACAAGGGTGGAAATAGAGGAAAGAAGTGTAGAGTCATCAACCATGTCAAAGGTGGCTTAAGAGTTAGAGAAACCAGGGAGGAAAGACAGTAAAGAACTGTAGAGTGATCAAAGTGGCTGAAGAGTCAGAAAAACAAGGGAGGAAAGAGAGGAAAGAAGTGCAGTCATCAACCAAGTCAAAGGTGGCTGAAGAGTCCAAGAAACAAGGGAGGAAAGAGAGGAAAGAAGTGTAGAATGATCAACCATGTCAAAGGTGAATGAAGAGTCAGAGAAACAAGGTAGGAAATAAAGGAAAGAAGTGTAGAATCATCAACCATGTGAAAGATGGCTGAGGAGTCAGAGAAACAAGGGTGGAAATAGAAAAAAGAAGTGTGGAGTCATCAACCATGTCAAAGGTGGCTGACGAGTCCGAGAAATAAGGGAGGAAAGAGAGGAAAGATGTGTAGAGTGATCAACCATGTCAAAGGTGGCTGAATAGTCAGTGAAACCAGGGAGGAACTAGGGGAAAGAAGTGCAGAGTGATCAACCATGTCAAAGGTGGCTGAAGAGTCAGAGAAACCAGGGATGAAAGAAAAGAAAGAAGTGCAGAGTGATGAACCATGTCAAAGGTGGCTGAAGAAGACGGGAAACAAGGGAGGAAAGAGAGGAAAGAAGTGCTGAGTCTTCAACCATGTCAAAGGTGGCTGAAGAGTCAGAGAAACCAGGGGGTCGGGGGGAGGAAAGAACAGTAGAGTGATCAACCCTGTCAAAGGTGGCTAAAGAGTCAGAGAAACAAGGGATGAAAGAGACGAAAGGAGTGCAGAGTGATCAGCCATGTGAAAGGAGGATGAAGAGTCAGAGAAACAAGAAAGGAATGAGAGGAAGGAAGTGCAGAGTGATGAACCATGTCAAAGGTGGCTGAAGAAGACGGGAAACAAGGGAGGAAAGAGAGGAAAGAAGTGCTGAGTCATCAACCATGTCAAAGGTGGCTTAAGTGTCAGAGAAACCAGGGAGGTAAGAGAGGAAAGAACTGGAGAGTCATCAGCCATGTCAAAGGTGGCGGAAGAGTCAGAGAAACAAGGGAGGAAAGAGAGGAAAGAAGTGCAGAGTGATCAACCATGTCAAAGGTGGCTGAAGAGTCAGAGAAACAAGAAAGGAATGAGAGGAGGGAAGTGCAGAGTGATCAGCCATGTGAAAGGAGGATGAAGAGTCAGAGAAACAAGGGAGGAAAGAGGAAAGGAGTGCAGAGTGATCATACATGTCAAAGGTGGCTGAAGAGTCAGAGAAACAAGAAAGGAATGAGAGGAAGGAAGTGCAGAGTGATCAACCATGTGAAAGGAGGATGAAGAGTCAGAGAAACAAGGGAGGAACGAGGGGAAAGGAGTGTAGAATGATCAACCATGTCAAAGGTGAATGAAGAGTCAGAGAAACAAGCCAGGAAAGAGAGGAAAGAAGTGAAGAGTCATCAACCATGTCAAAGGTGGCTGAAGAGTCAGAGAAACAAGGGGGGAAATAGAGGAAAAAGTGTAGAGTCATCAACCATGTCGAAGGTAGCTGAAGAGTCAGAGAAACAAGGGAGGAAAGAGAGGAAAAAGTGTAGCCTCATCAACCACGTTAAAGGTGGCTGAAAAGTCCAAGAAACAAGGGAGGAAAGAGAGGAAAGAAGTGTAGAATGAACAACCATGTGAAAGGTGGCTGAAGAGTCAGATAAACAATGGTGGAAATAGCGGAAAGAAGTGTAGAGTCATCAACCATGTTAACAGGTGGCTTAAGAGTTAGAGAAACAAGGGAGGAAAGAGAGGAAAGAAGTGCAGAGTGATCAACCATGTGAAAGATGGCTGAAGAGTCAGAGAAACAAGGGGGGAAATAGATGAAAAAGTGTAGAGTCATCAACCATGTCAAAGGTGGCTGAAGATTCCAAGAAACAAGGGAGGAAAGAGAGGGAAGAAGTGCAGAATGATCAACCATGTCAAAGGTGAATGAAGAGTCAGAGAAACAAGGTAGGAAAGAGAGGAAAGAAGTGTAGAGTCATCAACCATGTGAAAGGTGGCTGAGGAGTCAGAGAAACAAGGGTGGAAATAGAGAAAAGAAGTGTAGAGTCATCAAATATGTCAAAGGTGGCTGAAGAGTCCAAGAAACAAGGGAGGAAAGAGAGGAAAGAAGTGCAGAGTGATCAACCATGTGAAAGGTGGCTGAAGAGTCAGAGAAACAAGGGGGGAAATAGAGGAAAAAGTGTAGAGTCATCAACCATGTCAAAGGTGGCTGAAGATTCCAAGAAACCAGGGAGGAAAGAGAGGAAAGAAGTGCAGTCATCAACCAAGTCAAAGGTGGCTGAAGAGTTAGAGAAACAAGGGAGGAAAGAGAGGAAAGAAGTGCAGAGTGATCAACCACGTGAAAGGTGGCTGAAGAGTCAGAGAAACAAGGGGGGAAATAGAGGAAAAAGTGTAGAGTCATCAACCATGTCAAAGGTGGCTGAAGATTCCAAGAAACAAGGGAGGAAAGAGAGGGAAGAAGTGCAGAATGATCAACCATGTCAAAGGTGAATGAAGAGTCAGAGAAACAAGGTAGGAAAGAGAGGAAAGAAGTGTAGAGTCATCAATCATGTGAAAGGTGGCTGAGGAGTCAGAGAAACAAGGGTGGAAATAGAGAAAAGAAGTGTAGAGTCATCAAATATGTCAAAGGTGGCTGAAGAGTCCAAGAAACAAGGGAGGAAAGAGAGGAAAGAAGTGTAGAATTATCAAACATGTCAAAGGTGAATGAAGAGTCAGAGAAACAAGGTAGGAAATAGAGGAAAGAAGTGTAGAGTCATCAACCATGTGAAAGATGGCTGAGGAGTCAGAGAAACAAGGGTGGAAAAAGAGGAAAGGAGTGTAGAGTCATCAACCATGTCAAAGGTGGCTTAAGAGTTAAAGAAACCAGGGAGGAAAGACAGGAAAGAACAGTAGAGTGATCAAAGTGGCTGAAGAGTCAGAAAAACAAGGGAGGAAAGAGAGGAAAAAGTGTAGAGTCATCAACCATGTCAAAGGTGGCTGAAGAGTCCGAGAAATAAGGGAGGAAAGAGAGGAAAGATGTGTAGAGTGATCAACCATGTCAAAGGTGGCTGAATAGTCAGTGAAACCAGGGAGGAAATAGGGGAAAGAAGTGTAGAGTGATCAACCATGTCAAAGGTGGCTGAAGAGTCAGAGAAACCACGGTTGAAAGAAAGGAAAGAAGTGCAGAGTGATGAACCATGTCAAAGGTGGCTGAAGAAGACGAGAAACAAGGGAGGAAAGAGAGGAAAGAATTGCTGAGTCATCAACCATGTCAAAGGTGGCTTAAGTGTCAGAGAAACCAGTGAGGAAAGAGAGGAAAGAAGTGCAGAGTGATCATACATGTCAAAGGTGGCTGAAGAGTCAGAGAATCCAGGGGGGGGGAAGAACTGTAGAGTGATCAACCCTGTCAAAGGTGGGTGAAGAGTCAGAGAAACAAGAAAGGAATGAGAGGAAGGAAGTGCAGAGTGATCAACCATGTGAAAGGAGGATGAAGAGTCAGAGAAACAAGGGAGGAAAGAGAGGAAAGGAGTGCAGAGTGTTCAGCCATGTGAAAGGAGGATGAAGAGTCAGAGAAACAAGGGAGGGAAGAGAGGAAAGGAGTTTAGAGTGATCAACCATGTCAAAGGTGACTGAAGAGTCACAGAAACCACGGAGGAAGTAGGGGAAAGAAGTACAGAGTGTTGAACCATGTTGTGCCTGGCTCTGTTTTCCCATCCCATTCTCATGCCCTTCTGCCTCCCTAAAGCTTATCCCCTTTCCTACCCCCACTCCTAGCCCCTCTTATGCTGAGCTGAAGCTGATTGGCACATTATGCGGTTTGATATAGAACACAAATAATTATTTGGGAAGAAATCTGAGGTTTTTGTTATTGACCTGACTGAACGCGAATGCAACGTCCCTCCCAGGACCCAAGGCTACATTAGGGGAGAAAAGTGTTATATCTTGTGATATTAAAGCATTTATGAACGTATTAAGTTTTTTTTTCTTTTACAATTCCACATTCTTCTCTTCTGTCTATAACTATGCTTGCACCAATGAGTCATTTCCTACTTGCACTTCCTGTAATGATTCTTCAGACTGATAGTCTGGGAAGAAGGTTCTGCCCAGCCAATTGTGCAGCCCTTGATAGCGAACAGTAAATAGAGAAGCACTAGAGTTTGCAATAACCCATTAATTGTTTTTACTGGTAGACTGCGTGGAGCATTAGTGTGCGAATAGAGAGTCCTTGTGGAGGAAATGAGGAACAGCAGATTTGACTGCCTGCCTCTCTGTAATCACAAACCCGCTCTAAAGAACACGTTTGCAACAGCGGGGTCCATACCAATTCTCTGGACAATGTCTGAAAGGCATTAATTTGTAGCCTGCCCTTTAGTGCTTCGCAGGATGGCATGGCAGTTTGCCAGCAGACCCTTGACATTCAAGAATTCAGGCGCTGACATCACACATTTCGCTGCCTGTGGTGTTTTATACAGTTCTTATTTGAAGGAGTGAGTACATTTGGGCGAAATTATAATTACAGAGCAGCATCAGGTGTGCGTGCAGCTCACCAAATTAGCCACCTTGGATCCGCATTACACATTTGTGCCTTGGTAAGCGACGCTCCCATGTTCACACTGCAGCGCAAAGAGTATTACATTTTGTGACCAGCCCTGAAACGACTTACGAAGTCGGCCATTTGCCAACCGCAATATTATTCCCCACTAAGGAAAATAATTTGTTGAAAATGAAGCGAAATGCAAATGACTACTGCTAGGAAATTAAATTACTGTTAGGTAGGAGAGGACAGATGTTTTAGTGCTGTACCTGAGCACCAAGACATTAAATTCAAATCTCCAATTAACTGGCATCTGTTTCTTGTTCATCTCCGCGAAGATGCATTGGCGCCATTTGGAGATATGGGTAAGCGCACATCAAAATGTTACACATCCTGTGTTCTTTTTCCCCAAACCTCGTACATTTCCATCTCAGTGGCTGGCTAATTAGCGAACCAGCCTGGATTGCAGAAAAGACCTACAGAGCCAGGCAAGGTTGTTTCCCCTTCTGGCCCTAATTGAAAGAAATGGTTATATGTGAACGGATGTTATTATGCCAGCCTGTCATCTCTGGCCTAATCATTTGCCGCAAACTGCAGCCCTGATGATCCATGTTTGATGTCTGAACAAGAATCTCCTTGTTAACATTTGCATGTGTGTATTCGAGTTGTGTTTCCCTTTTGCGTGTGTGTATGTGTGTTTATTGGAATTGAGAAAAGAAAAGGTTTCACAAAATGCTAATGTTAAATTCACTGTTGATAATACCATTACTGACTAAGTCGTCTTCCTCGTCCCAGTCCTTAGTGTATGGAAGATATTCTTAGAAATATTCATAAGCTAAAGTCCTCCATGGCTCCTGGCCCGGACGGGTGTGCCAACGTGCTGATCAAAAGGGACTATGCATTCTGGACTAATATACTGCTGAAGCTCTTTCACAGAGTATTAAAGTGTGAGCAAATACCAGGATCCTGGAGGAAGTCCCTTTTAAATCCTATCTACAAGAAGGGCCACAGGGACGTTCCAGGCATCTATAGATTACGATTCTGGACGGCCCTGGTCAGCTATTCTAACTCGTTAGTAACCCGTTCCATGGCCTATACCGGGGGTAAATGGTTCGGCAGCTCGAGTCAATGGCCCAAGTGAAGCGAGAGTGGTCAAGAAGGGCCCCAGGGCCGTTCCAAGCCACTACAGATTACTAGCGATATTGAACACCTCTGGTAAACTCTTCTAATGCGTTAGTAACGCGTTCCATGGGCTATTCCGGGAGTGAACTATACGGCAGCTCGAGTCAAAGGCCCGAGTGAAGTGAGAGCGATTAACAAGGGCTCCAGGGGCGTTCCAGGCAACTACAGATTAATCACGATGCTGGACGCCCCTGGTAAGCTCGTCTAATGCGTTAGTAACTCGTTCCATGGGGTGTACAGGGGGTAAATGGTCCGGCAGCTTGAGGCAACGGCCCAAGTGAAGCAAGATCGGTTATCAAGGGCCCCAGGGGTGTTCCAGGCAACTACAGATTAATAGTGATGCTTGACGCCCTCGATAAGCTCTTCTAATGTGTTAGTAACACGTGTAATGGGCTATACCAGGGTAGACGGTCCGGTAGCTCGAGTCAACAGCCCAAGTGAAGTGAGAGCAGTTAACAAGGGCCCCAAGGGGCGTTCCATGCAACTACAGATTAATAGCGATGCTGGACGCCCCTGGTAATCTCTTCTTATGCGTAAGTAATGCATTCCATGGGCTATACCAGGGGTAAACGGTCTGGCAACTCGAGTCAACGGCCCAGGTGAAGTGATATCGGTTAACAAGGGCCCCAGCGGCGTTCCAGGCAACTACAGATTAATAGAGTTGCTGTACGCCCCTGGTAAGCTCTTCTAATGTGTTAGTAACGTGTTCCGTGGGCTAAACATGTCTGAGCTGTCTGTGCCAAATTTCATTAAATAAGATAGCTACCAAGCCATACCTACAATACATTAAATAAGCCGGCGATCCTTCACGTGGCGCCGGTTGGCCTTGTTTCAAAGATTGTCTTTCCCTGCGGAATAAAAGCCTGAAACAGGATGACAATTTTTCAGGCATAGTTAAATCACAATCTTACCTGGCTATGTTTGTTTCTGCAGAGACAACACTTGCAACAAACAGTCCTCTATACGGGGACCCTCATCGTGATGTCCTACTAAACGCTGCTCACCGTCCAGGAATCAGGCTTGCAGTACTGCAGATGAATCGCGTCTCACTTTGCAGGGGCCCCCGTCACTCTCCAATCCCGGGCCGGTAGCCTCGTCTTCGTCTAGCGATGTGACATCAATCTTGAGGGTCCCTATTCGGGTGCCATCTGAAAGATTAAAGAATATCGAGGCTTAATACCACATTATAGAATTACGGCAGTCACATGGTCAAAGTATAATGTACATTTATTAACAGGCAGCTGTCTGGCTCTCAACACCCTGTACTAGATGGACCCCAGCTGGCACATAGGACTGGGGGTTTCCAAATAGCACTTTAAGATGAGCAGCAGCACCCTTGAGATGGATGGGGATGCAGATTGGTACTCTAATGACAACTCAATAGTTTGGAAAATGGAGTCAGTTTAATGACAAGTACAAAAAACGGGGAGTTCATGAATATCAGCAATCGCTTGATAATGATAATAATAATGATGTGTTATTTATATAGCGCCTTAATCCAAAGCGCTTAATCTTCCTTCTCGCTTCAACTCCAATTAATTTCAGAAAAAACATTTATACCAAAAACTCGTCATCACTAACGTGTAACTCTTTAAAACTTAGCATGCAACTTGATTGGTTCTAGGAAGGTAACTTTAATATAGGTACTATATCCGTATATGGTAACAGGGAGAGGGGATTGGATAAACAATGTCAGGTGGGGCATCTAAGCCCTTCCTTCAAAATGGCTACTGTAAACGTCACTAAAAGTATGACGTCTCATTGGTTCTACTAACTATAGGACCCTAGATTACATGGTCCACTAGGATTGGGTTGGCATCAACCCCACTCATACTTTTCCACTTGCGCTTAGCAGCGTGCAGAATAGCCAGCCAGGTGCAGGGAGTTCATCTACACCCCAGCTTCCCTCCAATTATTGTTACAATCAATCATTACCTCAGTGGTCATGTGTCAATTATTTCTTTGTGGTTGGCCTCGAGTCTGCTTCTTGGTCTGGGAAAGTTAAGGTGTCTGGACATGGCAAAGATCCATGCATAGGTGTGAAAGTTTCATCCCTTCCTGCCGGTCTGGTCACGTGATTCCGACACCGTGAAATCGGCCTTTCCTTCATGCAGTTTCGTGTATTTGATTTAATTCTGCCAGTCGTCTGCCATCTGTGGCTTATCTTGACCTTTCTGAACAGGACACTCTGTTCTTCCTCTATTTAATTGTATCCACTGTTGGCCTATTTCAGACAATACGAACTTGGCTTCTTGCCATGGTTACCTTCGACTGAGTTTCACTGCGTCTTTAATTCTCGATTTGTTTGCTGCAAAACTCTCCTCTTGAGACCTTTAGTAACCTTTGGTTTATTCTGCTCTTGTGCGTAGTTGAAGTATACTTACATAAAGTGCTCTTTTTGAGGTAAATATGTACCGGTGGCGCTTGCCGCAATCTATCTCACTACTAAGCATAAGCAAGCCTCATGATTTCTGTGCTTCTTGCGGTTACTTTGCATATGTACACGTTTAAACTAACTGAATATCTTCACCGTGCTTGTGTTATAAGTTTCTGGCATCTTGACATCAATTGTTTCACTTTAGGCTTAGGATGTCACTTGTCCATGGTGTTTCGTCTCCTTTGTCATCATTCTCGGGCCGTTATATCTTCTATATGTGAGTCAGTCCGGGTTCTTATGAGGTCATCATTCGTCTTCCTTCAGTATCTTCTTAGCTTCTTCAGGTATAGCATTCTGACAATCGTCATTCTGTCTCATTTGTCGAGATGGTTTTCTCAATGGGTACCTTACTGTCCAAGTTGTCTTCGGTGTCGGATCTTCAACAGGTGCTGTTATTCTGATAGGTACTGGACAGAGCCCCACTGTGGCTCTCTGCTGGTTTATTTGCTCATCATACGTCACATATTTCGGCGTGAATGTTCCAGGTACTTCAAAGTGGGCGGATGGAGTGCGAATCGTGCTTGGCACCTCCTCTTCACTCCTCCCTCTAGGCGATCCATCAACCACTTTCACTTCTTCTTCTGTATCCACCTTTATTTCATCCTCTGGATCCAAACATAGAGGTCTGAAGAAATATCTCTTTGGGGTCCATATCTTTATGACTCCCTTCAAGCTTCCTGCTGTTCTGACATGCTCATCTTTGTTCCATGTCATTAATTGACATTCTCCACTTGGATTACAATAGATCCATCTCCCCACATAATTTCTGTGTTTCCATGGATACTAAAACTTTGTTCCTTCTGGTGCATAAATTCTGGCCTTTGCAAAGGGCCCCATTACGAGTATGGAGGCAGCCATTCCCCTAATAAGGGCATGGCTGCCTCCATACCGGGTTCCAGGACCGGGTTCCTTCAATGAGGAATTACCTGGTCATTCCAACCTTGGAAGACCGGTAATTCCGCATTGAAAAAACCCATCCCCATTCCCATTTGAGCCCCCATAGGGCTGAATGGGAATGGGGAGGGAGCTAATAACGTGACTGAACACGTGACATCTTTGGGACTCATATTGAGCCGAGAGCCGCCCGAGCGGCGTGTCTAATTGTATGCTGAAGGATCGCGTTGGAGTAAGGAAGTAATCCTGGTGAAACTCACCCCCTCAGCACTGCGAGCTGAACGCAGCTCTTGCTGAGACCTCGGGCTTCCTGGAGGAGGCGGAGCCGAGCGACGTCACGTGACTGAACACGTGACATCTTTGGGACTCATATTGAGCCGAGAGCCACCCTTGCGGCGTTAAGCCCGGCAGAGTAAAGCCCACTGGCTGTTGTGCGGCTGTTTGGCGCGTGGGCGCATCAGCCACTAAGCCTCACTGTAGAACGTGAAGAATAAGGTAAGCCTAACCGCACAATTAAGTATCATCTACCGGCATAGTCCTGGGGAGTCTGTGGAAGATTACAATCTCCTTCGATCCTTACTAGGAACTAATAACCTTCTACATAGACCCTCTAACCTGAATTATACACATTTACTGCTGAACGACTTGCCACTGCTAAAGATTGGCTCTCTCGGCTTACTACTTTTACTTTCTCCCTCGCTACTCCTCGGAGCCTAAATGCCGCCTAAAGCATGCGGGGCAAAAGTGCCCTACAATTTACAGAAAGGCAAAACAAATCATCCCTATACACCTACTATCAATCCAAGTGGTGGGGACAGTTTGAAATCGCCAGCTAACTTTAAAGGCACCATTCCTGAGTTATTTAATTAAAAAAAAAACTTGCCTGAATGCATCGACGAACATACGGAGGTGATACTTCCAGCTGAACAGAACGCAAGCCGACCACTGGATGCTACATCCTTTGACGATATTGACAATAATTCGTTATTGGATTTATGCTTGTCCATACAAAAATCTATGGCCTCTCCTCCTAATTCAGGAGAATTAGGGATTATCGAGATGGGGACTGCCAAGAAAGCTGCAAGTATAACAGTGGAGGCTCAAGTGCTACAACCTGCCAATTCCCCTCAGAGATCTTTATGTTCTGGGCGACTGTCTGTATCACCAAATCTACTGATCGACCTAGAGGAGCTAGAGCAAAGTAAGGCCGACCAACCTAGTGAACTTTCACAGTTAAACTCTGCAGCTATTACTGAGATACAGGCGTCCTTATCCTCTCTCCAATTTGCCCTAAAAATTCTCCTAAAACTATGCGGTAGAATACACGTGAATACAATTCTACAGTTGAATCTCCCCGTTCCAGATTTAGATCATGAAGTAGGTCATGTAGAGGTAAAGGAGCCTCAGATTCCATCTAGCCCAATTAACGTCGAGGGGAACGAACACCCGACAAACGAAGGAAATTCTCGCCTGACTAAGAAACAGCGTAGAATGGCGAAAAGAGCAGCCTTAAGAAATGTTCCGGTAGAGGTGGCCTCTCCACTACCAAATACAGCAATTCCACAACAGAAATCTAAAAAGGCTAGAAAAAGGGCTCTTAAAAGAAAGAAAAACCGAAATAAAGGTCCGGGTACACTCACCAGCTGGATATTGACGGAAAAATCCAAAGAAATTTCCGCAGTGAGCAATGCTAGCCAAGACTCTATTCTTACAGGAAATCATTCTATTGACAATCAGTTTTCCACCCCTCAAAGGAATAATCCTAATAGTACATTTGAAAGCATGGAAACTGATAGGGATACACCGGCTCTAGCAAAGGAAGAGAATAGAGAAGGAAATAGGATTTGCATTGTGAAGAATCTGAATCAGCAATGCCGTGGCAAATGGCTTCCTCGGACAGGCATGCTCGAGAAACTTCACCTAATACCTCAATTAAGAGTTATTAGATCTGAGGATTTCTCATTTGTTGAGCCTTTATGTACCACTAATCCTAATGTTACAGCGCTGCATTGTACGGTCCTGGCCTCAGCTCAGCTGATCCGTAAGCATAAAGTCAATTTAGCGCAAGTAGGATTGGGGGTAGATGTGAATCCTGACGATGCAGACCCCCTGATCAAAGAAGCTCCCGAGTCTACTAAAACTGACAATAAAACTAAACCACCTCCTCTTGCTGGGACCAAAGTCCAAATGAGTGACATCCAGAACACTCTAAAATGGCTCGCAGAGGCTTTGCCCATGGTTATAAATCAACCCTGAACTTGCTCATTACTATCCTGGAATACCAGGGGTTTCAAACATATTACCGCAACTAATGGCTCGTTACCTTTCATTATGAACTATACCTTTTTTCTGCTGCAGGAAACTTGGCTAACCGCCCCAATTATAATAGATGGGTATAAATTGTACCACACTTTTGCCAAAAAAGGCCAAAAGGGAAGACCTTTTGGGGGGTTGTTGATCGGTGTAAGTAAAACTATAGCATCTAGTGAAATTACTAACGATCATGAGGATAATATTAATGCGGTGGAGGTGATTATACCGATCAAAAATAGTCAGACGAAACTCTTGATGGTCAATGTTTATAATCCATGCGATGCATCAATGAGTGATCAAATACAAGATAGACTACACGATTTACTCACTAAGTGGACAAATGAACACCAAAATAATTTTCTTGTTATTGCTGGAGATTTCAATTGCGCCATCAAAGGGGACGGTGGTACATCTAATAACAAATATTTACACCCGTATCCCCTCATGCTTCAGAATTATAGCGATAAAGAAGGGGAGAAGTGGTTGTGTTTTATGAAGAGCTGGGACTTGGAATGTCTAAACGGTCGAACTATGAGCGACCGCCCGGGACATTATACTTGCAAAGCAGGTACTGCTCGCCGCACTCTTGATTATTGTTTCATTAGCCCGGAGGTGGCTTCCCTGGTTAATGACATGGAAATAATAGACAATGACTGGAGTGATCATAGAGGCCTGAGTTTAAGTCTGAAATGTGATCCGGTATCTCCTTCAACAATAGCTATAGGAAGTGTGCTGGTTAATCATGCTGGTTCACGATTAATATGGTCTGAGAAAAATATAGCTAAAGCTTGTCAAGATTGTGGTGAATGGGAAGCTGATTATCACACTATGTTTGTTAACCTCTCAATAGAACAACTCGAAGGGTGGATTTATAATTTTACGGGTAAGTATGCTACAAAAAAATCATTACTTGTTATTAGAGAACAGGGCTCGATTGAGGTTTATGACAAAACAATTTGTGATGCTAAGCGTACTCTGAGAGGGGAGATACGTAGAATCAGAGCCCACTCCCATCTAATTATGGATACACATACTAAGATCAGAAAGATAAAAAATAGGTATAGGACATGGTTAAAACACTGGAACAGATCGAAAAAATTGGTAAACTGGCAAAAAACTGTGAAGACTATTTGCTTGAGAAATCCCCGGAACATCTGGGCACTTCTAGGAGAAGCTAGGGGAAGCAGGGTAACTCCCCAAATAAACCCGATTGATGCGGAGGAATGGGTTAATTTTTTGGAAACGCGTAATGGTATGACAGCAGTTAACCCCGGAACTCTTCCAACCATCTCTTTAGTTCCAAAGCCGTTTCCTATTTCCCTAGAAGACCTGATAGGTAAGATTACTAAACTTAAATCCTCCCGAGCCCCGGGGCCTAACGGTCTCTCTAATTTACTTATGAAGAGTAACCCAGTTTTCTGGGCTAACCTTTTGAAAATCCTCTTTGAAAAAGTCTTAAAAGAGGGAGTAATACCTGAGTCCTGGCAAAGAGCAATTTTAGTGCCTATTTTTAAGAAAGGCAATAGATCTGATCCTGCCAATTACCGTTTGCTATCTATGTTAGATTGCTCTGGTAAATTATTTGCCTCCTTACTGTTACAGAAATTACAATCTTGGACTGAAACGGAAGGGATTCTGGACCGCTTTCAAAGCGGATTCAGATTTGGTTACTCTACCACTCACAATCTTTTCATCATGAACAGCCTTAGAGATAAAGCTCTACTCCCCAACAATCCGCCACTGTATGCCTTATATATAGATTTTAAGGCAGCGTTTGATATGGTTAATAGAGAGAAGCTATGGAGGAAACTTAGGGGCCTGGCGTGCCCTGAAGGCTTGCTCCATTATCTGCAACTCTTACACCATAACACCACAGTCCAGTTGAGGCTTGACGGAAGTGGATCTACAACTAGGGTGATAGAGCAAACAAGAGGGGTGAAACAAGGCTGTGTCACCGCACCCATGCTATACAATTTGTTTGTCTCCGATATTCCAAAATGTATCAGAGAGGTGAGTAACTGCCCTCCCAAAGTTGGCTCCCAACACTGCTTAATTCTGGCGTACGCAGATGATGTGGTTATTTTTGACCACACATTTAGTGGCATCCTACGCTCGGCCGAGCGACTTTGGGAGTATGCGGAGGAGAATGAACTCACAATTAATCACATGAAAACAGAGTTGATCCTATATAGTCATGGCAAAGTGAGCCGCCCCAGAATGACTATAAGAGGTCAGGAAATTCAATATACCCATAGCTATAAATATCTGGGAGTTGAATTTGACTCTAAGGGTAATTCCCAATCATGTGTACAAGCCCGCAAAGCAAAAGCAGCGCAATTTACCTCTATGATATATCAGTTCACTCATAAGAAGAGTGGATATTCCATGTGGGCAGCTCGCCAACTTTATATCCAGTGCCTGATACCCACGGTAATCTATGGACTGGAAGCCCTAGTTAACCTTAATTTGGACTGGCTGCAGAAACGGGAAGGACGTTTTTGGTGAAAGCTGTTGGGATTGCCACCGGGAATACCCATGGCGATATTAAGATTAGAGCTAGGTTTACCCTCTCTAAAAGCTCTGATCTTGAAGAAAAGAGCCGAGGTCTATATTAAGATGCATACTAACCCGATTAATCCCCTTTTGATAACCGTGAAAGAAGAAATCGACAGGAATAAGCAGGCCCGTTTTGTGAGAGAAATGAATGCTCTATTTAAGGCGATAGAATGGACCCCTAACTGGGAGGACAATTTTATAAATCTAAAGTCCCAAATGGCAGAACGACTTAAAATTTGGGACTGGCAAGATAATTTTAGCCATCTTGTGAGTCTTCCCAGTTACGGATTTATAACTCATGTCTTATATACCTTCAGGAGAGCACAAGGATATCTCAACCTTTGCCCCTCGGCTAATTTAAGACGCTTCTTACTACTCCTACGTATCAACCATCTACCAGTCCTAGCGGTGTTGGGCCCTGAACGGGACATTTCTAAAACAGAGCGTTTTTGCAGGGTATGTAAGAATAAAGACTTACCGGAAACTGCAAGACACGTTCTTACACTATGCCCTAGATTGGGATTAATTTACATAAAACATTATAGCAGATACGTATACAATCTCGACCATATTAAGTCCAAAGACTTCTGGATAGCATGTATTAACACTTTGAATCCTAGCCTACATTTGGCCTTATATAGAGTATGGTATACAGTTAAGGGAATACTAGAAATTTGAAGGCTAGCTTACTCTCTTTGCATCAATAAATAATAATAATAAATGAGCCTTTACATGCTATCACCTGAAACTGCACGAAAGTTAACTTCTGACTATAACCTGTGACATTTTTAATAAGAATGAATATGAACATGATTTTGAACCTGAACATGATTTTAAACGTTTTTTTCTTTTCTTCATTTTAATGATGAATTGCTGTTTAAAAATTGCTGTTTAATAATTCAAAAATTTCTTTTTAGACTTATGTGTAAAGTTTTTGTTCTTAAAAAACTGTATCACATTAAAAAAATAAATAAAATAAAATAACGGGCCCGTTAATAATGGGCCCATTATTAGCTCCCTGGTCCCCTTGCGGGACCCGCTAAGGACACCTGGTTTTACCAGGCATCCTTACCGGGTCCCGCAAAGGGAACCTCGTACTAGGGTGTCCCGTAATGAAAGGGGCCAGTCCCGTTCCGGCACCCTTCATTACTGGAGTGCCAGGGTCGTAATGAGGCCTAAAGTCTCTTATTCCTTCATCAGTCAAGTCCTTAGGCTTCCAGCCTGACTCGATATCAATCATGATATTCATCCCTATGGCCTTTTTTGCAGTTTTCTGGCACTGAGATATTATTATCTTGATAACACAGCATCCAAGCAATATCATCACTAGCAGCGCTCCTAGGAATTTTAATGCATCTGCCATCCATTGCGGAACCCATGAAAATAATAATCCTAACCAGCTGTTGTCATCAACTTCGTCAACTTCATCTATCATCTGATTCTGAAGGTTTGTTAGCATACCTATGGCTTCTGTCAAAGTTCCATTTTCATCATCGTGCGAAGGTTTGATGGTGCAACATGATTCTCCAATTTTTGCACAAACACCTCCATCAGCAGTGATCATGTCAAGGACATATCTGTTCTGGAGAGCCATTAGTCGGATCGCCCTTAACTCTTCCTTGATTGCATTAAATCCTTTTATGGTTGTGTTGATGGTCTGCAGTAACTCCCATCTGGTTATCTGGAACCATTTAGTATTTGCTCCAACCTGAACTCTTGCATCAGAATTGTCGTGAACACTGATGAGGTGAGGCTGAACAACCTGTGCTCATACGGGATCGCATGAAAGGCTTCTTCTGATTTAGCAGGAAAGTAATTCTCTCTCTTCATTCGGTTTAGCAGTTCCACAGATCTCTTCTTTCTCAGGTGAGCATTTGCTTTCGGGAAACTGTCAATATTCAGATCACTTTTTGGAATCACCAATGCTGGGACATGGACATTTACTAATGTACATATACCTCCCCAATTCTTCGGCAGTCAGATATATGCTTTGGATCCACATGCCCATAAATGATCCATTATCACTGCAGTAACATGTACCATTCCTGGAGCGTCAAAGATGCGTCCAAAGTTCTGATTTTCTCCCATTTTTCTTGTGCCATTATTCCTGAAGCACAATTTGGAATTCTTCAACGGCACTATCTGCAAGGGTCCTCCTCTGTCCTCGACCCATGTCAATAGTTTAGCAATCTGTGGCCATAATGGCTTGCATCTATTCTGTACTATGTCAATAGTGGCCAGGTAACGCCCAATCACTACCCATGCTCTGCAGATCACTACTCCTTTCTCCCATCCGTCTGGTGAAAGCACTGTTTCCCAAATTTGCATTTGACCTCTGTTCTTCCAACTCCGAGCTTCTTCTGGAATTTTTCCTTGAACGTTCAGTCTTTGGTTTGCCTCTCTTCTGATCTCTGCTCCTTTAACTCCAGGCTTCTCATATTTGATCACAATGTTCTTTGTTTTTCGATTGTTTCTCCTCTTCATTTGGATCAGTTGCTTCAGTTGCCCATTTGAGTGAAGCATCACTTCCCATGAACTGGCCTCTGGATTTGCACATTGCTATATGTGACAGACAGTGTGCTGTCTGTACATCTATTTCAACAGCTACAAAGATTTTCACCTTTCCCATGCTGTATGTTAAGAGTGCACAAACAAAGAATTCTTCCTCGAAGGTTCGTCTTCCTCGAAAGTTCGTCGTCCAACTTCTTTCATATGTTGGTACGGGTATGATCTCAGTACTAATTCGAAATAGATCAAAATGTCCTTAGTGATGTCACTACTGTGTGACACCATAAGTGAGTCCAAATAAGGCTTCAGTGTTAAAAGAGTCAGGATACTGTATTTTCTTCCAATTTATTTGTCCTCTATCAAAATTTGGCATATATTTTCTTATCAAGGATTCAGTATGCCTCAGTCCACAGTTCAAAGTAAACAGACTATGTTGTGGCTTATACGTGTAATTTTCTTCTTCACCCTGCAACTAGGATGCACAGAGTGTCCGTGTTTATGTCCTTATCCCCTTATTTTGCTCAGAGGAAATGTTCAAAATTAAGCCACAACTTTGCACAAAAGTTCTTTGCCTTTGCTTTGCTGGTCATGCGTCATTCGTCCTCCTCATGGATCTCGTCTGCACGTGCTGTGGTCCTTCCCCGTTGTCTATAGTCTCTATGCATTGGGGTGAGGGCAGAGGGTCTTCTCTGATGTATGGTTTGATGTCACCCAAAAAGGTCCAGGCTCTTCTTCCCTGTAACTTGACTGCAGAGGGAGTGACATCCTCCACTCTGAAGGGACAGTTGAACCTTGGTTCATCCCATTTTCTTCTTGTGTGGTTTCTCACCAGGACTGTGTCCCCAGGGAACAATTGTGGTATACGTAAACCCTGAACTTGAAGTCTGTTGTAGTATCTCCTTCTGTGTTCTGTGCTGCCATGCACCCTTTTTGTCGTCACTGCAGCTGTCCTGAAATTACAGTAAGACAAGATGTCATGCAATTCAAGTAATTTTGCATTTCTAATCCTAACACTTCCCTTGTTGGCTGTGCATCACATCTAGGTCTATCTTGGGGTGTTAGTGGCGTGTGCATCCTCTGCCTGTCATGATTTCATGCGGCGTGAGATGGTGTTCAGAACCAGGCTGCTTTCTGAGTGCATGCAGTGCCAGTGGAAGGCAGTGTAGCCATCCCTTCTTTAGAGTAAGCTTCAACTTGGCTATTCTTTCCTTTAACAAGCCGTTGAGCTTCTCGCATATCCCATTTCCTTGAGGATGAAACACCGAAGAAAACTTGTGCTTTCTACCAAGCAACAAGCTGATCTGTTCAAATACTGCATTACCAAAGTGAGGTCCATTGTCTGACCTCATGACCTCACATATTCCCCATCTGGGAAAAACCTCCCTCACCAAAAATGTGGCTGTACAGGTAAAGTCTGGGTGTCTATCCATCTAGAGAATGGACACACCACAACAATTAGGTACCTGTACCCGTTACATACTTGAATCATATCAACATAATCGACATGCAAGTGCTGAAAAGGTCCATTGGGCCTTGGGATGACTCCTCTAATTACTCCTAGTGTGTGCACAGCCGTGAACTGCTAGCAGATTATACAGATCACCATAAAAAATGCAACGTGCTCTGCCAACTTCAGTATGAACCAGACTTCAGCAATTGTTGCTGCTAGATTCTCTTTTGTCATGTGCGCTGGATAGTGTAACTGTTCCAGTGCTATTTTCAATAAGGCTGGTTTACCAGTGCTGTATTGTCGCCACAAGCTCTCAGAGAGGTTTAAAGAACACCCTTGCTGCTTCCAAAGGTTTTTCTTTTCCTGTGGTGGCTCCCCTTGGAGCTCCATCAATTGGGTTTTCTCCATATTACTGTAACCTTCAGGTTCACTCCATGCAACAATCATTCTCTCATGCACATCAGTTATTTCCACATTCATTATTATTTCATCTTTGGTTGCCACATGCTTGGGTTCCGTGTCTGCTGCTTGATTTCCTCATGAGATAAAATCTGTCCCTTTTGTGTGGGTGGTGGATTTCATGACCGCAATGCCCACTGGGAGTTGTAGTGCCTTAATCAGTCTATCCAATAAGGCTGTGTGCTGAACTGGCATACCATCCGCTCAGAGGTAGCCCCTCCTTTTCTAGCATGCTAGGCCTGCATGCACTGTTGATGTCACATAGGCGGAGTCACTGTACACCGTCACTTCCTGCTCTGCGTGATTCTCGAGTGGGAGTATCAATGCCAATAATTCTGCAGCTTGTGCTGAGTAATGAGATGGTAATCATGCACTAATAAGTACTCAAAATTCTCCATTTGCTGTGTGCTTCATCACAGCAGTGCCTGTATATCTCTGCCCATCATTTTGATCGATTCTCAAAGAACCATCAACGAAGACGATTTCTCCTTCTGCCAATGCATTTTCTTTCACTCTGGGAAACTCATCATAAAATTCTTCATAGTTCACGCAGTCATGTATTTACTCTCCTTCAGTGACTGGCTCTGCTATAAACATAGCTCAGTTCACTATCTTACATCAAATTATTTTAATCAATGGATTTGACATGATCACTTCATAAGCATTATCTCTCTGAGGTGTCAATGTGCCTTTTGGTTTCTATAAGATAGCAATAATGCATGCTCAACAAACAATATCATTGAACATCCCATCACAATGGTTGTAGCCTTCTCTATGGCGAACGCTGCGGTGGCTAAACTTTGTTTGCATGGGAAATGATCTCTCATCACTGGGTCAAAATTCCCACTGTAGTATGACAGGGGTTTGTACCCCAACGTTGTTTTCTATGTGAGTACTGCTGTCATGACACTGCCATTTGTGTGTGAAAACAGGTGGAATTCCTCAGCATAATTGGGAATCCCTAAAACTGGTGCTGTACAAATGGCCTTTTTTAGTTCAACAAACCCTTCGTCCATGGTTTCAGTCCACTCAATTTTTGTCTTTCGTCACCTGTGCTTTCTTTAGGGCTTATAACAAAGGCTTGGTATGAGGGCTGTAGTCAAAGACCCATGCCCTGACATAATTGCATAATCCTAGAAAACTCTGCATTTGTTTTATCGTGTGTGGCTTGGCTGTGTTTAATATGGCCTCAGCCCTTTCAGGGGTAATCCTTTTCCCCCCATGTGAGATTAGCTGGCCTATGAACAGCACTTCTTGTTGACAATACTGTAACTTCTCTTTGTCAACTTTATTTCCTTTCTCAACCAATACAGTCAATAGCTGAATAGAATCGTGTCTGCACAGCTGTCCTAGTCCATATATAACTTTGTGCCATGTTGAGTGAATGGACTTCCACCATCACCAGCGTTATTTCTTATTCCAGAATTCAGTACCTGGCCTGTACTTGTTTGTAACAGTTGCATCGGCGACTGTTGAGACTGTCCTTGCAGAAAATGTGTCATAGTCTGAGGTTGCAAGCTTTGCTGTGCTCCCGGCGCTTGCTGTTGCACCGTGTGATTTTGTGCAACTCCTTTTCCACCCAGCTGGAAAAACACAGGTGGATTCACCATCCCTCCTCTTGTTCCTTGGTCGTTTTGCACCATGCCTTGACTTCTGCATCTGTGTGCTAGATTCCCTGTCATCCCACACATCCAACATATTGGTGGTGGTCTGATTATTTGCCCATTTGATATATGCTGATTGCCGTTTTGCATGTTTTGAAAAACTCCCTGATTGCCTAGGAAACCTCCCGGATTACTCTGCCATGCTCTTCCTCGAAAGCCTCTCCCTCTGAGGTAAAACCCGTTATTGCCTTGATCAACCTGCCTTTGATTATTGACCTGCTGTATGTTCGATCAGTCTGTGCTAATTATCATTGCCCCTTCAATGGCATATTTCGACAATTTCTTCTGCACTAATTTTGCCTCTTCAGCTTTTCGTGCAGCCTCGTTTTTGCGATTTTTGTCTTGCAGCAGCCTGCAGTAGTGAGCTATGGTCAACTGTATTACAGTTATTTAATCAAAAAAGAAGGGACATGTCCATATTACTTTAAACACAATATGTTACCCACAACAATCTGAAACCTACTTACATAGCCCATTCACCAAATCAAGGTTATGTTAAGTTTCATGAATGACATGTGTTCAATATTTAAAATATCATATTTAATTCATTTGCTAAACAGCACAAGTATCAAAAAACATTTTCGTAAAAAATGCATTATATCACATAAAAAATATACAATATTATAAAAGTGGTGATAACACAACACATATTCAAGTTCAACAACTACTAGAACATTCTCCACAGTAGCTAATTCAACTGTTCTTCTTTCCTACTGTGCGTAACAACTTAGCCCGACTTATATAAGTTTCTGTCCTGGATGTTGCTATTAACTGGACATTCTTCAGGGGCAGAAAATTGTCTTGTGCTTCTTGTAGACTTCTCTCTATGATTCCAGTTTCTACAATTGGGGGTACATATAATACAAAAACATATTACTACATTGACATTATAGGTTATTTTACTTAGCCTAGCTCGTCCTAATCACCATTAGGATGCATCAAGTATATATTTAATCAAATACTGGTGCTTAAAACTTGTATCCATTTAATGTTGTACAGGTTTAAAAGACAATCACAATTTTGTCCTTCACTGTTCACAGTGTTAGAGAGAGATATCTAGCACCTATCCCACCCTGTTCTCATCAAATCATGCTTCCCGATGAATGGTATACTCATCGAGTACACACATCTATTCCGAACCCTAACTATGGTCCTCACACAATCTAATAGAGTATGGCCTCACCTCAGTTCCAATACTGATTTTTCTCTCTGTTGGGCAAAGTTCCAGGGTTTTTCTCAAACCCAATTCAGATAAACAGTTCAAGTTCTGTTTAAAAAAACAATCAGATAAGACACTCTGTGAGTTCCTGAATGTACAAAAGGTAGACCACACAGCAATAGACAGAAAGAAAGGTTCATACCTTTGAAACCCTCGGTTTAGGATGTTACAAATTTATGAGGTCTGGAATCATATCCAACACTTCCTGAGCCAAAATTCTATTTTGCTTAGTAGCATTCCATCAAAAATCAATTTTTGTTCTAAATTTAATAGTTTTCTAGAACACAAGAGTTGCCTTAAAAACCATGTTGAAAAAGCCCCTCTGGTGAAACACTTTGAAGAGAAGGGCCATTCTTTCATGGATTTCGAATGGTGTATCTTGAAGAAAGTAAAAGGAAAGACACAGGAAGATATCAATAGAAAACTATTAAATTTAGAACAAAAATTGATTATTGTATGATTAAATCTTAGTGTTGGATCTTCTGTGTATCATTATACTGTGCCTCTTAAGAAATCTGGCATATTCAACCAGTAGAGATATCTTAAAACTTGAGATAGTCCCTGGGCAGGTAGAAACCATCTGTGCGGCCGTAGCATTTGTATAGAGAAGGTATTTTTGGATGTTTTCTTTTTTCCTTCTTCCCTTCTTTTAAAAAATATATGGTTTGTGCCCAATTGAGTGGTGTGCAGCCATGTTTATTGACATTTTCGTGGATTGCCTTGGTAACCACGTTTGTTTTGGCGACGGCATGGCGTGGCGCGGAATGTATGACGTCATCGCGTCACGTTTCGACGCGATGACGTCATCAATGTGCGCACAAATGTAGCGCGCAATATAAATGGAGAGGCTCGCTTTGCGAGCAGGTTAGCGGTAAAATAACTATAGCCTGTTGATGGAATTCGGCTTGAGCTACTTTACAGGTAAGCTGGGGGACTTATGTTTAGGTAATATATTGGTAAATCTTGATTGAAAAGTACATCTCTGTTTAAATTTCTTACTAAGGTGAGGCTTTGTGTTTGTTACACTCTAGGGAAGACGTTTGTTTCCCATGGAATGCTACTAAGCAAAATAGAATTTTGGCTCAGGAAGTGTTGGATATGATTCCAGACCTCATAAATTTGTAACATCCTAAACCGAGGGTTTCAAAGGTATGAACCTTCCTTTCTGTCTATTGCTGTGTGGTCTACCTTTTGTACATTCAGGAACTCACAGAGTGTCTTATCTGATTGTTTTTTTTAAACAGAACTTGAACTGTTTATCTGAATTGGGTTTGAGAAAAACCCTGGAACTTTGCCCAACAGAGAGAAAAATCAGTATTGGAATGGAGGTGAGGCCATACTCTATTAGATTGTGTGAGGACCATAGTTAGGGTTCGGAATAGATGTGTGTACTCGATGAGTATACCATTCATCAGGAAGCATGATTTGATGAGAACAGGGTGGGATAGGTGCTAGATATCTCTCTCTAACACTGTGAACAGTGAAGGACAAAATTGTGATTGTCTTTTAAACCTGTACAACATTAAATGGATACAAGTTTTAAGCACCAGTATTTGATTAAATATATACTTGATGCATCCTAATGGTGATTAGGACGAGCTAGGCTAAGTAAAATAACCTATAATGTCAATGTAGTAATATGTTTTTGTATTATATGTACCCCCAATTGTAGAAACTGGAATCATAGAGAGAAGTCTACAAGAAGCACAAGACAATTTTCTGCCCCTGAAGAATGTCCAGTTAATAGCAACATCCAGGACAGAAACTTATATAAGTCGGGCTAAGTTGTTACGCACAGTAGGAAAGAAGAACAGTTGAATTAGCTACTGTGGAGAATGTTCTAGTAGTTGTTGAACTTGAATATGTGTTGTGTTATCACCACTTTTATAATATTGTATATTTTTTATGTGATATAATGCATTTTTTACGAAAATGTTTTTTGATACTTGTGCTGTTTAGCAAATGAATTAAATATGATATTTTAAATATTGAACACATGTCATTCATTAAACTTAACATAACCTTGATTTGGTGAATGGGCTATGTAAGTAGGTTTCAGATTGTTGTGGGTAACATATTGTGTTTAAAGTAATATGGACATGTGCCTTCTTTTTTGATTAAATAGATATTATATCCCCACTGTGTAGGAGGGATTATCACTTTAGTGTGGGGCAACCCGCGAATGAATTTATGCAACTGTATTACAGACCATGGTTTGGCCTCAATTCCTACCAATTTCTTGAGCTGCTTCTGTACCTGATCTGGCAGCCCTCCACATAATATGTGGTAATACATGGGGATGGATTTCCCCCAAGATTCATGAGTTTCCAGCACCCCATTGTCTTGGAAATTCTGAATGTAAAGCAAAGGATCCTCTTACTCCTTCATTTTACGTGTCATTATAGCTTATCTGAAGTATCCGGCTATAGCAATCATAATGCTTTCCATACCGCGGCTCTGCAATTGTTAAATGGAGCTCCATCATGTGCACTATTAACTGTAGTCAGGCCAGGGTATCCTGCACGTGTCCACACATCATCAGCTGTATCACCAAGTATGGCGATTAAAAGACCCTTAATATCCCCGACAGCTAACGTGTTCCCTCCCGTCATTTTTTCTATCTCATGTATCCATTTTCTGGCTCCCGATGTCAACATTGGAAGCTTATTTTTCAGATTCCCTCGATCCATGTGTGGCCATGATATATACTGTGGCCTCGTTCCTCCTTTTTCGAGTAACAGGAATTATAACACATGGCACTCCTTTTCTTCTCTCATCATTTTTCTATCCACTGCAGGGGTAATATTCCTGCATCGCTGTCTACCTGGCAATGTCCTTAGTCTGCTCACATATGGTGGTGAAGACACTCCCCTCTGACCGTAAGATACTCCTTCATGTCGGTCGGATTGTGTGGCTGACTCTGATGCCTTAGGTGCAGATCCACTAGAATCTGACCATCTTATTCCCTTTCCTCTAGAGAAGAGTTTTTCGCGTCTTCTCTCATCATCTTTTTCCTCACATTCCTTTCTTTCTGCGTCCGATATTGTCTGTGCCCAACTCGTGCAACTTATGTCATCTTCCTCATTCCTGTTTAGCGTCAACCTATGTAGGGACAGTTCTCTATTTCTACTACTTCGGGAGGCGTTCTCAGTGTCATACAACTGAGTGCTCTCAAGACGCTTGTCCCTTCCTCTCCCTTGGGTGTTACGCTCACCTGGTATCCACAGGGACTACAACCAGCCAGGTTACTCGCTGGTATGCTTCTCAGCTTTGCCCTGATGTGGTCTGCGGGGTTCTGCAAGGTTCTGCCTTGTGGTAGAATTAGGCGTGCTCTCCATCCTGCCTTCTTTGCATGGGCGTGTTGTCTTTCATGGGCGAGTGCGGTCCAGTTACTTCACTGACGCCGGCACATTTGATATTGTTCAGGTAGGTCTTATTGCTGTTCTTTAGTTTTGTTGCTATCCTGCATGCCTTTCTTTGTTTAAAATGTCTCTTTTTTCTCCCTTAGGGATGCGGAGCTTCAGCGCGGCAAACTGGCTTGGTTGAGCCCCGCTGGGAAATGATGGTGCATTAAGAGCCCTATGATGCGGTAATTAAGTGCTATGCGCAGCGCTGCAAAGTCTTGCCTTTGCTAACCTGTGTTTTCTTCCTTGTAGGTCGCAGTGTTCTTCAGCGCGAGTGGAATGTCCGGAGTGGTGCCAGCCGAGAGGCGACCAACCAGGTAAGCCTTTTGAGCAGTTCGTAATTTGTAAATGTCTCTACTGCTTTCTTTAATGTTGCCTCTATCTTCCTCTTTCAGGTCGTTCTGTCCGGGAGGCGTGCAGATTCGAGGAAGCTGTTTTCAGTAGCTGCAAGAGTTTAAAGATGAAGACTGCAGGTAAGATGCTGCTGCTAATGATGTTCCTTTTGTCTCCTTGCAGGTTCTGCTTCTCCGAGGTTCGAGGGAATAGCTGGACACGGTGAGCATCACGTTGCAAGCTGCAAAGTAACGCAAAGGGTGTTGTCTTGCTCGGGTGTGGTTTAAATAGCCCCAACAAAATAGTGCAGGTAAAGTAGTCCCTATGCTACCACACCCAAAACACTAGACCGCATAGCTTGGTTCTTAGGAACCAAGCTATGTGGATGCCTCCATGTTGGCTGACAATACAATAAAGTAGTTCCCAAGCACATTGTTTTTCATGGTGTATGAGCCCGGCGCCATAGGCACCAGGACTGGCCTCATGAGGGCTTTTGAAGAGGATGCCAGGCTCTAGAGGCCCGAGCCCTGACTCCACCTGGCCAATGTGTTTATCAGAGGGGGTTTTGGGCGGGGGTCATGACAGAACTCCCCCCTAAGGCCCCTCCCATGGTGTTCCTTCTGTCTGGCCCAGGTTTGGTTGGGAAGTTCCGATGGAATTTTCTGATTAGACGTGGTGCGTGGATATTCTCACTGGGCTCCCAGGATCTATCTTGTGGTCCAAATCCTTTCCAATCGATGAGATAATATAGCTTGGTCCTAGAGTATTTAGAGTCCAAGATATCTTTAACTTCGAATTCTGGTTCTCCATCAACAAGAATGGGCTTAGGTGGTGTCTCAATACGTGTGCCAGTTGCATTGGTTTAAGGAGGGACACATGGAATACCGGGTGGATGTGTAGATTAGGTGGTAAATCCAGTTTCACGGCTGTTGGGTTGATAATTGCCTTAATGATATAGGGTCCTAAGAATCTCGGATGAAAGGTCCGGGTTCCCTTGATGGGTACGAATTTAGCGGCTAACCGAACTTTGTCTCCTACTTGATAATCAGGGGCCTTTTTCCGGTGTTGGTCGGTGAATCTCTTTTGTTTTTCTTTGGCATGAATAAGGTGTTCCTTTTGAAAGCCTGAGTAATGGTTGTGTGTGGAGTCTTTACCGCTGGCATTTCCAAGCTGGCTGGAAGGTCTAGTCCAGAGGTACGTGGATGTCTGCCATAAAGGGTATAGAAGGGCATTTGTCCCGTGCTTGAATGCAAAGAATTGTTATATGCATATTCGGCTATCCATAGTAGGTCTTTCCGATTCCTTTGTTCGTGGTGCAGCATGCACCGTAAATTTACTCGAGTGTCTGATTGGTTCTCTCGGTTTGGCCCTCCGTTTGGGTATGGTGACTGGTAGATAGCCGAACGTCGATCTGCGCCATTGCACAACCTTTTTTCCAGAAGTTTGAAACAAACTGGCTGCCTCGATCAGAGACCTGAACCGAAGGGAAGCCTTGTAGCTTAACCACGCCCTCCAGGAACACTTTTGCTAAAGTGGCTGTGTCTGGGAGGCCTTTAAGAGGAATAAAATGGGCCATCTTTGAGAATAAGTGTTACACTCACGAAGCGCTGGTCCCTTTGGTCTAGAAGCCGGCTCTGCGGTTCCGTTCGGAATGGTACCACCAAGATGGTGGATCGCAGTACGAACGGTTCCGCTATTGCCGTTCCAGTCCTCTCACGTTCGCCAGAGGTACGGCGTACCGCTCACGTGACTCTTCATAGGCCATGGAGACTTCCAGCTCTTCGCGTCGCTACTGTGCTAGCGGATGCTCCATCCTCTATCCAGCATTCTTGGCAGATACATATTCCCCGGATTCATCTAGCGTCTCATTCTGATACGCTGCCTCAGAGTTCTCGAGTTACTGCATTCTGGACTAGTGTTCCAGTTACCACTCTCTGTGTCCCGTATTCTCGGCTTCTCTCCTGGTATTTCTAATCCGGCTGGTTAAGAGGTCAGGGAAATCAGTCTCCTGCCTGTTTTTACCCATTTCCCTTCCTGTACTGCTACTATTCATCTCTTCGCTTCTCATCTCTCCCCTCTCCAGAAGCAGTCTTCCGATACTCAACGCCATGATCGAATAGGAGTCATCAGCCTGCGAACCACACTCAAACCACACTCCAATCTTCGGATCCTGCGCTCGACCAGGGTTTTCTTCCCCAGAGGGTTTCCCTGACTGGTGCGTACCTCTCACGCTGAGTTTCCCTACCGGTTGAGAGGTTGACGCATTGGTCGGGGAGATTCTTGAGCTCAGCATTTGCTTTCCCGTTGAACATATCAGTCTGCTCAGGTAAGACCTCCAAACCTATTCAATCGGGAGTTATTGTAACTAGCCTAAGGTTCTAGTATTGCATAACAGTTAGCGACGCCTAAAAATAAAAATATAAAATAAGGCTACGGCAGACTGTGATTCAATGGAACAGCAAATGCAACAACTAATTGCCGCCATGCAATCAATGTCCCTAGAGATACAAGCTCTTAAACAGGATAATGCCCAATTACGACAACAGGTTACTCGTGCCTTCTCAGACTCTCCTCCAGTATGTTTGAATACAGGCAAGTTTGACGGAGACCCACACAAACTCAAGGAGTTTCTTGATAGCTGCACTGTGCAATTTACCTTCAAGTCCCGCTTCTTTCCAACAGACAAAGATAAGATTGGCTTTGTGATTTCTCATTTGGCCGGACCTGCTTTGGCCTGGGCTACACCTTTAGTGACCTCTAATAATGTGATCTTGGACTCTTATTCTGCTTTCACCAACAGTTTGAAAGCAATGTTTAGTAGACAAGAGATCTCGGTATCCACGCAAGAAAGACTGTTAGATCTTAGACAAGGTAACAAAGACCTACTTACCTATATCACTCTCTTCAAACAGCTTTCCTCTGAGTCAGGATGGCCAGACGATGGGTTGCTCACCTTATTCCGACGAGGACTTTCAGACGAATTAAAGGATGAGGTAGCTAAGGTTCCGCGTCCGGCAAATCTAGCGGATATGATCACACTCATCATGCAAATCGATTACCGCTTACATGAACGTTCTTTTGAAAAGAAGAAAACTAGAGGCATACGATCTCAACTCGATTATCCCCCCGTAACAAATAAAGCTATCACTTCAGACGAGCCTATGCAAATAGGAACAGTGAGAGGGCCCCTATCGATAGGTGAGAAAGAGAGAAGGAAGAGTATGGGACTATGCATGTATTGCGGAGCTTCGTCTCATAAGTTACGAGATTGTCCTTTAGTTCCCCCCCGACGCACTCCAGCCAAGGGGTCGGGAAACTTCAAAGCCCTACCGCAGGGGGAACAACGGTAGGGGCGCAAGATTCTGATTCCCCGAAGAGAATCCCTGTAAATCTGGACTCAGTAGCAACCACTCAAAACATGGTTATTATTTCTGTTACTCTTGTTTTTCACACTCAGATGGTACAGAACATACCTGCTCTGATAGATTGCGGTGCTGCAGGGAATTTCATTGATGACCAATGGGCCAATAAACATGGAATTAACTGTATACCCAAAGCGATGGTCACTCCTATTCAAGGAGTGGACGGACATCCACTAAGTTCTGGTCCTATCCGAGAACAGACAGAACCTGTTGTCTGTCAAATTGCCTCTCATAAAGAGACCTTATCTTTCGATTTAATCAAGGCAGCCCATTTCCCCATTATATTGGGTCTCCCCTGGTTAAGGAGACATAACCCCTTTATAAATTGGACAGCAGGTACTCTTTTCCTCGGCTCGGAATACTGTGTCAGCCATTGTTTAGCCAAGGAATCAGTTGGCATCTACATCCCGACTGAAAACTCGATCCCTTCACCAGTATCCTCAATAAACAACTTGGAGATTGTTCCGGAATGCTATTCTAAGTATCAGTCTGTCTTTTCCAATCCCCAGTTCCCTACTCTACCGCCTCATAGAAGAGATGACTGTCACATTGAACTTCTTCCGGACAAACCTATCCCGTTTGGGAGGATGTATGTCCTTTCCCAACAAGAAAAGGTAGTCCTCAAAGAATATCTCCAAACCAATTTAAGGAACGGGCTCATTACTGAGTCGGTTTCCCCGGCCGGAGCCTCTCTCTTCTTCATTCCAAAGAAGGAGACTAATGAACTTCGACCTTGTATTGACTACAGGGGTCTTAACAAAATCACAGTGGCAGATAAATATCCTATGCCTTTAATCCCTGACATCTTGGAGGCAGTCCGAGGAGCTTCCTTTTATACTAAACTGGACCTTCGCGGAGCATACCATCTCATCCGGATTGCCCCTGGAGACGAATGGAAGACAGCATTTCGAACCCCATTTGGGCATTTTGAGTATCACGTCATGCCTTTTGGATTGGTGAACGCACCTGCTGTGTTCCAGCGTTTCATGGACCATCTGTTCGCAGATATTCTATTCCATTTTGTAATCATCTACTTAGACGACATCTTAGTATACTCCTACTCTCAAGAAGAACACCTGATACATGTAGAAACTGTACTCAAATGACTGCAGTCAAATCAGCTGTACTGTAAAGCATCTAAATGTGAATTTCACCAAAGACAGGTAACCTATCTCGGGTTTGTGATGTCAGCCCAAGGCATTTCCATGGATCCAAAAAAGATCTCCGCTGTGGTTGATTGGCCCATACCTTCTAACGTTAAGGAGATCCAACGGTTTTTAGGTTTTGCTAATTTCTATAGGAAATTCATCCCTAACTTTTCGGATATTATTCTGCCCCTGACTCGACTGTTAAAGAAGGGAATTCCGTTTGTTTGGGATAAATCCACCGATTCTGCATTTCAAACACTTAAATCCTTGTTCACTTCTGCATCCTGTTTGATTACCCCCGACCAGAATAAACAGTTTTTTGTGGAAACTGATGCATCTCATCATGCTCTGGGCGCGGTCTTACTCCAACAAACCGACCAAAGAGATGAAAGACCAGTTGCATATCTTTCTAAAACCTTCAATGCTTCGGAACAGAACTACTCTGTGCTCGAAAAAGAATTGTTGGCTATAAAAAGGGCGTTTGAAGAGTGGAGACACTTGTTACTAGGTTCACCCTTTCCTGTAGTGGTACGAACAGATCATCAAAATCTCAGGGTCCTACAGAATGCACATACAACCAACAGCCGACAAGCACGTTGGGCGTATTTCTTCCTTCCATTCCGGATCGAATTCACTATTCTTCCAGGAAAACAAAACCAGAGGGCGGATGCTCTCTCTCGTAAGGACGTTCCTGTCTCCCAATTCAGCTCTGAACAATTGTTCCCCAAAGCAAGATTCATCGCTGTCATCACCGACTTCTTAAGCGAATTGAGGACTGCATCGGTTTCTAACCTTGACGCCTGCAAGAAGACAGCCAGTACTTACCATCTTTCCCAGGACGATTCCTTTTTCTTTCACAAATCGCAAGTCTTCATCCCTACTTCAGAGTTGCAGCATGAAGTATTACGAATGTGTCACGACTCTCGGGCCGCTGGGCATCGAGGCGTTCAAGGCACTTTGAACCTAGTGCTAAGATATTTTTGGTGGCCGGAAGTCCGCAAGGATGTACAGGACTATGTAGCAGCCTGCATCGTTTGTTCCCAATCCAAGAATCCCAGAACTCCACCTTTGGGGCTGCTCACCCGGATGCCGATTCCAGAGAAACCTTGGCAAGTGATCTCTACCGACTTTATAGTAGATCTTCCTCCCTCACGCAACAAGACCGCCATAATGGTCACCATTGATTATCTTACGAAATTGGCACATTTTACTCCCATGAACAAGCTGCCTGGGGCTGGGGAAATGTCTAAGATTTTCCTTTCTGAAATTTTCTCCAGACATGGCCTACCGGACACAGTGGTCTCCGATAGGGGCCCTCAATACACCTCCAAGTTTTGGGAAAAGGTTTGCCAAGTCTTAGAAATCAAGCGGGCTCTCAGCTCGGGATATCACCCACAGACGAACGGACAGACGGAACGCCTTAACCAAACCTTGGAGGCCTATCTACGGTGTTTCACATCAGCCGCCCAAGACAATTGGTTGGACTTGTTGCCTTTAGCCGAATTTGCATATAACAATGCCCTTCATTCGGCCCTTCATACTAGCCCTTTCCATTGTACTTATGGATTCCATCCTTCCTTTGTTCCTTCTGTCCCTTTATCCCCTTCTAGTTGTCCAGGAGTGGATGGCCTTATTTCCGAAATACAAGAAGGACATAAATCGGCTAGAGTCTCATTACGAATGGCTCAAGATAGGGCCAAGCGGACTGCTGATAAACATCGCCAAGACGTCCCACCTTTGAGCCCGGGAGATACTGTTTGGTTGGCTTCTCGCTTTCTTCCCCGGCATCTGGTCCCTTCCAAGTTATCCCCTAGGTTCTTCGGTCCATTCAGGATCTTATCGATGGTGGGTTCTGCGGCAGTCAAGCTCGATTTGCCCTCGTCATGGTCCCGGATTCATCCTGTTTTTCACCTCTCCCAGATTCGGTTGACAGTACCGGATCGATTTCACCGGTCGGATTGTACCTCTCCTCCTCCTATCTCTACCGATACTGGTCCAGAATATGAAGTCGCCAGTATCTGTGATTCCCGTTATCGGAGGGGGAGGCTACAGTTCTTGGTGGACTGGAAGGGGTACTCCCCTGCAGAAAGAACGTGGGAGCCGGCCTCTGGAGTTCATGCTCCACGTCTGGTCCGACGATTCTTTAGGTTGCATCCAGGGAAACCAGGGTCGCCCCCCAGGAGAAGGGGGCATACTGTTACACTCACGAAGCGCTGGTCCCTTTGGTCTAGAAGCCGGCTCTGCGGTTCCGTTCGGAATGGTACCACCAAGATGGTGGATCGCAGTACGAACGGTTCCGCTATTGCCGTTCCAGTCCTCTCACGTTCGCCAGAGGTACGGCGTACCGCTCACGTGACTCTTCATAGGCCATGGAGACTTCCAGCTCTTCGCGTCGCTACTGTGCTAGCGGATGCTCCATCCTCTATCCAGCATTCTTGGCAGATACATATTCCCCGGATTCATCTAGCGTCTCATTCTGATACGCTGCCTCAGAGTTCTCGAGTTACTGCATTCTGGACTAGTGTTCCAGTTACCACTCTCTGTGTCCCGTATTCTCGGCTTCTCTCCTGGTATTTCTAATCCGGCTGGTTAAGAGGTCAGGGAAATCAGTCTCCTGCCTGTTTTTACCCATTTCCCTTCCTGTACTGCTACTATTCATCTCTTCGCTTCTCATCTCTCCCCTCTCCAGAAGCAGTCTTCCGATACTCAACGCCATGATCGAATAGGAGTCATCAGCCTGCGAACCACACTCAAACCACACTCCAATCTTCGGATCCTGCGCTCGACCAGGGTTTTCTTCCCCAGAGGGTTTCCCTGACTGGTGCGTACCTCTCACGCTGAGTTTCCCTACCGGTTGAGAGGTTGACGCATTGGTCGGGGAGATTCTTGAGCTCAGCATTTGCTTTCCCGTTGAACATATCAGTCTGCTCAGGTAAGACCTCCAAACCTATTCAATCGGGAGTTATTGTAACTAGCCTAAGGTTCTAGTATTGCATAACAATAAGTCCACAACTACAAGGATGGTGTTGAACCCTTGGCTTGGAGGTAGATCAGTGATGAAGTCAAGGGAAAGAGTGTGCCATGGAACTGGAGGAATGTCCGATGGTTGTAGGAGACCAGATGGTTTTTGTTTCTGTGATTTATTTTGTGCGCAGACACCGCAGGACTGAATATTCTGAATGATGCCCTTACGCCAGGTAGGCCACCAAAAGTTCTCTTTCACCTTAGCTAGGGTTTTGGCAATCCCAGGATGCCCTTCGATCAGTGAATCGTGATAGTTTGAAATAATATGCTGTTGTAATTCTTTCTTGGGTACATATAGGCGATCCCTAAAAAAGGGTAGATGGTCCTTGATGATATATTGTTCTCCTTGAGTTTACCATGTGAAGTAGGCATCAGGATTCATTGTCCATTGGATTTCTTTTTGTAGTTCTGCTTGTGTTAAGGCTGTCGTGATACCCAAGAGTTTGTCTTCAGGTATGATAGGTACTGGGTCTGGAGTTGTATATACTATTTCATCTATCCCCAATGCGAGATAAGGCATCCGCCTTTCCGTTTCTGACTCCTGGTCGAAATGTGATTACATAATCATATTCGGCGAAGAAAAGGGCCCACTGTAATTGGTGCGAGGACTGGGCCTTGGCTGTTTTGAGATATTGCAGGTTTCGGTGGTCTGTGAAGACTGTAATGGTGTGTCTGGCCCCCAGAAGGTATTGCCACCAGGCTTTAAAGGCGGATTTGATAGCCAGGAGTTCCTTGTCCGTGATGGCATAATTAATCTTGGGAGGTGAGAGCTTTTTCGACCAGAAGGCCACAGGATGTAGCTGGCCGGTTTCCGGGTCTCTCTGTGAAAGTACAGCCCCCATTGCAAGACTGGACACATCAGTTTTAATGACATAAGGGAGGTCTTGACGAGGATGTCGCAGGATTGGAGCAGAGGTAAACCTTTGTTTAAGTTCCTGAAAGGCTTCTTCTGCTTCTTCGGTCCAAGCAAACTTTTTATTGTTTTTTCGTAATAGTACTGTGATTGGGTGCACAACCTGAGAGAAGTCTGGGATGAACCAGCGGTAGAAGTTCGCAAAGCCCAGAAAGCTTTGTACCCCATTCAGAGATGTCGGTGAAGGCCATTTCAGAATGGCATCTACCTTGTGCACGTCCATTCCGATGCCTCCTGGAGTAAGGATAAAACCAAGAAATTCTACTTCGGTGACGTGAAAAAAACATTTTTCTAGCTTTGCAAACAAACGATGTTGACGGAGCTTGGTGAGGACTGAACGAACGTGCCTGACATGATCTTGTTCCGAGGCTGAGTATACTAAGATTTCGTCTGTGTACACTAAGGTGCACACATCAATTAACTCCCTTAAGACGTCATTCATGAAATACTGGAATGCCGCAGGAGCGTTGCATAACCCGAAGGCCATGACTTGATATTCAAACAAGCCGTACTTAATACGGAAGGGTGGTTTTCCATTCATCTCCTTTTCTGACTCGGACCAGGTGGAACGCTCCTCGAAGGTCCCATTTGGTATAAATCAGGCCATCTTTAACTTGGTCTAGCATCTCAGGGATAAGTGACAAGGGGTAGCGGTTCTTCACGGTGATCTGGTTCAATGCGCGGTAGTCAATACAGGTTCTCAAGTGTCCTTCCTTTTTTGGTACGAAGAACAAAGGAATGGCTGCGGGGGACTTCGAAGGATGGATAAATCCGTTTGCAAGGTACTGGTCTAAGTAGGATTTCAAATGAAGGTTTTCTGGTTCTGTGAGAGCGTAGATCCTGCCGCAAGGGATTTGTGCACCAGGAACAAGGTCGATCTGACAGTCATAGGGCCTGTGCAGTGGCAATATATTGTCTTGGTCCTTTCGGAAAACATCCTGGAGATCATGGTATTCACTTGGCAAGGTATTAGTTGCTCCCAGGGTTGATACTCTAGCTCCGGGAGTCATGGGGATACAGACGTCGGGTTTCTCCTCTTGGTAATAGCAGGCAGGGGAGCAGTCACCGGGGAAGGTTAATTTTCGTGCCCGCCAGTCTATCAAAGGGTTATGAGCAACCAACCATGGCATCACTAGTATTAGCCCGAACTGAGGTGCCTGGATGAGATCGAATGAAATAGACTCCCGATGTCCGTCTTGGCACAGCAAGGTTACCCTGGCTGTTCACTGGGTTACTGGTCCGGAAGCGATTTCTGTCCCATCCATGGTGGCTACCTTGTCCATAGTTGGCTTAGAACACAAAGAAAGCCCCATCTCTGCTGCCAGTTCTTGATCAATATAATTTCCAACTGCTCCACTATCGATGTATGCTTCAACGGCATGAATTCTTGACAACTGTTGGTGGTTAATTAAGATCACTGGTATTGCAAAGTGCGAGGTAACCAACTCTTTCTTCTCACTCGACAAACTGACCTCTACGTTTGTCGAGCTTGGTAGTTTTCCGATTCCTTAGCTTCATCCTTCTCTGTGGCCCCGACTGTTCTTCTTGGGGATTTTACTGGACAGTCCTTCAGGAAATGTCCAGGTTTCCCACAATACAAACAAAGCTGTTGTTGTCTTCTTTTGTCCCGCTCTTGTTTTGTTAATGGAGGCCGTATCCCTCCAATCTGCATGGGTTCTATAGCATTTTCAGGTACACAGGGTGTGTTTTTGTCATGTCTCGGCGAGGGTGGCGGATTTGGAACCGCTGGCGCTATGGTCCGCCATAGATAGTTCCATTACGTTCTTCCTCTTGCAGGTGTTATTGGTCTAGTATTTGCACGCGCACGTACCCGGAGGTATTTATTCAGCCGCTTCCGGGTTACGGGCATGTTGCAACGTTGCCTGGTTACCCACCCGTGTTGCCGTCGCTCTCGCTGTGTTTTGTTTTTCCCGTTTCAAACCTCGCGTCCGTTATCACCCTCTCCTCTCCCGTTCTCCTCCGGGAGCCCTCTTACCTTCTTTTCCACTCTCTTGCTCCTCCTTTACTCGCTCCTTCTCTCTCACTCTCTCTTTCGTTCCGATTCTTCCCTTTTCTCCCTATTTGCCTCTTAGTCATTGCCCCTCTCTAGTCTCTCCCTCTTTCCCTGCCTTCTTCCTCCTTCTTTCCTTTACCCTTGTCTTCCGCCTTGTACTCTTCAGCCAGCCCGTGTACCAGACCTCTGCCTGCCTTTTCGGATTACCTCTGCCACCTACCTTGTACTTGTCAGCCAGCCCGTGTACCAGACCTCTGCCTGCCTTTTCAGACTGCCTCTGCCACATACCTTGTACTCTTCAGCCAGCCCGTGTACCAGACCTCTGCCTGCCTTTTCGGATTATCTCTGCCGCTTTCATCCTACCGTTGGTTCCACTTCGTCTGCTGATTCATTCAAGCCTGTTCCACGACCACTGCGTGGAAGTCTCTCAAGGGGTTTTTTATGCCGTTGGCTGTTTCCCCTATCTGGACTTTCCCGGAGGTTTAACCCCCGTCACACCAGTTACGGTGGCACGGTGGCATCCTTCCGTGGACGTCCCTATCTACATTAAAAAAAAAGGAGAGACCCAAAAGCAACGAGAAGAGGAAAACCAAGAAGAAGGACAAAGGTGAGGAGCTTGGGGAGGGTAGTGAGACGGAATCTTCTTGTGAAGGAGAGGATATTACAGACCCCTGTGACAGTTTGCAACGCCACCAAGAACCCAGTATGGCAACACCACAACAAGTTCAGGAACTTGTTGCTGCAGTACAAGGCCTGAACTTGGAAGTACATAATCTCAAGGCTGCTAATACAGCGTTACAGCAACGTATGACGGAGAGAGAACGACACTATACAGACCTTCCTTCGCTCCCTTTGGTATCTGGCAAGTTTGATGGGTCACCAAAGAGAGTTAAAGAGTTTTGGATGCCTGTAATCTTCACTTCTCTTTTCGTCCTCAAACCTTTGTTTCATACCATGCCAAAATGGGGTTTATGATTACCCATATGACAGGTAACGCTCTGGCATGGGCCACCCCTCTTGTTAATCAGCCCCGATCCGGTTCTGCAGGATTATAGTGCTTTCAAGACTCTCTTACAGCAAACCTTTTTGGGCACAGAAAGTATGTTTCTAGCATCAGAAGACCTTCTGGACATCCGACAGGGGAATTCCGACCTGTTGACATATATCACCACCTTTAAACAAGTAGCAGCTGAAGCACGATGGCAGGAGCAGCCTCAATATGCCATCTTCCGGAGGGGATTGAGAGAGGATCTCAAGGATGAGCTGGCGCGTATCGCTCGACCAGCCTTGTTTGCCGACCTCATCACTGCTACTCTTCGGATAGACTTCCGACTGTCGGAACGCCGGGCTGAAAAGAAGAAGACCAAGTTCTTTGGGCCCCCTCCCCGGGAAACCCATCCTCCTACGTCCGTGCCTTCCTCACGCCAAGGAAAAGAAGAACCAATGCAAATCGGTACAGCTCGAGCTCCGCTCACACCGGAAGAACGTAAGAGACGTAGGGATGGCAGTTTATGCATGTATTGTGGAGCATCCACTCACTTATTACGGGATTGTCCAGACGTTCCTCCCAGACGGTCGGGAAACGATCGCCCTCGGTAAGTGTTAGGACTCACTTCCGAGGGGCCATTCCAAGTCCTTACACAACCCTTTCGGTATCCTCCTCGGAGATACCTGAAGATTCTCGTCTCATGGTACTTTCTGTAACCCTCAAACTAGGAACCACTGAAATAACCTCCCAGGCCTTACTCGACTGCGGAGCGGCCGGTAACTTTATTGATACCCTGTGGGCGGAACAAATATTAACCGTGTCGCCAAACAAGAAGACCAGAAGGTGGAAGGTGTCGATGGGGACTGGGTTGATTACCCACACACGGAAGAACTCACCCTATCCATTCAACAGCATTCTGAAAAGATTGTCTTTGACATAATTCGTGCAGCCCACTTTCCCCTCATTTTGGGGATTGGTTGGCCACGAAAACACAACCCTCACATTGACTGGACAAAGAACCTACTAAGCTTCCAATCTAAATTCTGCAAGACGGAATGTCTACCGGAGCCAAGATATGAAACAGTGAAGACCACAAGTAGCTGTGAACCCAGAGCCGTCCATTGTCTACCGCACCATCTCAAGGAATTTGCTGAGGTAGTTACCGAGAAGATTCCCATAGAACTACCTCCACACCGCCCGGAAGATTGCTGCATCGACCTCACTCCCGGGGCACTGGTGCCCTTCTGCAGGATGTTTCCTCTATCCCTGGATGAAAGACGTTATCTCAGAGAGTACCTGGATAACAATTTAGCCAATGGACTGAATAGGCCTTCGAAATCTCCAGCAGGAGCCTCATTATTCTTCATCCCCAAGAAGGAGACACAGGTATTGCGTCCCTGTATAGACTATCGGGGCTTGAACAAGGTAACCATTGAGGATCGTTACCCGCTGCCCCTGATAACGGAGATTATTCAAGTCGTCCAGGGTACCACCATGTTCACCAAACTTAATCTACGGAATGCCTATCATCTGCTCCGCATACAGACTGGTGACGAGTGGAAAACGGCATTCAGGACTCTGTTTGGGCTTTTTGAGTATCAGGTGATGCCTTTTGGGTTAGTCAACGCCCCTTCAATCTTCCAACGCTTTATGGACCGTCTTTTTTCTGATTTGCTGTGCCATACCACCATTGTATATCTCGATGATATTCTGGTGTTTTCCAACACATCAGAAGAACACGAAGAACATGTTAAGGAAGTCCTCCGAAGATTAAGAGACAATCATCTCTCTGTCAAACTCAACAAATGTGTGTTCTCTGCCACTTCCATTCCCTATTTGGGATTCATCCTCTCCAGTCAAGGAATTTCTATGGACCCCCGCAAGGTGAATTCGATTTTGGAGTGGCCGTCACCTAAATCTGTCAAAGAGATTCAAAGGTTTCTTGGCCTAGTGAACTTTTATCGGAAGTTCATCTCCAATTTCTCTCAGAAGATCTTACCTATCACGACTCTTCTCAAGAAGTCGTCGGCCCCTTTCAGATGGTCTACAGAAGCGGAAGATAGTTTTCGCAGTCTCAAAGAAGCCTTTTGTGCGGCTCCCATTCTCCTCCAGCCAGATCAAGGTCTACCCTTTATCTTAGAGACGGATGCCTCTGCTGCTGCGATTGGGGCGGTCTTGTTGCAGGAACATCAAGGCTTGGAACATCCCATCTCTTATTTTTCAAAAACTCTAAATGCCAGCCAAAAGATTTATTCTGTTATTGAACGCAAATTGTTAGCCATGAAATCGGCCTGTCTTGAGTGGCGCCATTTACTGCAGGGCAGCAAACACCCTTTCACCATCCGGACCGACCACAAAAACCTACAAGTCCTAAGACAGTTTGAATGCTACAACACTCGTCAAGCACGATGGGCTCACTTTTTTGCTCAATTTGATTTTGTCATCACTTACATACCCGGTAACCAGAACTTGGTGGCAGATTCCCTTTCTCGCCGGTGCGACTACATGTCCAAATCAGAAACCTCCCGAGAATTGATGTTTCCTCCAACCAAGTGTATCGGAATGCTTTCTACATTCTTGAGACAGGTGAGAGTTGCTTCTGGGGAACAATTCGAAGTGGACCAACATCCCAAGGACATCAAGTATAACATTAGAGACGGCCTCTACCTAGTAAGAGGTAAACTTTATTTACCCACGCAAGACCTCCGGAAGATAGCTTTAACTTGGTGTCATGATTCCAAGATAGCAGGACATAGAGGTGGCAAGGGCACCTTAGAGTATCTACAAAGACATTTCTACTGGCCTGGTATGCGAGAAGATGTTGTTCAATATATACAGTCTTGTACTGTTTGTCTTCTTAACAAGAATTCACACCAAAAGCCTGTAGGATTCTTGGAACCCTGTGCGGTTCCCGTCGGCCCTTGGAGTACCATCTCGACCGATTTCATTGTTGAGTTGCCCCGATCTCAAGGATGTACATGTATCATGGTGGTGGTAGATTCTTTTTCCAAACTGGCTCACTTCTCCCCCTTGCCGGGGGTGCCGTCTGCAACCGAAATGGCAGAGGTGTTCTTGAAAGACATCTTTCGTCTCCACGGGATACCTACAAAAATCATCTCGGATCGGGGAAGTCAATACACTTCCCAGTTTTGGAAAGACTTCTGTGGAAGATTGGGAGTAGAGAGAGCTTTGACGTCTGGGTTCCACCCTCAATCTAATGGACAGACAGAACGTCTCAAAGGAATCCTTGAACAATATTTACGATGCTTCGTAAACCACCAGCAGGACAATTGGTTCTCACTATTACCCTTAGCTGAGTTTTCTTATAATAACTCTGTTCACTCTGCTCTTGGTATGAGTCCTTTTTTCTGCACCTATGGCTATCACCCACGCTCAATCTTGCCCATTTCTGACTGCCCTCTGTGGATTCCTCACTCGCCCTCCTTCGAGAAGTCCATGAGAAAGCTAGGAAAGGTCTCAGTGAGGCTCAAGAGCGCTAGAAGACACAAGCCGACAAGCACCGACGACCTGTCCCTGGGTGGGAAGTAGGATCTCGGGCGTTGCTGTCTACAAGATACTTACCTAGATGGACTCACCTCTCCAAACTATTCCCTAGGTTCATAGGACCATACAAGATCACACAGGTGATCAATCCGGTAGCTTTTCGATTAAGACTCCCCATACGTCTTCGTAGAGTACATCCGGTCTTCCATGCTTCTCAATTGAAACCTTTTCATGATGATACGTGGTCTCGCCATCCCAAGAGTACTCCTTTACCCTCAGATTCCACCCAGGAGGAGTATGAAGTTGCCCAGATCTGCGATTCAAGGTATCGCAGAGGTAGACTGGAGTATCTTGTGCGGTGGAAAGGATTTCCCTGGTCATAAAATTCCTGGGAACCTACCTCTCATATCAATGTCCCTCTCCAAGTACGTAAATTTAATTTCCATCATCTCGGCAAGCCCGGGGGAGGGCACCTTAGGAGGGGGCATACTGTCATGTCTCGGCGAGGGTGGCGGATTTGGAACCGCTGGCGCTATGGTCCGCCATAGCTAGTTCCATTACGTTCTTCCTCTTGCGGGTGTTATCCGTCTAGTGTTTGCACGCGCACATACCCGGAGGTATTTATTCAGCCGCTTCCGGGTTACGGGCGCGTTGCAACGTTGCCTGGTTACCCACCCGTGTTGTCGTCGCTCTCGCTGTGTTTTGTTTTTCCCGTTTCGGACCTCGCATCCGTTATCACCCTCTCCTCTCCCGTTCTCCTCCGGGAGCCCTCTTACCTTCTTTTCTACTCTCTTGCTCCTCCTTTACTCGCTCCTTCTCTCTCACTCTCTCTTTCGTTCCGATTCTTCCCTTTTCTCCCTATTTGCCTCTTAGTCATTGACCCTCTCTCGTCTCTCCCCCTTTCCCTGCCTTCTTCCTCCTTCTTTCCTTTACCCTTGTCTTCCGCCTTGTACTCTTCAGCCAGCCTGTGTACCAGACCTCTGCCTGTCTTTTCGGACTGCCTCTGCCACGTACCTTGTACTCTTCAGCCAGCCCGTGTACCAGACCTCTGCCTACCTTTTCGGATTATCTCTGCCGCTTTCATCCTACCGTTGGTTCCACTTCGTCTGCTGGTTCACTCAAGCCTGTTCCACGACCACTGCGTGGAAGTCTCTCAAGGGGTTTTTTATGCCGTTGGCTTTTTCCCCTATCTGGACGTTCCGGGAGGTTTAACCCCCGTCACACCTGTTACGGTGGCACAGTGGCATCCTTCCGTTGAAGTCCCTATCTACATAAAAAAAAGGAGAGACCCAAAAAGCGACGAGAAGAGGAAAACCAAGAAGAAGGACAAAGGTGAGGAGCTTGGGGAGGGTGGTGAGACGGAATCTTCTTGTGAAGGAGAGGATATTACAGACCCCTGTGACAGTTTTCCCTTGGTCGAACATACCCGGTCCGAGGGTCCATCTTAGACCGGTCTGCCTTTCGGTCCTGCAACCGGTGGTCTAGCTGCACGACCAGATTCATGAATTCTGCACAGTCTCTAGGTGGATCAACCACCTGGGTTAAGACGTCCTTTAATTCACCTCGTAAGCCTCGATGGAATATCGTGGTTCTTTTGTTTTCTGGCCATCTAGCTTCGGCAACCAGTCTGTTGAAGGTATCAATGTACGTTAACAAGTCCTGATCCCCTGTCGGAGGGACAAGAGTTCATTGTCTACTTCTTGTTCCTGGGTATGGCGAGCAAAAAGTTTTTCCATTTCTCTCTGGAACCCCCCAAAGTCATGTAATAGAGGATCGTCATGAGTTACCAATGGCACCGACCAATCTGCTGCACTACCACTCAGGTATGATAAGACAAAAGCTACCTGAGCTTGGTCGTTTGGAAATTCTCCAGGCCTACAAAGAAAATGAAGGCGGCACTGATTGATGAATGCCGCATACTTCCGTGGGTCGCCTGAGAACCTTTCTGGTGGTGCCAGGGGCACTGTTCCAGGTAACGTGATCTGTACCAGAGTGGGTGGTATGGCGGGGCTTTGCATCGTTGGATTGCTTCCAGGTAGAGGCGTCTGTCCTGCCTGTGATTGCAAGTATTGCCTGCTAATCTCTTCAGTGCGTTCTTTGGTCACTATTAGGTCTCTACGGAGGGCATTAGTCTCTTGTCGGGCAGAATGAACCTCAGCACGAAGCTCTCCTAGTAATTGGGCCAATTGGTCCATTTCTGATGTCTCCATGGCGCCCAGGTGGATTTGTTGTTCTGTTACGCTCACCTGGTATCCTCAGGGACGCCACCCAGCCGGGTTACTCGCTGGTATGCTTCTCAGCTTTGCCCTGATGTGGTCTGCGGGGAAGGTTCTGCCTTGTGGTAGAATTAGGCGTGCTCTCCGTCCTGCCTTCTTTGCAGGGGCGCGTTGTCTTTCATGGGCAAGTGCGGTCCAGTTACTTCACTGACGCCGGCCCGTTTGATATTGTTCAGGTAGGTCTTATTGCTGTTCTTTAGTTTTGTTGCTGTCCTGCATGCCTTTCTTTGTTTAAAATGTCTCTTTTTTCTCCCTTAGGTATGCGTAGTTTCAGCGCGCCCAACTGCCTTGGTTGAGCCCAGCTGGTAAATGATAGCGTATTAAGAGCGCTATGATGTGGTAAGCGCTATGCGCAGCGCTGCGAAGTCTTGCCTTTGCTAACCTGTGTTTTCCTTCCTTGTAGGTCGCAGTGTTCTTCAGCGCGAGTGGAATATCCGGAGTGGTGCCAGTCGAGAGGCGATCAGCCAGGTAAGCCTTTTGAGCAGTTCGTAATTTGTAAATGGCTCTACTGCTTTCTTTAATGTTGCCTCTATCTTCCACTTTCAGGTCCTTCTGTCCCGGAGGCGTGCAGATTCGAAGAAGCTGTTCTCAGTAGCTGCGAGTGTTTAAAGATGAAGACTGCAGGTAAGATGCTGCTGCTAATGATGTTCCTTTTGTCTCCTTGCAAGTTCTGCTTCTCCGAGGTTCGAGGGAATAGCTGGACACGGTGAGCGTCACGTTGCAAGCTGCAAAGTAACGCGAAGGGTGTTGTCTTGCTCGGGTGTGGTTTAAATAGCCCCAACAAAATAGTGCAGGTAAAGTAGTCCCTAGGCTACCACACCTAAAACACTAGACCGCATAGCTTGGTTCTTACGAACCAAGCTATGTGGATGCCTCCATGTTGGCTGACAATACAATAAAGTAGTTCCCAAGCACATTGTTTTTCATGGTTTATGAGTCTGGTGCCATAGGCGCCAGGACTGGCCCCATGAGGGCTTTTGAAGAGGATGCCAGGCTCTAGAGGCCCGAGTCCTGATTCCACCTGGCCAATGGGTTTGCCAGAGGGGGTTTTGGGCAAGGGTCGTGACATTGGCGTACCTGTTGTAGCCCCATTTCATCATATATTCTATCGATCGTCTCTCCGATGCTTATGGTGTCGAAGTCATCTTCCATATTTGCCATAGACGTGCCTGGTACTAAATCGTACTCAGGAAAGAATTCTTCTATGTCTTCCCAGTCTACTACTGGATCTGTTTTTTTAACCTCCCTTTCCAGATATTCAAGATCCCGTGCTCTCTGTCTTCACTTGCATTCTGCGTCATCATCGAACTCTCTGCGCTTCCTCACTTCCTCTCTGACCCTATCTTCTTCTTGTTTCCTCTCGTCTCTTTGCTCATTTGCCCTTCGTATTTCCTCATCACTTCGTCTTTTTATTCTCTTCTCCCGTATCTTTTGTTCTTCTTCTTCTACTCACCTTTGTTCCTGCATGTCCTGATCAATAGCTGTTCTTTGCTTATGATCACATTTTCTTTCTTGCTACTCACGATATAACTGCTCTCGTTTCTGCTGATCTTTTTTCTTAGTTCCTTTGTCTCTCAATCATTTTTCCTTTTCCTTCTCTTTCCTTCTTGAATCGTCTGGCTCTCCCTTTTGTCTCAATGCCTTTACCATCGAGTTTCAATCAAATCTGACCTCCCATCAATTCATTCTGTGTGAATTCCATCTCATCAGTCCTGTCTTCATCTCCTTTCCATCTCTTTCCCTCTCTACTCGTATCTAGAGATGTACTTGCTTGTGCTTGGTCTCTTTTTTCTTTCTTGCATCTCTCCTTGTCCCTCGGGACTTTGGAGGTAATATCTCTGTCTCTGTCTTTCTCTGGGCTTTCGTCACTACTTTGCATAGGTGACTCATATGACGGGTTGCTATATCCAGTGGCTTCTTTAATGCTCCCTCAACGGGTATAATCCTTCGTCTTTACTAACTTTGCTTTTTTGTTTCAGACGGGGCAGGTGGCGCAGAAGGCGTTTCACCCCCTCTGTGCATATGTTAAGTATCCAATCTAACGGTGGCTCCTCCTCCTTTTCCTCTTGGTACATCTTCCAAATCTCTAAACTAGCTAGGCATTTATTTAACTTTTTGCCAGTATACGTGGCATGCAAATATGTCGTCATGTGTTGCAGGACCGTTTTAGATAGTGATCCATCTTGGGGCCATGGAATAAACATTTTGTGGGCGGTTCTTTTAACCCATTCTGCACTGTACTTCTTCAGCTTAGGTGCATGTTTTGGCAACTGTTTGCACAAGTGTATCAACGGAGTAACGTCTTCCATACTTAAATCTGTTTCTCCTCTTCTTATATAACACTTGTTATGCTTTAAGTTTCACAAACAAAATCAACAATATTAGCGAGCACCAATCGTCGCAAGCTCAAATCCCGTTTTTTCGCAAAAAATGTACTTTTACTTTTTCAAACAACAACCATCAATCCATGACATGCAACATTTTGTCTATTCAATCAATTTCTTTAAGATGGTCTTTTAATCAATTCTGGTCTCCTATATCGTCCTATTCATTCAGGGCTTTAAATGCAGGCTTCTTCTAGTGCTATATTAAAACTTAGGTATCTGGGCGTATCCTCCACTCTCGGGTATCCTCCCGGGGTATCTCTCTCTATTTATCGGGTATCCTCCTGGTATCTCTCTCTATTGCTCTTTCTCGGGTATCCTCCCGGTATCTCTCTCTATTGCTCGGCCACCCTCAAGTCAATAATTTCCCCTTAAATATACATTATACTCTTATTCTGTCGCTATTTTTGTCCCTCCTCCCTCCATTACCTTCCCTTTACTTGTTCTAAGGCAACCACATTTTTGACAAAGTATTCAGTCTTTTTCACTCACAGTTCGCATTTTTTTCCTCTCCATATGCTCGGGATCACTGCCTTCATTACCGCCTCTTCGTGCCGTTCATCCAATTAGCTGCTCGTAGAAGTGGAAAAGGGTTTATGGGGCAAAGCAAAGGTTCCTTCAGACCTAACTTGCAGGGTTTGTTACTTAGACTAACCACTATCTACGGGAGCATCTCGTTCTACTCAGCCGGATGGCAAAGGACTTATGATATTGCCAAGGACCCAGAGTTACTTGTGTCGACGGCCAATGGGTGTCTTATCTTATCGATTCTAATGGACCCTTAAAACTCTGCTGCTACCAAGTGTACTAGATGGAACCCAGCCAGCCCATCGGACTGGGGGTTTCCAAATAGCACTTTAAGATGAGCAGCAGCACCCTTGAGATGGATGGGGATGCAGATGTGTACTCTTGCACTAAATCAATAATGACAACTCAATAGTTTGGCAAAGGGAGTCTGTTTAATGACAAGTACAAAAAACGGGGAGTTCATGAATATCAGCAATCGCTCGATCTTCCTTCTCGCTTCAACTCCAATTAATTTCAGAAAAAGCATTTATACCAAAAACTCGTCATCACTGACGTGTAACTCTTTAAAACTTAGCATGCAACTTGATTGGTTCTAGGAAGGTAACTTTAATATAGGTACTATATCTGCATATGGTGAAGGGGTGAGGGGATTGGATAAAGAATGTCAGGTGGGGCATCTAAGCCCTTCCTTCAAAATGACTACTGTAAATGTCACTAAAAGTACAACGTCTCATTGGTTCTACTAACTATAGGACCCTAGATTACATGGTCCACTATGATTGGGTTGGCATCAACCCCACTCATAATTTTCCACTTGCGCTTAGCAGTGTGCAGAATAGCCGGCCAAGTGCAGGGAGTTCGTCTGCACCCCAGGTTCCCTCCAATTATTGTTACAATCAATCATCACCTCAGTGGTCATGTGTCAATTATTTCTTTGTGGTTGGCCTCGAGTCTGCTTCTTGGTCTGGGAAAGTTAAGGCGTCTGGGCATGGCAAAGGTCCATGCATAAGTGTGAAAGTTTCATCCCTTCCTGCAGGTCTGGTCAGGTGATTCTGACACCATGAAATCGGCCTTTCCTTCATGCAATTTTGTGTATTTGATTTAATTCTGCCAGTCGTCTGCCATCTGTGGCTTATCTTGACCTTTATCAACAGGATACTCTGTTCTTCTCTTTAATTGTTTCCACTGTTGGCCTATTTCAGACGATATGACCTTGGTTTCTTGGCATGGTTACCTTCGACTGAGTTTCCCTCCGTCTTTAATTCTCCGTTTGTTTGCTCCAAAACTCTGCTTTTGAGACCTTTAGTAACCTTTGGTTGATTCTGCTCTTGTGCGTAGTGGAAGTATACTTATATAATATCTTACTACTAAGCACAAGCAAGCCTCATGATTTCTGTGCTTCTTGCGGTTACTTTGCATATGTACACGATTAAATTAACTGAATAACTTCACCGTGCTTGTGTCATGGGTTTCTGGCATATTGACATCAATTGTTTCACTTTAGGCTTAGGATGTCACTTTTCCATGGTGTTTCGTCTTCTTTGTCATCATTCTCAGGTCGTTATATCGTCTATATGTGAGTCAGTGTGGGTTCTTACAACGTCATCATTCGTCTTCCTTCAGTATCTTCTTAGCTTCATCAGGTATTGCATTCTGACAATCGTTATTCTGTCTCAGTGGTTGATATGATTTTCTCAATGGGTACCTTACTGTCCAGGTTTTCTTAGGTGTCGGTACTTCAACAGGTGCTGTTATTCTGATAGGTACTGGACAGAGCCCCACTGCGGCTCTCTGCTGGTTTATTTGCTCAACATATGTCACATATTTCGGTGTGAATGCTCCTGGTACTTCAAAGGGGCGGTTGGAGTGCAAATCGTGCTTGGCACCTCCTCTTCAACCCCGCAATGTGTGCAAGCAGACACCGTGAGATGAGAGAGTACTGGACATTTCAAAAACACAAGTATTTATACAAGTTTTCCACAATCTCGGACACATCTTCCAGCCCCTCTTCGTGTAATACATTTACCTAGGGTTCATGGCCTATCCACATAACTAAGTCATGATTAAACATATTTGAATAGTTTGTTGTTTTCCTTTAAACATTTCACATGTTTTCCAAACATAAGCCACAAAGGTAATATTCCTTATTTTGCTTGCTTATATTTGTCTATCATTTGTTCTTGAGTTTAAAGTCAGCTTCGTTTCAAGGAGCGAAATCAAAGATTTCTGCAAGAAGAGCACGTTCAACTATTCATCATTCTACTTTGCTGTTTGAACGGAGAAGGCACTATTGGAACGGATGGTATCTAAATTACTGATTAGTACGGCTTTTGTTTAACTCCAAGGTTTCTCAGTATAGGACACACAATCCACTTTAGCAGCTTCAACATTCTTGGAAACAGTACAAAGTTCATTTTGCTCTGCTGCAGAAACACAATTCTAAACATGGGACAGAAAGCAAGAGGCAATCAAAATGGCGGATAACTCAAAATGGCGGCGTAGTCAGCATGTTTCAGGTTCATTAAATGCAATTTATAGTGCAATGTGAATATGCTTAGGCCAATTGTTTACTATCGGGCGGTATTCATGCAAAATATACATTTACAAGCAGGGCAGGTCTTACACATTGCATTGAGGATGTAGTTACACTTTCTCATCAAAGAGGAAAAATGATGGACAAGAGTGAAATCCTGGTCCATTACCACACCCTACTTTTGATTTTGTTGACTGGAGTAGTGGCAAGAATCAGGATATAGCTTTTTGAGCCATAACCTATGAATGTAGCAAGAGCAATATATGTATGCATCAGAGACGAGCAATACATGTATATATTGTATGTTCACGTTTGTGACTCTATAGTTGAGGTGACATTACACTGCACATAGGAAAGTTAAAAATGTTTACGCCGTACTGTATGTTCTCGTCCATGAAATTCCCCAATCTGGTTATATAACTGATACAGTTTGATCGGAACAACGTTTCATCAATGTTCTCTCATCCACATTTTTCTTTTTCATTATGATTACCATAGAGCCAGCAAAAAACACACTATTAGGATGCATATGGCAAAATTGGCCATTTCCATCTTCAAGATATTTGTCATACACCTAGCCCATATCCACAACTGGTGCATGCCAAAACAATTTATACAAATCAGATCAACCAAACTGGAGATATTCATTAAAGAAAAGTAACTATATTCATCATACATGCACAATAAACTTGGAGAGATGTCACAAAAATATTAATATCCAGCGGAAAGTACAACATAAACACTGCAGACACAACATACACATACATGCAGTGACACCACACATTGATGAAGATACTCCGGGACAGAAAAGATATTCAGCTGCCCCCAACGCACACACACGTGTACCTGACCCCACTAACACACTCACACCATATGAAAATAGACACAAGTAAACAGCATTAAAGAAGATATATTCGACACCTGTTCCCTAGTACACATGCTGCAAGGCTGAAACATGTCTGGGGATGCTTGTGGTCTCGTGCAGAAGGGATGTGACCTAGCAGTTCGGGCTGGACTACCCCTTTGGGTGGGACCAAGCCTGATTTGCATATGGTTTTTTCCCCTTTTGTAATGGCTTGGCAGGCGAAGAACGATGGTCTGGAGGGCTGCCCAGAGCAATGCCAGAGGTCAAGATTTATTCTAAACCTTCCAGCCATCAACTCTTTTGTTTTGCAAATAAGAAAACCTCCATGACCAACCGTTCACTTTAGAAAACACTCAATATGTCTCCCATAATATGCTAAATACGCACTGTCCCCATGTGAAACATGGGCATTCGTGGCAGTTTTTCAAGGTCAATATGGAGCATTCCATGACCCTGCATGAAGGCACACATGCATTTATTAATGTTCCTCTGAGGCTGGCACATTATGAGTAAACTGATACGTCTCTTTCGGAATTCCTCAGCCAGCTATACAAGACTACACAATGTGGCATAAATCAACTTTTGATGTGTGACCTCATGTGGCACATGACACCTTTGCCCTTGCTGTCTCCCATCTCAATACCACTGACATGGAGAACCAGATCATACATACCCCATCACTCTGGGAAAACAAAGACCTCTACAACATAAATTTGCCCCAAGCATTGAACTGGTGTAAGTTAATCCACAATACACTGATGATCCATGACTGTGAAAAATAAACATTGCAGTAATATAAGGCACCCTGCACATACAGAAATGCAAATAAATAACTTCTTGAATAAAAAATGAACCAGACAACACTCTACACACACTTCTATCCATGCTACCACATGCACCACACACACCATCACACACACACACGCTGTCAAGATCGGCCCAAAGGTGCCAACAAGAGAACAATACTCAATAACTGAGTAGCTCGAAGTGCACCAGAAAACCCAGCTTTATTCCAAAACAAATGGCTGCTGAGAGAGCGTAACAAAAAACAATCTCAAAGTGGTGTTAAAAATAACAACTTTTAACAGGAAATCATCACAACAAATGTCTATTCTCATACTTTTTTTAATAATTCTTTTTTATTGGTTTTCAATTTAAACATTACAAAACACAACAATAGACTCTAGAGGAGTCGATCAACAACAACTTTCACAAAGTCTTTGGATCCTTGAATGCCACTCACAGTCACCACAATATATTATTATCCGCAGCGTCCCAATGTTTCTTTGGTTTATGCAGTAATCACTATTCAGTGGTTTATTGAGCATCTTCCATTGTATACTCGCTGTTCCATTGCTCTGAATATATTCACATCTGTAACTGATTGCTCATATTGCGGGGTTATAACAGATCCCCACAGTTTCGCTATATTCCTCTTAATCAATGCTGTACTAGTCAAAAAAAAAGGTTTTTTCATATCGCATCATTGCCCCTTCATCTTCCACTCCCAGTAACAGTAGTTTTGGGTACCTGGGGATCATTCGTCCCAATTCTCGAAAGCTCATCACAGCATTGCTGCCAGTACAGCTGGATATGGGGTCAGTCCCATAGTATATGGAAGAAGGTGTCTTCTTTATGTTTGCAGCACAGGCAGTTTGGATCTCTGGGTTTGCCCCAACGATAGAGTGCTACTCTTGGGTAATATATCCTGTGTAGTATCTTTAGTTGAATAAGCCAGAGTCTAGATGAAATGGCCGTTTCGCAGGGGCACATCATAATCATGACCCAGTCTTCTGGCAGGATAACGCCCACATCTCTTTCCCATTTAGATTTCAGGCTTAGTAACTCAGGTGTAGCAAAGGAGGTTATATAGCGCTGTACATAACAGAGGTGATCTAAGTGTCGATATGCTCCAGGACTATGTTCCTCTCCATAGGGGTATATTCTGGCATGTCGGATCTGAGAGATGGTTTTGTAATGCGTGTTGTAGTTGTGTGTGTTGATACCGTTCAGTAGCAGGAAGATTGAACCGAGTAACTAAGGTCTCAAAGGGCATCAGTTTGCCATCTGCAATTACATCACCAACCTTTGTTATCCCCAACAATACCCAACTCGGCCATCTAGGCAGTTTGTTTACTTCAGGGAGAGTCCTATTTTCTCATAGGGGCTGTACTGGGGTGATCTTCTTGTCCCAACCAATGTATTTATTTGTTTCTGCCCATATTAGCGCTGTGTGTGACAGCATTTTCCATGGGGAAGTGGTGCTTGTTGTTTGGTAGTGACATTCCAACGGGGGCAGTCCTGGCCTTCCAGTGGTCTCTGCTCTAATGTACGGTAGTGCTGTGTCACCATGTAACATATCATTAACTACTGCCATCTGGCTTGCCCAGTAATATGTCTGCAGGCGGGGCAGCCCAATACCTCCCTCCTAAACGGACCGTTGAAGTGTGCGGGGTGGTATCCTCGGGTGTCCACCTCCCCACAGTAGTTTTCTGAGTATGCTTTCGACTTTATGGAACTCACGTCATGGAATGTGAAGAGGGGCATTCTGTAGAATATATAGGAAGCGGGGCAGGGCTATCATTTTGAACAGCGCTGATCTTCCTAGCAGTGTCAATGGCAAGGAGACCCAGTGGTGTACATCCTCTGTGAATCTCTCCACAATTGGGTGAAGGTTCCTTACCACATATTCATTCTGATCTTTTCTGATCTGTATCCCTAAATAACGAAAGTGGCTCGTTTCAACGCGATAGGGGCAATCGCCCAGAATTACGTCCTTAGTGCCACCATACGGGAATAATATCGACTTGGACCTGTTTACCCGCAAACCACTGAAGGATCCATATCACTCTAACAGACATGTCCCTATGGGACAAGAGTTGGTTGGATCTCTCAGGTAGATCAGCAGGCCATCTGCATTCAGTCTTCCCATTTGTCTGTCCATCGGA